>NW_015622137.1:263675-631687 GCF_000836295.1 Verruconis gallopava | reverse complement strand
GCAAGAGTAGACAAGCGTGAGGGTAAGTCAGCGATATACCACGATTGGACGACGGTATTGATACCACTCAGCCGATCCACTCTTCGCAAGAGTAGACAAGCGTGAGGGTAAGTCATCGTTATACCATGATTTGAATGATGGTACTGATACCGTTCAGCCGAGGCCGACCCACTCTTCGCTCGAGTAGACAAGCGCGAGGGTAAGTCAAAGGTGCTTGTTAAACTGTTTCCACGATACTCATATCTTTTTTCTGAAGCCGACCCATTATTCGCAAGGGTAGACAAGCGCGAGGGTAAGTATGATCAGTTTTATGGCTCCTCGATGATATTAATTCAATATAGCCGAAGCCGATCCTCTTTTTGCCAGGGTTGACAAACGCGAGGGTGAGAAATCTTAGCCTGAATAATATTGCTGGAAAACTAACAATTTTTTGTTCAGCCGATCCACTTTTCGCTCGTGGTATGTGTATCAAGTATTGTGTGATGCTTTTTATTAACATGAGCACAGTGGATAAGCGTGATCCTCTCTTCGCCAGAGGTGAATATGATTGCATTGACTTCACGCTTCTGGTCTGTTATTAACGTTGTGGAAAGTGGACAAGCGATCCCCAGAGCCGGAGCCAGAGCCACTTTTCGCTCGAGGTACGTATTTCGTTGAATTACATTGTTCAGCGCTGAACATGTAGTAGTTGACAAGAGAGATCCTCTCTTTGCTCGTGGTACGCATCTCATTGGTGCTTGATACGTCTGGTGCTAAACTATACAAGTCGACAAGAGAGACCCTCTTTTCGCTCGCGGTCAGTATTATGTATTGGCTTTTGTGAATGATGCTGAGTAATTGCAGTTGACAAGAGAGACCCTCTCTTCGCTCGCGGTATGAGCTTTGTGTAACGAAGGAAGCGCGAGACTAATTCCGATTTAGTTGACAAGCGCGATCCCCTCTTTGCTCGTGGTAAGTTGTTCGAATTTTGAACTTTACGGCATATCTGATCACGTGACTAGTCGACAAGCGATCTCCTGAGCCAGAGCCAGAGCCGCTCTTTGCTCGTGTTGACTAAAAGAAGGCGAATGTCATCAAATTGGATGATTACAGCGGAATTAGACCGTTATGAAGCCGGTAATGGCCAGAATATATGATAGCACCGACAGAAGGCGTTGTGCTTGGGGATTGTGTTGGTAGTTGGCTATGTGATGCTTGAAATGAGGATGCTGTGACTATGGGCATTGACGGGGAATGGATCGGCCCTCTTCGATGCAGGGGGATGGTTATACTTACACTCTTTGGGATATTTAAAGGATATTTTTTCTTAGCGTGATGAATACTATGGTGTTTCCTTAGACTGTTCATGTTCCTTACTCGTATTTGACATGTGGAAAACGCAGAGTCGAACTAAAAGCTTGTCATCGTTCGGAACTTTCCCTTCCTTTTCTTCGGAGGGCTAAGCGGACATCATCTTAGAAAGGTTCACCCTTACACCATTTTTTTCACTTCCGAAATGATTCCCTGATATCCAAATCACAGCGTTACAGGAAAAAATTTGTGGTGCCTTTTCTTTTCGGAGTATGTAAGAGCTCCAAGTTGTGAAATAAATATGATTTACTACATACGAGATATGTCTAGTAGAACTTGGTCTGCCAACGGGAGACACCAAGTTCAAAATTTCTCACTTCTCAATTTCACATAGATTTTTCAATAAAGTTGCCTTTAATTAATTGCAGCTTGGGAAGTCCACATGAATCCTTGTCGTCATTGCATCCAGAGGAATGCTCGTGTTCTCGAAAACCCTAGAGCACAGCTCCGTGTGTTCAAAGTCTGCCAGGTTACTGTCCATTCTCCACCCTCGTTGCCATGCCCGGTGCATGGCCTTCCATCCGTAAATACAATGAATAACAAAATACCGCCTATCCGTCCAGCTTATCTGGCCCTTCTGACTGACTTGCTCGTATGTCAGCTCCGTAGTGGCAGATGGGTCAGAATAGAATCTCCATGGCCCAAGTGCCATAAATTCGTCATGCAGGTCCGAGTCGAAGCATTCGGGCGATTGCCAGGCCATGCTCATGACATCGAAAATGCAACCCTTTTCCTGAGCCTCGGCAGCAGTTTCGCCGCATGGGTACTTGTAGCTTCTTTGGCCGTGGCTTGGCGGTTTAACCTTTTTATTGATAAGGACACCCAGTTTGCCGAGCGTGTCGACGGCGTGGAAAGAGAGGGCAAACGTGAGCACGATGAATGCGACCATGATGACAATGAAGACCGCCTTGCCGGCTTTGTATAGCCTTCGTCGTCTCTTCGACTGGTGGTGTCTGTGAAGAGGCAGCATGTCGAGTCCGTCAACGCTGTCTGTCTCTTCCTTGTTCAGTGGCGAGTAGTCTGGTGGTGATGCAGTGCCGGAAGACATTGAGAGGGAGTCACGAGATGGCTTGGTGTCCATGAAAAATAGAAGATATGAAGAAGACAAGTGGAGTTCATGCGAAAGGGAGAACTAGTCTTACTATCATCTCAGGTCAAAAGGCCGTCGTTTTCCAACGAAAGACGCCGGTACAAAGCTGCAACCTCTTGCATATTCCGGGTCAGGCTCAGAGTACGACAACGGGGATCGATGTGAAGCTCAACGCCTTGCGGCATGGAATATTTACGGAACGCTGATCATTGGATCAAGATCCGAACACGTCGTCTTTCACTCCGTCCGAGAACTTGACATGGTTTGAACATTGCTGTCACCTCCGGAGTTCTGTGATGGTGCCCGAAAAGGAAAGGTCCGGATTCTTCCTTCAGCAAGCTCCGAGACTTCATCCCCATACTCCTCGCTCTACAACCACTTCGGCCGGTGCATATGGACGCTTCAAGCCGCTCCCGTGTCGCATGGGGTCCTGGTTGCTACCCAGGGATGAAGCGTCTTCACGGTGGGGAGCTTCTTTCCGCTCGTGCCATTCATAGCCAGACATGTAAGTTGACTTCGTAACAACGTGATGTATACGCGAATAATTCACAACAATCTGCTGTGCTCACCTTCGGTCTCTCAGCGGTCCATCCCACCCCGTCTCCTTGATTTTTTTTTCGGCCTCAGAATGCGACCATTTCGTTTTCCCAGCGTACCAAAAACTCGCTCCCTAATCAAGTACCACTCACTTGAGGACGGAGACGATCGACTTTCAAACTATGGCTACGATCGACGTAGAGAGCTCTCTGTATTCAGACTCATTGCCCTAACCTGTAGTGCGGGTGGTCTTCAGGTTGTTTTGTCTTTGATCATGTCTAATGGCACAGCAAGTGTCCCTTTGACTGCCTTTTAACTGTGACACTAACATTCATAGCCTTTTCTTATTACCATAGGTCTGCCTGAATCCTTGACCGCCGTTGTGTGGGTGGTAGCTCCACTCAGTGGTGTTTTTGTCCAGCCCTATGTTGGTCTTCTTAGTGATCAGTGCCAGCTATCATGGGGCCGAAGGCGACCATTCATACTCGCAGGAGCCGTTGGATGCGTCTTCTGCATGCTTGGATTGGCTTCATCCAAGACAGTAATACATGGAATAGCCTCAGCGCTGGGGGCCAACCCTTTTTCTACAATTTCACGAGGCTTTGTTCTTATGAGCGCAATCTTATTCCTCTTTGGACTATATATTTTCATCCAACCTCTGCAAGCTGGCATCAGGTCTTTGATTGTCGACAGTTGTCCAACTCAGCAGCAAATTATTGCTAGTGCGTGGGCATCCAGACTAACCGGCGTTGGAAACATCATTGGCTACTTATTCGGCTTTGTGCCAGTAAGACGTCTCTTTCCATCTCTGAATATCAGTCAATTCGCATGGCTGTGCTTAGTCGCCTCCCTAGTTCTATCTCTAACCGTCATATCTACATGCCATTTCATCAAGGAGCAAGACCCTAGAACTCTACCCTCCACAGTGAGCGAAAAGAGGTCCTTCCTTGGAACCATAAAGCATATTCTTTGGAGTGCGAAAACAATGCCAAAGAAGATACAGGATGTTTGCGTAGTCCAATTCTTTGCGTGGCTTGGATGGTTTCCTTATTTATTCTATATCTCAAGCTATGTTGGAGATCTTTGTAAGTCGATATATATGATATTGAGTCTAAACTGACTATCAATAGATGCTGCTCCATTACTGGCCAAAGATATTTCGTCAAGTGGGCAAGCCTTGATCATTGAGGATGCAGTCCGCCTTGGGTCCCTTGCGAGCTTGGTCTTCTCCATATTTGCACTAGTCACAAATATGCTCATACCGTCACTTATCAAGGACGAGTCGAAGCA
Organism: Verruconis gallopava; assembly: GCF_000836295.1. Classification (NCBI taxonomy): domain Eukaryota; kingdom Fungi; phylum Ascomycota; class Dothideomycetes; order Venturiales; family Sympoventuriaceae; genus Verruconis; species Verruconis gallopava. The sequence continues at coordinate 627,420 of NW_015622137.1, read as the reverse complement.
TGTTTCTAGTTTGTCACATCCACTTCGCCGTATCACGATGACGAGAGCGTGGTCTTTGTCACACCTGCTGTTCTCCTTTACTCTACTATCAACGCTTCTCCCTCAGACCCAGACTACAGCTACCATCATAGCTTCAGTGATTGGCATATCCTGGGCTTTTACACTGTGGGTGCCTTTTGCACTTATTGGTCGAGAGATCGCAGCAAGGCAGGAATTGAATGCCAAGGTACTTGAAGGGGAGCTAGAAATGGAACCTTTGCGACAAGATCAAGCAGGTTCCATTATGGGCTTGCACAACTGCGCGATTTCAGCACCTCAAATTCTGGCAGCTCTCGTTTGCGGTTCTATATTCTGGATATGCCCAAAGATTGGAGTCCAGGACAGCATTGGATGGGTCTTGAGATTCGGAAGTGTTGGTGGCTTTATCGCAAGTGCTCTGGCTGCGAGAATGGATGCATAATGGGGAGAATTTCAAGACCTCATTACTTGATTCTTCCTACATATGCGCCACCAAGCCTGAACCCGAGCCACCATAGGTTTTTACTTTCGTTCTTGATCTGAGAAGGAAGGTGTATCAAAAGTCCCAATGCAGCAACCAGGTCGCCAAACGAATTCTTTTCAACGAAGGAACTCGCAGCAGAAATCGAGCACAAGATGTGTGTCTGAGATTTAAGACAGATGTTCTTGTCCTTGGTCTGATTTCGCCAAGGATGGCGTTCATGTCTGTGACGGTAGACGAAGTCTCACATCGGTTACTGGGAAAACCTTGTCTTCATGTTCAGCCTTGCTAGCAGGTTTGAGTACAATAACCTGATGGTAATGCATGCTGACGGCCTTGACAAGAGGTTGTCAAGCGAAGTTTGTAGCTATTGTGTATGCACTTCGTTAACGATGGTTTGACTACAGAGAGATCAGAAGTACAGATTATACGAAGTATCATAGAAGCTTACAGTTCATTTCTCTTTTTTTCCTCGATTGGGACATTCACTTGGGCGTTCTCAAACTCTTGTGGTGGGTGCCACTGTTCATATTGCGATGGAATAGCCTTTTGAAATGTGACCATTCGATACTTCAATTTTGAACATGCACTTCTGTCATTACCAAGTGCTCATGACGATGAGAGCTGAAAGTCGATGCCTTGTGAGTTGGCTTTTTCTACAACGTCGGAGTCTGATAGTATTTGTAGTTAACAATCTCCCACTCTCATACTAGTGCAAACATTCAGAGCCAGAGCTGTATACAAAGAACTTTCTAGCTATTGACATAGCCATAGATACGAAGCGCTTCTTAAGCTTGTGCTCCAGTACGAATTGCTTTTCCGACCTAGTATCCTGGGCTGCTATCAATGTATGCGTGGGAAGACTTGCCACGCATCCGATCACGGAGGTCGACAAAGGCTGCGCACGTGTTTGACGAACTCTTTGTGAAGTGCGCAAAAGCTTTCCCAAGTCAAATCAGACCAAGCTGTCTCCGGATTGATACTTAATAATTTAGAGACTGCCAGAGAGTTGTGACGTGATATCCTGCCGGGTAATGCATCCTAGCCGGAAAGAGGCATGTGCAAATCCTAAAGTCGGTTACATCCGCTGTGAGATGCATCATCTTACCGGGATTGTAATTGTTAAAATAGTGCCACTTTCAAAAGGGCTCCTAAACGAATAAAATCACGTGTTAAGATTGCGCGATTACGAACTATTTACAACACAAGGATGTAAAAGCTACATCAGATTTGACCTCGACATATCATAAAGAAATTTTTCTATGTAGCACGTCCTCCAAAAAGACTTTTCTTTCGCATTCAAATATATCTGGTCCGTCTCAAACGCACCGCATAGATATCCCATCCTTTCTCACAAGAGCCGAGTGTAATATACATAAAGGAATTCCTGAAGGCGTACATTTGAAGGCCAACAGATCATGATTTAGCTTTTTTGCTAAGTTCCGTACCAGGCGGTATCCTTAAGCCACCAAAAACGAGCCCACACACGGCAAGCATGCCAGCGCTACCGATCGCATAGGCGAATTCTCTACCAGCCCACCAGTAGAGAGTGCAGAACAGAATGGGACCAAGGGCTCGACCAATCTGGCCTGCACCCATGAACATGTCAGCGATGACATTCTCAAGCTGAGCGACATGAAACAAAGATAACATACCGAAACTTCTATGATTGCCTAACTTGCTACCTCTCTGCTGGGCACTCGCTTCAAAACTACTCAGGCTGTTCAGGCCCGTGACGACACTTCCGCTTGTAACAGCGAGAAGCGTAGCGGCGGCATAAAGACCGGCTTGTGATCTTAGTCTGCCAAGCAGAACGAAGGCGCCCACGCAGGCAAGAACGCCTATCTGCACGACACGCAAGGGGTGCACCCTTCTTACGACGCCACCTTGCATGATGCTTGCAACAAGGCCGATATATCCTAGCAAACGGCCAGACTGCGAGGAAGTATATCGGAAGAGGTCGTATGTCATGAACGGAAGAGAGAATTCCATGCCGGAGAAGAAGAGAATAAAGCTGAAATGTACGAGATTGAGCAAGGCGTGAGAATTCGTCCTGCGACGAACAGCCACCTTCGCCTTCAAGTTACTTCTCGAGGCCTTACTCTGCAGCTCCTTCGCGGATCCGCTTACTCCATTACCGTTTGCATGTCCGTTCTCTTTCCCATGTCCATTTTCTGTCACGGATGCGACGGACGGGAGAGTCTCTGGTAGACTGACCCAAAGATATAGCGTCTCCGTCACGATTAAGAACAAGGAAAAGCCCGCCGCCGTTGCAAAAGGATTTGAAACCACCGTTGTGATGTTGGCTAGTGCCGCGCCGAGAGCAGGCCCAAACGTGAAGGCAATACTGAAACACGCGCCCACAAGCGCCATAGTTGCGCCTCGCTGCTCGTCGGTGCTGATGTCCGTAGCAATTGCCGTCGCCAGCTGAACATTGCCCTCGCTGAGCCCACCCACCACGCGACTTGCCAGGAAAGTTCTGAAATCGGCTGCAAGAACCCACAAGGCGACGGAGAGAATGTTGCCCATCATGCTCCACAGCAATGCCTTGCGGCGACCGTACTTGTCGGAGAGTGTACCGATAATGGGCGAGGCAATCGCCTGGCACAGAGAGAAGAGAGAGCCAAGTGCGCCACCAAGTAGCACAATATCATACCTGTCGTTGATCGGCTTTGCGAAGGCATTTTTGTAGGCATTGAGTCCGGAGAATATCTTCGCAAGGAGAGTGTCGGGCGATTGGAGTTCGCGGGAGCGGTAGAAGGCTAGAAGCTGAGGAAAGAGGGGGAGAATGAACGTGAACGAGATCTAGATTGGTCATTTCGTTAGCACACGCAGAACATGCTAATGTCGCAGAGCTCGGAAGAGCAAAGAAACGAGGATAAGGAATAGAGAAAGGTGGGTAGTTACCAGGTCGAGAAGGAGAGATATAAACAATACTTTCAACACCTTCTTTCGCGTAGTAACTGCCACCGGCGCATCCTTTGCCGCCGCCATCGTCTTTCGTGAGCGCGAAGATTTGTTCGCTGAGCCAGAAGCCAAGCAAAGATTCCTAAAACGAGCGGGGGTCTTCGTTTCAACACGTGGTGGCAAAGTGTGCTACGTATGGATGAGAAGATTAATATGGACAGGCGAGAGGAAATGAATTACGACAACATACGTGCAGGGAGGGAACAATAAGAAGAGGAAGAAGAAGCAGGAAGAAGGAAGACAGATGCTGTCGGGCGAAAAGAAAAGGCGACGCTGGTGTACAGGTAGTGCAGTGAGGATGCGGAGCCGGGGATCGACAGCCACGAGGCTGATGGCCAGAAGTGGGAGGCGTGAGGTAATGCACTGAACGCAGGGGCGCTATTTTAAGGAGGCGCCCGATGATTCGTCAGGGGGAAGAGGCGCTGTTTTGGGGGTCCCTCTGTGTGCTGGTGGGCCCGAAACGCCTCTGTGGCCTTTCCACAGACACGAAACGTGGTCCTTCATGTTTGAAACTGGACAACGGCGTACCAGCTCACACCATCACGACTGTTCTGCAGATTTCATCACATGAAGGGGCCGATCGGGAAACACATCGTTGGCAATTCTTATGTATTTGCCACTTGTCAAGGAGTAGGCATTAAAACGTAGCCCTCTCGCTATGCTGATAAACTGTACTCTTCCGTCATTTCCATTCCATAGAGCGCCTTGCAAAATCAAAAATTCGTGGTTCAAGTTTACAATCAGTACGTGTACTCGCACAATGCTTCCCGAAAGCTGAACCGATGGTGCTCTTAGAGTGCCTGTCTCAAACGCTCATTACAAATACCAAACGTAACCGAGTGAAGATGGGGAAAGGGTCAAACTCGGTCAGGAAATACTACATGGGCACAAGCTCCTCCAATCCAATGCTTTGCGCATAGGCAGAGTGCGAGACAAAGACACTGCATCATCTGCGGTACAGATCTCTATCCCTCTCCCTTCTTTCCCGGTCACGGTCGCGGTGTCGCTCAGGACTCCGACTTCTTGTTCTTCGTTGCTGTGTCGGACGATCATGCTCTTCATAATCCAGCCTTGACGGCACAGGAGCACCAGCGCGATCATCTCCTCTAGAGGTAGGTCTGGAGTACCGATCGTCGCGCTCTACTGACCGTCGGTCATCGCGTCGCGGTGGACCGTTGGTGCTATAGTTTGGTATGTACGTATCAACGTTGCTTTGCGGCTTCGGTGCTCGCCCTATTGGGGCTCTATCGCGATCTCGGTTGTCGCGCAAAGGAGGTCCTCGAGCATCTATCGGGCGCGGAGGCAGCCCGTCTGGTCGTGGAGGCAGAGCATGGCGCATGCCATCCGGTGGTGGGGGCAGATGATGTGGTGCACGAACTGCGTGTGCTTCACCGTAGCGCGGCATGTCGCGTCTGCGATCGTAGTCTGCTTGATGAGGTCTGTGTTCGTGGTTATAAGCTGCTTGGGGCACACGACTTCTGCCTGGTGCCCCTCCTACAGCGGCCGGATATCGCGATATCCGTGGACCTCCACCGCTTGCCCACTGATCGCCATTGTTAGGACCCACCCAATCGTTGGGACCGCCGCCTACGGCACCGCCTTGTGGTGCTGGTGGCAGCTCCTGGTGTGCACCTCGTCCATGCCGGCGATCAAGTTCGTGGGAGTCGACAAAGTGGGGGATCTCATGCGGTTCCGCAGGGAAAGGTCTATTTTTAAAGTATGGATGCTCGAGTGCGTCGTGCGCGTTAATCCTTCGGCGCCAGTCTAGCGTGAGGAGTTCTTGTAGGAGTGAGATAGCATCGTCTCCGATACTGAATAATGTTCATTAGTGTCATATTGGCGGAAAGAAACACCAACAGTTGATGGAAGACTTACTCTCTAAAGACCGACCTAAGGTTGCCAGGCCGCTTTTCCCACTGCTTGACACCTTCACAACCTGGCAATTCTCTCCATCCGGGCATGTTTTCTTCATTGGGTGAGCCCACAAGCTCAAATATGATTTCTGCCTGGTTGAGATCGCTCTTGCCAGCCAGAATTGGCTTTCTCTTGAACATCTCACCAAAGACACATCCAGCCCCCCATATATCGATCGCAGGTGTATATCTTCGTAACTGGAGCAGCAATTCTGGTGGCCTGTACCACCTTGTCACCACAAGCGTAGTGTAATCTCGATGTGCTTCGCCATTTCCCCTCCCAGGCTGCGGTACTGGTTCATCGTAATGTCTCGCAAGGCCGAAGTCCGCAATCTTTAGAATCCCTTGGTTGTTGATCAACAGATTTGCCGCCTTCATATCGCGATGTAGAATGTTCGAGTTGTGCAAGTAGCGCAAGCCCTTGAGCAGCTGGATCATGTAGCATTTGATAATCGGTACAGTGAACTTTACGTCGCGATTGTCTAATAGTCCGGATAAATCATGTTCCATGTACAGCATCACCATATAAAGCATAGCCCGTTTCTTTTCTTTAGACCGCTCGACGGCCATGTCTTCGAGGCGAATGATATTCTTGTGGCTCAGCATTTTGAGCAGCTTGATCTCACGCAATGCCGTGATTGGGAAGCCATCCTTCTCGTTGTGCATTAAAATCTTCTTGAGCGCCACAACCGCCCCTCCTCTGATTGCTCGCGCTTTATATACTTCACCAAACGTGCCCTCTCCGAGTTTCTGCTCGATTTCGTAGTCGCGAATACTAGATACGCCGTGATACTTGCGATCGAGAGGCCGTGGCGGCGACGTCGGCGCCGCTGCCTGCGACATTATGGAGCGTTCTCTTCCGGTGTAGCAAAGTACTGTCGAGTAGCGTATACCTTTTAAGGTATGTGATTCTCGTGCACTTCTAGTGGACGCGTTATGAGCCAGCTGAGATTGGCATGAAGAGATGTTGAAGGTTTGGAAGCCGCAACGATACCGCCCTGAGTTGTCGCATAATAAGTTGCACTTGGACTAGATATGAGTGGAATGGTTCAATCAAATGGACGGGGTCGAGCGAGACCTGATTAACGAGAAAATTGTCAAACTTTGTTATTGTCCAGTTCACTTAACCTACGGGTCTTGACAGATGCCAAGACTTTCGGGGAACGAGAGCGCCGAGCAAGTCCCATGCACTGTTGGACAACCTCACTTCAGCGACTGACACAGCAACAAAGCGACAACATCGAGCAATTGCCATAATACAGTATGGAAATGAATCACATACCGTGAAAAATCCCTGACTTACCGACTTATAGTACCACTTAACGCGATGGCCCGCCCTCAACCTCACGCTCCAGGTGGACACCCCATTCACGTACATCCCGCGCGACCTCTTTATAGATTTGCTGCTACTGCTTTGGGTGCTAGCATGTGGTTTTTCGTATGCATAAGCAAAATTCCTACAGATGTTCGCCTGATGCTAACAGTCTGTAGCTGTTCTACAGAATGAAGAAGGATGGTCCAGTACTTCTAGGCTTGAAACATCCATGGGACCACTGATAGTCAGCAGCAAGTGATGGATGAGGAGATCCGCATGTGAAGAATCCACATAGAAAACGTGCAAATACGGCGTTACACTCTGGAATTATAACTTTCCGCTGCAGATGCTAGGCAGAAACCCATGTACATAAGATACCTACAATCTATCTGCTGCGACTACGCAGGAATTGGCACTGCAATATTCATCAACTATCCGTCTTGGCTGGTTTCTCGAACAAATAATGTGACACCCCCCAGGTATCTCCCCCATCGTAAGCGAACAGTTCTGCGCACGCCATGTAGAAGATCTCCCACCGGTAAAACCATATGCTTGTCTTGTCCTTCCCGTACGTTTCCTCCAGATGTGGCCAGATTGCTTTCTTGTTTTTGCCCATAAGTTTAAGCCAATCCTAAATATCTGTTAGCGGCTCCCCGCAACTATTTTGTGATTATACTTGCCTCACACGTCCTTGCATAATTTTTCCCATTCACCCACCACTGCTCTCTACACACAAGATCCCCTTGAAAGAATAACAAAAGATCAGCACTTGGCATCGTTCCCCCGGTGAAGAAGTGCTCCGTCATCCATCCGCCGTCAAAATCGTACGGTGTGCTGACATTACAGAATATATGCACAAATAGAAGGCCGCCTGGTTTCAATGCCCGAGATATTTTGGCCATCAACAACTCGTAGTTCTTCATATGCTCGAACAGCTCGATGGAGATAACGCGATCATAAGTATTGGGGTTGAATTCGTGATCCACGATGTCTCCAGTTATGACATTTAGGTTACTCAGGCCTTTCGAAGCGGCAACGGAGTCTATATGTTGCTTTTGTGTCCGCGAATTGGAGAAGGCTGTTATTTCGGAGTTTGGGAATCTCTCGGCAAGATAAATGGCCGCAGAACCCCAGCCGCATCTGGCACAGTGTAAATATGCAAAGAATATCAACAAGGACGGAAAGCGTACCCGAGATCAAGAATCTTCATTCCGTCCCGTAGCTTGGCTCTTTCCACGTACAGCTCAAGCATCTTATCTTCAGCCTCAGCTAAGGTCTCCCTACCAGTTGGATACAAACAAGATGAGTACTTCATCCTTGGCCCTAGCATGCCCAAGAGCACACCGGTTCCAACCTCATAATGCTGCTCATTCGCTTTCTTGGTTTCCACCGCAATAGGTCGAGTGCGCAACAAATTAACATACTTCATCTTGGCGGCATATGCCTCCTCGACAGACGTACTGGCTATTTCACGCAGTCGCTGGGCGAGGAGACGCCGGATACCCATACGAATGACAGTATGCGGAAGATATCCATTGTCGAGTACTGAATCGACCCATTTGCCGTTCAACAAAGTATCTTGCAGTCAATCTGTCTTAGTTTCACAAACACATGTCTTCTGAGTGAGTGTCTCATTACCTATACTCTCCATCATTCTTGCAGGACTCGGGATTTTACTTGCCGAATTCGGAACTCCCAGCTCTTTTCAAGCAAACGTCGCGGGCGATTTCACAACGCCAACAGTCAAAAGCCTAACTCAAAGATCTTTCATGAAGGAACGGTCACCCATACCGATAAAATGGGGAACACGTCTTAGATGAGGTGGTAAACCCTGGGAAAGATCCGCTTGTCTCACGACTCGTTTCTTGCCTCACCTCAAGAGCGCACCCGGTTTCAGCACGTTTTAGGGTCGGGGTGGCGTCATAGATCGCGAAGAGGCATCGATGACCGTGTTTGAGCATTTTCGTGACCCACAAAATGGAGAAACAGTCATTTACAGGCTGCTGAAGATTTCCCGCAATCTGTCTGTGTATCGCGCACAAGCCTTTCATTCTGAATACATTTTGATGCTGACTTCTTGAGGTTAGGGATAGAGTGGGGTACTGTGAACTCACGAAAGGCTTGAAGTGAACCGCTTAGTGTTCGACTAAAACATTTAGAATTGATCGCTTATTTCTGCTTATGTAGCTCCAGTTATCAACCACTTTTGTTATTGCTCCTAGGGTCCGCAAACATATCTCGAGCGGATTATGTGGCCTTTTCAAACGTCGAATTAATGCACGAAGCATACGACACATAGAGCTAGCTATTGTGCCTGGATATTATCACGGATGATGTTTTTATGAATTAAACCAGTTATTTCAGCTTTCCTTGCGGAGACTACGCAGAACGCTGAAAAGAAATAGCTGTGTCAGCCAATTCACTCCGCAAAATCAAGAAACTGTTACGGGAATTCCCGTGCCAATGTTTTCTACAATGGTTCTGAATTGCTTGACTTTCAATCTCTGTTCTTCTGTTCGTGATCACTGTTTATATCTGGTGCCTCAATTTGTCATGAATGGTTCGTCACATCGAGTAGTCTAGACCAGGTAACTCACTTTCATCTCAACTGCTTCGCAGCTAGCAAATGTTGACCGTTGATAGATGGTCAGACAGGACGTCAATGTCAACGAGGTTGCTGATTCAGATGTATCCCAACATTCTGTATAGTATGCATCTTGTGTCTCGTCTTTTTGACATCTACAAAAGGATGTGTTTAAAATGTCATTGAACACAGTCGAAGAGTCGAAGCTCAGGAGTATTTGGACCGCTTCCTGTCTACATATTTGCTTCAACTCAAACACCGCTCGAGACCTTGCCATCACAAGCGACATTCATTGCAGAGAAATCTCTTCCATCAGATTTGAGCCACTCTTTGGAAGCTTAAATGCATGCCCAGCGTTAATAGTAAAAGCCGCCTTTCGTCTTCTTGAACCCGTGGTAATACTTAGTACACATCAATCCGAGCCTCTAAAAGGCAAACTTATACCAGGATCAATACAGATCTAAGCGAACATCTTGGATTTAATCTTTATAAACTCAATCATCTACATTGGACAATCACCAACCAGTGTTTATCGATAGGTAAGCATATGAGGAGTGCAGTCACTTATGATGTCGCTGGATACAGCTGATGACAATTAGTCCAGTTGAGTTACAGGATTGGATGCTAATATCATTTTTTTGCATTATTGGGAGTAAATTGTACGAATACTTGTACACATGCAAGGATGGCTTCTCCAGAAGTTCCTGTGGTTGATAATGGAAATGAGTTGTTGCCACGTGATGATGCACGTGAAACCAACCCAGAGGTAATTTTTGACCAGGCACCAAGGCATCAAGGTCCACAACCTGCACACATCCCAAATTCCAAGAGGAGTTGTTAATTAGTAGCGACAACACATAATCCGCCCGCGCAACCGACCGTCACAATGAGAACTTACGACGATACCTTCAGCGGGCAGAAGATCTACCCTGGCAAGGTACGAATTTCCGATCAAGCCGTCCAATGTGTCTCTGGGCCATGGCTGTCATGCAAGAAAATGGTACAGCGACTGACTACAGCCATTAGGGTAAGCTGTACGTTCGTGGCGACAGCAAGATCTTCCGATTCCAGAATGGCAAGACCGAGTCATTGTTCCTCCAGCGCAAGAACCCTCGGCGAATTGCGTGGACTGTCCTGTACAGGAGACAGCACAAGAAGGGTATTTCTGAGGTGAGCTTTCTTCTCCCCAGTGCTTTTGCAAAAGGTTGTGGCAGAGGAGCCGACGTGAGCTATCGTAATCACGGGCGACTGTGCCGCAATTGACTCTCCGTCATTGCACTGCCGAAGTCAAGAAACTCTGAAGGTTTTCCTGGCCACCACTCACAATCATTATAGGAAGTTGCCAAGAAGCGCACCCGACGCACAGTCAAGCACCAGCGTGCGGTCGTGGGTGCCTCCCTAGACGTCATCAAGGAGCGTCGTTCTCAGCGCCCAGAAGCCCGCAAAGCTGCCCGTGAAGCCGCATTGAAGGACGCCAAGGAGAAGAAGAAGGAAGCGGAAAAGGAGAAGAAGAAGAACAAGGCAGCCAAGATCGCTGTTGCTGGTGGACGAATTCAGAGCAAGCAGGGTGCGAAGGGTGCGCAGCAGAAGGTTCAGGCCAATACGCGTTAGTCAATGAACAGTGGTTGATGTGATGCGGGGAGTGATAAATGCATGTGTGTGCGGACATGGCGTTCGAATACCGGACTTTGATATGGACGGGGAGCACCAGCTCTCATTTGTGTGGCTCTTTTCACGGGCCTTATATTATGCATGGCAAAGGCAAAAATCCCTTGTGAGGGTAGACATCAACTGACATGTGACGTCCTCTCGACGCTTGCAACCGTTCTATCTTTCTCCCCATGTCAAAAGATTGTATAGAGAATTGCGAGTGGGAAGTGAGGGCACAGTATGCGCAGGTCAAGCCGCATCATCGTATTTATCATCAGGACCTATTTGCGCCCAAGCTCTGGAAAATCTTATTTCATCAACAGGCTGACCACACTTTCCACACTCAACCTTCTCAAATCGCCGTAGTGTTGACCCGTTCCCAAGAAGATGACCGGAATACCGGTCGCATGTACCATACTAACCAGCGTGCCCACCATATCCCCAACGGTATCGCACTTACTAACAATGAATCCATCCAGTCTCCTCCCCGGCCCAAATGCCGCGTCAAAGTTGGTAGCCTGCTGCACCGAATCATTACCTACGAGCGCCTCACCCACCATGAAAATCTTATCTGGTTGGGCAAGCTGCGCGAACTTCTCCAATGAAGACATCAACCTCTGATCGTTGTGCCGGCGTCCCGCAGTGTCGATCAGAACGACGTCGAAATCCTGGTTTTTGGCGAATGCGATGGCATCCCTCGCAATTATTGCAGCATCTTTTCCATAGCCCTTCTCGAAGATCTCGACCTGACCACTGCCTTGTCGCTGAGTGAGTTCCTTGAGGTTGTTCACATGGACCTTGAGCTGCTCGACAGCACCAGAGCGGAAAGTATCCGAGGCAGCGATCAGAACTTTGTATTTGTTCTGAAGCAAGAAGTAGGCGATTTTCGAGAGGTTGGTGGACTTTCCAACGCCATTGACACCGACTATGGAGATGACATACGGTCGGTGTTGGGTTGCATGCACGGATTGAATTTCGCGGAGCAAGTCGGTTGGCGAGGTAGCGGTAAGGATCTTGGTGAGTGCTTTTTGCATGGACCCACGGATCGTTGATTCAATGCCTGTGAGTAGGGGGGTTAGTCTGATATAACTTGAAGTCGGAGCGATTCACGTACTAGTGAAGGAGCTCGTCTTCACGCCAACCAAGTCATGCTCAACACTGCTGCATAGCCGCACAGCCGCCTCACGAGCTACATTCTTCTTGATCAAGTGCTCCTCCATGCCTTTTAGCGGCTTGCTCAGATCCTCCTTGCTCAAAGTCTTCCCTCCGACCACATTTCGGAATAGCCCACCAATCGCCCCCAAACCTTGACCTACAAGACCTGTTGGAGGACCACTAGCGGAAGCTTCCTTTTTCGCCGCGTCTGCTGCTAATATGGTATTCATCTCCTCTCCGATGTCTTTGAGCACGTATTCGCCTTTCGCTGTACGTGAACCCCACTCCTCACTGTCCGCAGGCCCTGCAGATGACACAGGTCTGCTATCAGCTGAACTAGGCGCTGGCGCAGAATAATCAAGGTTTAAATCGTCTGCATCGTCGTCTGCGTATCCTGAGGCATCCCACTTGCGCATCTTCTTACTACCCTTCTGCACCTTCTTCGTCCTTCTCGCAGGTGACTCGTCACCTGAAGATGCTTGGGCAGAATTCAATACCGCATTAGCTTGTTTCCTTGCTCTTCGTGAGCCTTTTGGGCCTCCCTTTCCAACAAGAACGCTGTTCACGGCAGGCGAGTTGGGCCGCGAAGTGTCCGGTGTGGGTATCGGCGTCGCGTCAGTGGATGTAGTGTCGTACAATGGTTTCTGGGAGCCCTTTTGCAGGGCAGGCACTGGCGGAGGTTGCATTTCCTCAGCACTCGCATCGCTAGACGGCGGGGTAACTTCTGTGGAGAGGATTTGCTTTGCACCATTGAAACTCTTCTCCAATTCATGGATCTGCGCATCATAGTATTTGTCGAATTGACAATTGACGATCGAGGTATTTGGTTGCTTGATCTGATCTTTATACAGCTCCGAGAAGAGCGCTCGCACGTTATCCAAGAGTTTATCTATGTAAGTGATTTGCAAGAGCGATTGATACACAGCCTATGCAAGTGATCAGTTGAATCCATCTCTACGTGAAGCTCCATGGGATAAAGGCGTACGACAAAGATAATGCCGAGATCCTTAGCGGTACGCCACTTGATGGTGTGGCCATCTTTCCTAAAAGTCTGATCCTTTGTCGTTTCCTCAATGAAAGCGCTCTTGATCAGAGTGTTGATGAGCTGGGGTGCGACATCGACGTATTTGCGCGACCATAGGACGACGCCTGACGTCGTTATGATCTCGAAGGTGTCCAGCATCTCAACAGTTCTTAAGCCCGCGGTGCAAGAACGAGGAAGTGCTGCTAGAGTAATGGCTGGGTGGTGTGTGAGCAAAGCTATGACATATGGGCGACCACTTGACACATGGGTGCTTGCGGGCAATCCTTTTCGGGGTTCAGTGGCTTAATTATCGTTTGATGCCACTTTTCCACTTTGGGCCGCGAATCTGAGCAAAGCTGGAGTTATTGTTCAACAAACTGCGATATCTGAACGACCTCTTTTCACAACTCCTCTTCTGTTTGTCTTAACGCCTTCCTTTCTGGTTCCTTGCTCGCTTCGTCGAAGATCCGGTAACGGTCTTCTCCACGTGCGCATCTCTCTCACTCGTTCCCTCCACGTAACCCAAAACGCATTTCGCTCATCTAGGTCTCTGCAATCTGTCTTTCCGGCGACGAAGCAGGCAGTTGAAAACATGCAGAGACCGACCTTCTCGAGCGTGCCACCGGCGCATTCGCCTCCTCTACACCACCCAGTTCCTCAGCATATATCACAGGTGCCTAATATGAGGAGTCCACCTCCACCAGCGCCACAGTCGACGAGCCACGAACAGCAAAATTACGCCTATGGAGGATCTGGCTTCATACAACCGCCGTTCGGCGGATTTATTAATGAGAGCACCGCGCAGATGGGCGTGCAGATGGCTGAAAAGTAGGAGACACTTGCTCGTTGTGTATGCGGAGATCCGTGGACGTACGCATCTCGCGCTTCCTCGGTGATCCACAGTCTTCCTCGTTGCATACGTCGTGTGAGATATCAGCACGCATATTGACAAGGTTGATTTTAGATACATGGACCAACAATTTTCGCGATATGTCAACGTGAGCGCCTTAAAGAACCTATTCAATGTGTAAGAATCAAACAGGATCACCTTGCGATGCATAGGGCAGAAGTTGACTCTGGTACTCTCCGCTGCAGGTCTAATAGCTACGTAATCAACAAGCTGCTCATAATCCTTCTTCCATGGCGACACAAGCCCTGGGCTCGGAAGCAGGCCTCATTCGGTAGTTCGGAAACTGTGCAGTACTTACCGCCTAGAGAGGACGTGAACTCGCCAGACGCCTACATTCCTACCATGGGCGTGGTTACTTATGTTCTTCTCAGCGTCCTGCTCGCTGGACTGAGAGGAGCATTCGATCCGGCGCTGCTGAGCTCTGTGCTCACCTGGGCGTTCCTGATGATTGGTCTTGAAATCATGATTCTGAACCTGGCAAAGTACTTTCTGTCCATCAATTCGGTTTCCTCCTTACTGGATCTCATCAGGTAATTACGGCCCCGATAGAACTGGTTTGAAAGACTCGTGCTCATGCATTTCTGAAAGCTACGCTGGCTACAAGTTTGTCGGCATCAACGTCACCATCCTGCTTGCTGAGATCTACAACAGAGGCGGAGGCACAGGAGGTTGGTTTGGCTGGGCCGTCTTCTTGTATACATACAACGCCAACGCTTTTTTCCTCCTTCGATCATTGCGATACGTGCTGCTTCCTCAGGACTCGGGAGCACCAGGAGTCGCGTACGGCCCGGGTGTGAGTTCTCGCAGCCTCAAGCAGTCTCGGACATATGCTCTGGCAGGTTACGCTGTAAGTTCTTCTTCCGCGCTGCTCGAAAATATTTCTAAAACCTCAATGCTGATCAATTATGGCATCAGTATCTCGCACAGTTCTTCTTCATGTACATTCTGTCTAACAACGTTTGATCGCACCTGGCCGTTTGGTCAGAAAAAAAAAACAAGGCCCCATGAAATGGGTGCCAGAGGGAAAAAAGACCTCTACGTCCAACGCCAGGTACTGGTTCAGAATGCTGGGTGAGCCCAATCCACCAGGGTTCAGCTAAGACGGGTGGAGAGAAACGTCAGAAGAAGGAAAGTGTAAAATTAGGACCACCTGCCGCTGCTATTACAGCATATACGAACATGGTGGAGCGAGTCGACGAAACATCTCTTGGCCCGCAGTATTGTATGAAGAGAATCACAGACAGATTCCCCTTTGCGTAGCGAATGAACATGACCAAAGGGGGCCATACAGCCCATCGATGTGAACTGCATCTTTGATCCCCCCGTTGTGCTTGCGTGCGTTGTTCCCAGCTCGAGATAGGCAACGCGGTGTGACAACTGACCACGCCCTGATTCGGTAAGGACCATGCGGCCTCACCAGGTGCCCACCTTTCTATATAGGAGTCTGCAGCAACTGAAATCCTCCCACGATGATCTTGGATGACGAGAAGCTCTTCATTCTCTTTCTTTTCTCTTGGTCGCCCGCAGTAAATCCTCCTCCCATTACGTGATCTGCTCATATTTAATAGCAGCACACTTCTCTCCTTATAATAGAGGAGCAAGCGTGAGCCCATCTGTACGACATAGTTTTCCGCCTCATGCGCCATAAACCCTGTTGCAATCAGTGACTTGAAGCTTGGTAGCCAACACAACTCTTGTTGGAAACTACAATTCTTTAACCTTCCAAGTTCAAGGAAACGTCTTCTTCCTCTAATCCTTCAGTGTGTTGACATAAAGACTGATCTGAACGAAGGCCGAAGTCCATGCTTGAAGAATTTCTTTTCTCATTCATAGAATGGTTTACTTTAGTGGTATATATTACCTTCATCCGAATTTCCATCCGGAATTCCTATTCCATTCATGCCTTTACTACTCCTACATTGACCGTTATCAAGAGGTCAGGGTACTATTGGTATAGCAAAAGGAAAAAAATTTAGCCTTCGCACACTTGACGACACAAAAAAAACAGAAAGAGGAGAAGAGATCGAGGGGGTACGTATATGCAAATGTGCAGAAGCTCCTTCGCCACTGGCACATCTAGTCGTATATCTTTCCCTTCTCTCTTTCTTTGGGGTATGTTCTCAAACCAATGTCTCTTAGTTTCTTCCATCAGTTGATTTGTACAAGTCGGGAAGGTGAGTGTTAGTTGTGTATATGGAAGTGTTTTTTTGGTGGGGCAAGTCTCGTTCAGTGGGTCGAATCCTTCGCCGCTGACATGACTTCAATCGAACTTTAACCGGAGCAGACTACAGGATACCGGACCACATACCAGGACCGCCAGTAAATGACATGACGTTTCCAGCCTCGCTAGCACAGCACGCGCGCTTCCTGCCCAGATCCTTCTGAATTGGCAACCTCCGCTCTGGGATTGACCGCGCTGGCGACTGCAGCGCCTTCGCGGTGTACTCAGGGCAGGTGGGTGTCTTCATGCCAGAAGGGCAGGGACTTTGCAGGAAAACAGATGGTTCTGCAGTGGCACTGTCCGAGATAATGCACGTTATAGGATCTGCAAGATAGGATCTCGCATTCGAGCCGAGAAACTCGCGCACATTCTGATGCAGGGATAGGTCGACAGAGGATCGACCCCTCTTGCGGCCCTTGGATGGACTATCCTGCTGCTGCTCGCGCTGGCGAATTGGAAGCACGGTTGGTACTTCGTCTGAGAGCTTAAGTTCTTCCACGTCAGGCGAGGACATCGACTCGTTCATGAGCGGCTTGATGGTGTATGATCCGTAGTAGTCCGTCCCAGGCTCCCTGTGCGTAGGCAACGCCTGCGAAGTGAGCATCGGACACGGCAAGCCCGCGCATCGCAAAGTCGCCAGTCGGTTAAGTTTGACCGATGTAGGCGCACATGCATTTGCGCTGCAGAGTGACGAGGCCGATGAAATTGACGAGGCACGTGAGGAACGCGAGACGGATGAGTTGTCCGAGATCATAGACTCCGGGGATGAGGTCAACGAACTCCCTGATATAGACTGGAGTGATGGCCTGCGCCCTGAAAGCTGATATGTCTCCAGTCCATGGTAGGGCTTGTTGCTCCAGTTATAGTCAACGGTCGAGCGAGCTACACAGGCGTTCTGGAGCTGGCTCATGGCCGAGGAAATGGATGGTCGACGAGAGTTATAGCCAGCTACACTCACAGCAGGAGTGCTGCTGACAACAGGTGGTGTGAGGATAGGGGTGGGTAGTGGACCCATGCGATTAAGAGATGGAGTGGGGGGAAGCATGTTAGGGATCGGCTCCAAGACGCGTGGGATGCCGGCGAGCCCGGTAAGTGGACTCTGCGGAGTCGGTGTGGTGTCGTTCGAACCGATGAGGTCTACAAATCGTGGAGTTACCGGTGAGGCCTTGCGTGGTTCTAAATGGGCCAGATTGAACTGCCCGCGTGGCGCGATGTCCACGGTGTCAAGAGCGGGGGTGAGGTGGGGAACAATCGACTTCCAGTCGAAGCACATCGACAGCAGCGATGAGCCAGGAGTTGGAGGTTGATGGGACGTATACTTGATGAGGATGTCTTGCCATCGTTCGAACAATCCCTCAGGTACGTGTAGCTTCCAATTGACCGCCTTGAGGAACGCCATCTCGTTCGTATTAATCTCTTCAGTCTTCAAGCCCGAAATCCTGCTCCAGGCACGAGCTGAGTAGTTACGATCCTGAAGATACTTCGATGCCAAAATGAGCGCAGCGAGAAACATCCGTCTACCACACTGCAAAGCACGGGAGGACAGTGAATCGTCGCGCTGCTCCATGGTAAAGTCGTACTTCGGAACGTGAGATTTGATAAGGATCAGGTAGTACAAGGCGACCTGAAGAGTTGAGAAGCTAGTTCGAGATCGTCTCAGCGTCTCCTGAATGAATGTACGAAGCGGAAGAACACCGCTGCGACCTGACTCGCTTGGGCAATGTGGCACTGAGAGGGGCCAGATGACTTCTACCATTTGGGTGGCAGAGTCTCCAAATTCTGTCAGTACATGTTCACCTGTCTCAAAGATAATCGTTTGCTGCTCACCGACTAGGCATTCCACAAATTGCCCCTTTCGTTCGCTTTGACGTATCAGGGTTGGAGGCCGCTGAGCTGACACTGAACATCGTCGAGGATGTTGTCTGTGTTCTGAAGCGATGGGCACCTCACTTGTCTTAATGGGGGGAAGTGCACGTCTAACAGTTTGCGGCACTTCATCCCGACATTGAGAAGACCGCCAGGGGTCTTCCGTATCCCACTTTATCCGGTCCGATCCATGGGACCTCAAAGAACATGCCGAAGTCTCGGAGAGCTGTGAGGCTGTGTCCACCGAAAAGACAGACGAGGAAGAGGAAGAGGCGGATGACGAAAGAGATGAATGGTACGGGCACGTAGAGGGTGTGACTGAGATAGCCGCGGGCAAACGGCGATCGACAGTCATGTTGATACAATTGATGTGAGCAAAAAAGAAAAAATGGGATGATTTGCGGGTTAACTTTTGTCAAGTCCCGAGGTGCTCGAATGTTATTTTCAAACGCTGATCTTGAGAGAAAGATCGGAGGTACCTTTACCGTATAGAGAGAACCGTTCGATTGTGCAGCGCCGTGATCGAAAGAAGTCGAGGATCGACTGCTAACGAGCCCGAATTCCACAAGTGCTTCTGCCCTTTTCCGGCCTGAGGATGGGGAAAATGGCAGAACAGCGGAAGCGCTGTTCGTGTGACCAAAGCGAATACAAAGTCAAAGGATAAGACTTTGGTGCTTTTGGGCTCCAGCCACCGTCTGCTACAGAATCACCAGAGATAAGACCTTGTATTCGAGACGCACCGCAGGCACTTGGAGGAGATGACCAGACGCTCGCTGTTGCCAGAGAGAGGCGACGCAGCGAATGACTGAGTCTTGCTCGAAGAGTTGCGGGAGAATCTAACAAGGCGCGCCCACGGAGACCGAGGCCTTATCTTTTGACGTAGCGGTGAAATCTGAGCGACGGATGACTGGAGCGATGGATTGAGCAAGAAGCATTTTGAATTCTCGCGAGCGTTGGTGAGTGATGTATTTGTTTGAGACGCGGAAGTCTCTTGGACAGGTTTGTTGTTCGACGAATGGAGTTGGCTGCTAGCGGGCAAACATGCGAGTAGAGGCCACTTTATTTCATGCGAACAAAGACTTCCGGAAGAGAGGATGGTGGGAGGATGAGCAACAACAAGGAGGAGTGGTGGTGGTGGCGACTGGGAGCCGTGAGGGTCGACGACAGGTATGACTCGTCGAGGGAGCAAAGGGGAGAGGCTGATGTGGTTGAGGTGGCCTTGTATAGCCGCGACGTTTGTTCGAGGCAGGCTGTGTGGCGACGAGGTCGGGGGGGGAGTCAGGTGGGCTGGGCCGCGAGTTTAGCGGGCAGGCGCTACAAGGCAGCGGAGGCTACCGTGTCGAAGCGCCAACGGCAGATGCGAACAGGTCGTGGCCTGACTGGTGGTGCGGCTTCAAGACGAGGAGATGGGAAAATTAAGCTTGGACGGATGACCGTACGGGAATGACGGGTGGGAGAATATGAGTGGAGAGATAAAGTGACGGATTAAATGAAGTAACGGGTGGCGATGTAGCCTAAAGGTGGTTCAAAGGATTAGGGATGACTGTTTCCTTTGAGGCGGGGAGGAGATGTGAAACCAAGCGTTGGCCTGGCGGAAATGGGTGGAACACTCCGGACAAGGAGGCTGAAAAGGAAGAAAAGACGTTGAGGAGACTTGGGAGCAGGAGGCGAGAGATTGGGAGAGCACCCAGCAGCGCCTTAGGAAGTGGAAGTGAGAGGCATTGGCATGATGCTGTGCCTGGACCTTCAGCACTAAGGGCGAGACTGCGAGACGCGGACGGAGGCGAGGTAATAACTGAAGGGGGAAGCGCAAGACTCGGCCACGGCGGGCGTGTTGCTCACCCAACTGCGCGAGGTGGCCCATGCGTCGTTGTCCCGGCTGCGCTGGGAGCGCCAGCTTGTCCCGTAGCAGGAGTGACTCCAATCATGCTCGGCCGTGACTCCCACAACCGTGTCCAGTCGTGCCTGCCTCCAATCACCATCCCAGCCCGCGCACAGCGGCCAGGCCCCAGCCCCACTTTTGGCGTCAATTCTGGGTCATTGCGACTGCGGCGACTGGAAGGCGCGACGTCTGCACACGCACGCACGTCCGCGCCCACACCCTCTCTGACACACTCGCAGTCTTCGTCGCTCTCTCTCCGCTCAGCAGAGTCTCTCGCTTCTTGCTGTTCTGGACCTGCTGCTACAGCACACGCACACACACCACACACATGCATTCCTCTTCCAGAACGTGGGCCTCGCTCTCCCCAGAAAATGTCCGAACATGAGCCAAAAATGGCCGGCAGCACTGCATCCGCGGGGGAGCCATCCCTCAGCCTGATCGTCGTGCCCTTGTCCTCGCCGCCTTGCGTGTGTAGAGAGAACTGCTCTCGATCGACGGGCCTTTCCATGCCATTCCTTTCCTCTCCGCTCAAGAGAACATCGCCACTCGCGCACGAAACATCAAACCACGGCTAAGTGATCGTACCACCAAGCGTCAACGCGCTTGTACTTGGGCTCGTGTTGCTCTGGCTGGGCCGCTCTGATCTTTTTGGGTGCGGGACATCTAACTATGGACCTGTACACTCAAACACCCCCGTCCTCCAGGCGCTGACCAATGTTCTCAGCTGCTGCTGCGCTCTGTGCAGCCTATCGTTGCCCTTACGAAAGTACTACGCAGTGTTCGGTACGCAGGATGAAGTTCCGTACGGACGTACATCACCAGGTTACGGCATCCTGTACACCATCAAATCGCGCTGTACCCTTCTACACAGCCTCCAAACACATCAGTCAAGCCTTCTTTTTTCTCATCCTTCTACCACGCTATCAATCCTATCCTTACAGACCAAGCCCATTTGTGGCTTTGGTCTGCCTGCCCTCAGATCTGCATCCTGGTTGAACCACCCCCTCCGTCTGATTCTTGTCTCAGTGCATGACGTCCAAGTGTAGCTTCACCCCCGTTTTTTTCTGCTCTGCCCCGTCTTACTCTAGGATTTGGATGCATCGATACTCTCACAAGACTGCGTTCGTGGTGGGGTGTCCAAGCGGTGCGACTCACGCTCGCAGAGACAGCGTCCAATCACGCGGTGGCCAAACATGCAACCCCTCTTCGCTCAGTGATTCCGTGCAACACGCTGATTCGGCCTCCTCCTCGTACCCTGGGAAGGCTTCTTTCTTGGGGTGGGTTATGTTTGCTGACCCATACCACAACCGGAACCTCCCTCAAGGGCTCCAATGTCTCCTGCAAACCCATTTTCATGTCGTGGCAAATAGTTCGTCGTGCGCTTAAACTTGTTCGGTTGGTTGAGTCACCCACGTCCGAGCGGCCGCAAACTTTGGCCCTCCGCACGGTGAGCACAAGAAAATTTTGTGCAGCGTCACGCCTGCATCCAGCGGCGCCAGCACCTCGAAGTTCAAATCTGATTAAGCAGAACACCCAATACGGACTGTGCGGCTTTGCACTCGTGTCGCTCGCTGTCAGATGATTACGAACGTCTCCACGCTGGCGAATCGAGATACAACCTTCCCATTCCGAGCCTAGCTACCAGCTTGGAAGATTCGTCCATGCCCCGAAGAACGTCGGGGAAGAAAAAGGAAGAGTAAGTCGGCCGTGCTTCCTCTCCCGCACTACTACGAATACATGCTTGATCATTTGGCGCTGTGGTACTTTTTGCTTAGAGAGCAACACGCGGGTCTGGCCGGGCTCCGGTCATTCGGTTGTCAAATATTGGTTTTTTTTTTTGCTCATGGAATTCCCAACGATTGGAATCGAGGGTGGCGACGGAGAATTATCAATTTTTTCCCTACAGGAGCACGGTCTAGTACGGGCAAACAGTCCTGCTGAGACAAAGACCATCTTTGCTTCGCCGGAACGAGACGAGGCGATAGTTTTCGGACAGTCTTCGTTACACTGGATGGAAACGTAGGAGTCATTCGCAACACCACTGAAAGGGGCAAAAACACCTTGAGAGAGGAAGGAAACTTGCCGATGACCGAATAACGCGTGTGAGTCAGCACATTAAACTGGCGGCTATTGGCGCAATCCACGAGCCGATCTCGGGCAAACTACATCCACCGATGTTTGGTGGATCGATGACCAGGTGGCTAAACACCAAAGAGATGACTTCCACTAACTTTTTGCCGTGTCCCATGCTGCTGCCTTGAGATCATGTGCAAACCTTACCTACAGCCTTTTGCCTCACCATAACAACAGGAACCATGGCATGGCCCAGCAGAATTGCCCAAGGCAAACCTCTCGGTGTGGAAGGTTTCACGCATGTCTCGCCACGCACACGAGCTGCTCAGCCTGGACGCAGCCTGCTTCTCAGCAACTTCAGCCGCGCGAAAGGCTGCTGAACACATGCTACATGGCTTCTGTCCGAGCTGACGACCTACCTCCAATGAAACGAAATTGTTATCCATGAATAGGCTTATTCAGACTAATCTTGCAGCAGGGAAAGGTCAACGTGAGGCGTGCACGACAGCCTTCTTTGAAAGGGTTGCAAAGCAATACTTCGTGAATTTTTTTTTCTTTTTTTCTTGCTCTGTGAACCTTATTCCTATCCAATTCGGGCACTCACTGGCATCTTTTTCCGGTCTAGATGGACTACTCCCTGAGGGGAACGTACAGGTCGCGAAAGGTGTGAACGTAGCTTAACCAGCCCTTGCTTTCTCATGATGAATCACTCGACCACACTCCTCTTGGCCGCCACTCTACGATGATCTCGCAAATGGGCAGCCTTCTCCTTCTGAACTCATCTCTCCATGTGGCATGTCTGCTGCCGCAGAACTGACTGATCGACGGTCCATGTTCGGCCTTATCTCGTTCGAAACTACGCTCGCGTTTGTCGCTGTGGTGGCGTTGTCAGCAGATGCGTCCAATTTGGGATTCTCCGGGTGCATGCCACTCTCCCTCTTGACCGAATCCTCCTCAGGACCAAGCTCTGCGCTGCTGTGAGATTCAGGCTGCGAGGCCTTGGTCACGCCGTTAGGTGCAACCTGACTAAACATCGACATTGGGCTGGACCCGAGATAATCAGCTCATGGTCGTCGCACTTCAAGTGGAGCTGACGGTCAATTGTACATACTCAAACCACGTTTCCAGATGCACGATCTTCATGTCTCCGTCAAGATCGGCGACGGTCACACCCTCGATGTCGATAATTCCGTCGTGTGCCTTTGCCATCACCTTTTCTCCGTTACTAGACGTGTCAGTCCCCACCTACAGACCTGTACAACCTACGTAACCCACCAGTTGAAAGCGATATAATCATTCTTCATCCATCCCCAATGACGCCAGCGGAATGCCACCTTGGGTGGCCCACTGTACACTTCCAAGACTTCCCAGGCAAACGTAGGCATCATCCGCTTGAACGTCTTGTGGCTGACGGAAAAATCATTATGCTCCGGTGAGTAGTACTCGCTTGGTGGTAAAATGGCATTGTACGTGCCCTGCTTCAACATGTAGTCTACCGAGGAGCGCTGCTTGCCGTTCATCGAAAACGAATATCGCTCCTGATTGATTGTACGCCAGTCCTCGAGCCGTGTTTTGAACGAAGCCTCTATTTCCCAATTCTTCACCAGATTCTCGACTAGGTCCGGCAGAGACCCTGCAGCGTGGTTGCATCGTTTTGCTAACCTTCCATCAGTCTGACTCTTTCTTCTCGCGTGAAGTGTAGCATTGGAAGGGATAGCGCACTCTCTTCATAAACCTTTCGTGTCTTCGTATAGTCCGGCTTCTTGCCAAACCTCCAGATGGACGAGTCGTCGTTCAGAACGGCGTTCGGATCGGTATAAAAGTCGGGCAGGGCTGGCTTAGATTCAGCCTTACCCGATGCTTCCTGTACATCCGCCATATTCTTCTTGCTTCGAGCAAAAGTCAGCAGAGAGTGCGGAATTGAGATTATGCCGGTAAAACCGTCAGAGAAAACTCGCAGCAAAGACCCCAGGCCGCGACTGATAATGGTGGTCAAGCGGTCCATGGTATTTCTCTTATATTACGCCCCCGTACTCTGAAAGTGGAAAAAGCAACGAAAATTGCATCAGACGGCTGTCAGTGCGTGGACGGGGAAAATAGGAAGGAGGATCGATGCTTCAAGAACTTAAGGTCAGTGGCGTCTACACTGGCATCTTCAGACAAGCATGGCGACATTCGTGCGACCGTGGGCCCAAAGCTAAATGGTATATGAGGCATGCGAGGTGCACGTCCTCGCCTTTACACCGTGAGCTTGGTACAATCTGGATCCTTTCGGACATGGGGACATATCTAGGCAGAGACGGTCGGTAGAGGATTGCCAACAATAAGACGATGGCATATCATTTTTATCGCGTACGATATCTCAGGGTGCGGAACCACATCAGGTCGTTGGGTGCACATAGAGATACATTCCTACAGTCTCGAGCTGCCTTCCATTCTCACCGGTGCTCTCTGTTCGGCGCTCGCATTGTCCACAGGTTGTTTCATAACGGGACGACAGCAAACGAGGCTTACGCTGGGTTCAACGGTCGAGAAACCTTATCGACAAACGGTCAGGCAGAGGCAGCGCTCTTCCCGGCGCCTACGCGAGCTGCGTCTCACCTGCGGGTCGCAACGGTAACGGGATGGAGGCAACACCAGGTTTGATTGCTACCCTTCCTGGCAATCAAACAACCCGTTCTTTGGGCCGTCTGCGCTATATGCGCATGCGCGAAGTTAGCAAAGACTTCCCGGCACGTGAAGTCGGCGTTAGGTGAAACGGGGTCTTAAAAAAGAATCAAAAAAAAGTATATACTTTCTCTTCAGACTATTTTAGCCGGATTGGCTATGCTGAATCCTTGCTTTCCCTGTTTCTTCTGAGAGTTTGAACGTCGACCAGACATTTCGAAGGAGTGTACACGTAGCACGGAAGGATGCCCAACGCGAGCCGTGTCACCATGCCATGTGCAGTTACCAAAACGCGAGCACATGGCATGAATGCCACGCTAACGTAGCGCAACGAAAGAAGAGGTTAAGATACGTGATCTACAGCAGCCAATAATCTCGGCGCTAATTCTGCTTGGGAAGGAGACACTGCGTTAGCCATGTGGCAGCAGTGGGATTTCTGAAAGGTAGGCCCGAAAAGCACGTTTGACAATTGAATTCTTTTCTCGTGTTGAAACGCCATCCTATCTCGGCCTGACTCCTACACTTCGACCACCCTCGGCTTCAAGCATGTTCATAAAATCGGGGTGGGGAAATGAGTGTTCTGTTGGACAGTTGCACTCTTTTTTTTTCTCGTTATTTTTAGAGATTCCAAACACGTGACAATAAAAGACATCGTTCTCAAGGAACCGTTGTGATCCCGACCGCCCGACGGGCCGCGCCAAGGTTTTCTGATCCCGCCCAGGGACGGGTGGGGTAAGTGATGAGTGATATCAAGCAATAACCACGGCAACGTGATCGTCCATAAATTCGGTAATGTTCCCCAAAAAGCAAGCTGCGATGATTGAGACTCCCCCAAACGCTGCACAAAAGAATTTTCTGTTAGCCTTAGGTTTCTTTGTGGTCCGCGAAGAGCGTGCGGTCATCTTGGGGGATTTTATCAGGACGTACCGATGGAGACGTAGTACACGTATCTGTAGGCCAGTTCGAATGCGACCTGGCCGGCGTGGACGATGGCCTCGTACGCGCCTGGAACAGCGGCCACCTGGGGCAGAGCTTTGATGTGGTCAAGCAACGAAGCACCGGTAAGTGAAATGATGGTCTCGATCAATTTCGGGTCCGCCGATCCTGTGGATACTACCGTCGCGGCTGGAGAGGTTTCGCAAGGTCAGACAAACTTCGATTAGGAGAAGGAGGATCATTAAGGATGCTACTTACTGCCCACGTGCTCGATGGCCAGACCGACAAACTTGTTGTAGAACACGTTGTAATACACGGCATAGCCAATGGAGCCTCCCAACACTCTGATGGACAGCGTCAAAGCTGAGACTGTCGCGATCAGATCATCCGGGCACACGATTGTCGTGATGATGGACGCCGGCACAAGGATGCCACCGATTCCGAGACCAGCCACGATCAGGATGACGATGACAGGCCCGATGTTGTCGGTGCGTGCGAGGGACATCAGGCCGGTTCCCAGCGTCATGAGAATGGTGCTGCAGACCATGAGCATGCGGATCTTGCCCCTGGTCACGGTCAAGAGGATCAACACAATAACGGCACCCTGGAATAAAAAAGGCCATGTTAGCGACTGCGAAATGTTGATGGGACGAACCCAGATGTGGGAAAGGGGCACTCTTCGCACAGCGCAATTGATGCCCCTCCCCCCCTCTCGCCGTTCTCGATTTTTGTCTCCGCGCTGTCCACGTCTGTGGACGCCTGAGTTTCGGAATGGCGGTCGAGCTGTGGGGCGACCGTCTGAAGGCTGGGGTAAGGAATACGTACCGACATGATCGACAAGCCGATAGGCAGTCCGCGCAAACCGACGCCTACTGGGTTGTGTCCGTAAATGTTGTACGCCTGCGTCGGCCAGAACATCAGGACGCTGAAAAAGTTGGCCCCCGAGATGAAAGTGATGAGAAGCGTAAGAGCAAGGACACGAGGATTCTGCTGAAGCCGTCTGGGGAACATGGGGTGCGGGGCGAACTTGGCCTCATAGATCACGAAGGCGATGATCAGAAAGATGCCAAGAAGCAGCGTTGTCAGCACGTGTGACGACACCCATTTGTACTAAAGCTCCGTGTCAGCCTCGAATTCGCTAGGATGGGACTAATCTTCACGCACCTGATAGCCTCCCCATTGTAGGCCCATCATGAACAGTAGCATGCCGGAAATAGAGAGAACACCTCCGATGTAGTCGATTTGCTTAGCTACCTCCTTGCGACTGAGTCCGCTGGAGTTCACGCGGGGAGGTGGGAAGTAGAAGCAGCCAATAAGCACCGTTCCTAAGAAGGCCCATATTCCGCAGATGAGGCCACAATACCTTTGTTCACACGCGTTAGAAAGAATCATGGGCATCCTCTGGCACAAACTCACCTCCAGGAGCCGTAGTAAGCGATCAACTGCGCGTACAGCACAGATGGGGTGAATGGCACGATCGTGAAAATCAAAATGCCAACGTAAAGACCTCGCTTTCGCGTTGGCGCCATCTCGGAAGTGGCGGCCAGAGCAGTCAGCTCATTGATACCTGCGCCGACACCATTGAAGACTTGTCCGCCTGCGCCGAGTTAGTCAGACGTCGTTCCGCCTGACACAACGTGATCGAAGACGCACCAATGAAAATGTTCATGCTGTGAGCAGTTGCGCAGACACAGTTACCAATGATAAGGAGGGTTCCGCCGATCAGAGCGACATATCGCCGACCAATGATGTCCGAAATGCTACCCACGAAGGGGCATATTGCTGCCAGAGACAGCAAGTTGGCCAGGACGAACCATGTCCAGCGGTCAACGCCACCAATGTCGCCGTAGATGTATGGAGGGCAGCCTCCGTAAAGATACACCGGAATCTGAGAACCTGTCCAGAGCAGGGCCATTGCAATCAAGCTCATAAGGCGAGCAAAGGTCATCTGCACCCCTCCAGGTTAAGCATGAGCAAAAACACAAAAGAGCTTGGATATGTCACATACGGGTGGTTCATGGTCGTGGTCTTCGCCATCGCCATAGGTTCTCAGACCGTCGCGCTCGTAGTAGTTCTCATGGCCTGGAACCTTCTCCTTTGTGGCAATCCTGTGGGCGCCGTCGTAATGGTCAACCTTTGTGGCCTCGGACTTCTCCTCAACTTTTGGCTCCGAGCCAGAGGTGGAGCTCATTTTGTGTACGTCCTAAAATATTTCACTTTTCCTGATGGTTGAGTGTTTTTTTAATGAGACGTAAAGGTTGTGACAAGGCAACCCAGCCAAGTTATAGCTCGTGCTGAACAGTTCTGCTGGACGACAAGGTGAAAAATAATATATATATTAATATATATTTATCTCGGCTTAAATACGTCGAGATACGAAGAACCACGGTTGGAGAAATGAAAAGAAATCGACAACGACTTGAACTGATTCCAATAAAGGTAATGCTTCCTATAAAGATATCTCACCATGCGCAGGTGGGCCACCGCGGGCGTCCAGCTTCGGTACCGGGATAGCTAGATCCCAGCATCAAACGAGCCATTGGCAGCACCCATTCAGTCGGACTTTCTTGCCAGCATTCGCCTGACGTACATCCTGACCCTCGAATGAGGGCTTGTGATTGTCAAAGACCCGGCGAATTATGCGCCAGGTTCCTCGCATGCATGGGAGTGGCTTGCATGCCTCTTCCGCTCACGTCCCATCCTTCAGCCTCCACATCGTTGACGAAAATCTGCAACGTCAGGAGGATTTTGACCGAGGCTCTCCACTCGCACTACTTGGTCACTGCTTTCGCAGCTCCCCGCAGCGCGATTATGGGGACAAGCAGCGACTTTTTGCAAAGAGGAAAAGAGGTAACAAGCTGGAAATTGCGGAGCGGAATAGGTCGTAATGCGGCTAGCCACGTTCCTCCCTACGGAATTGCCCATGCCGTCTATCCCCCGGAGGACGAGAAGATGACCCCACAGTCCCCCGTGGGGTGGAAGCCACCCTCCAGGAGAATCTGTGTTGCTCGTCAAATTGGCAAGCTTGCTTGAAATTGTCTGTTTTTTTGAAATATTCGTTCGCTGGAAAGTCAAACGGGTGTCTGCTTGCGTGTTTACACGAGAATGGTCTAAAACCACCAACCTGCAAACCGCGGGAATATCAAAAATAATGGAGGTCCTACCATTTGCCTGGGAGTCGGGCGGTTCGGACGATGCAATGACTCGCAAATCAGATTTGTGCGCTTTGGTCCGCTAATTACGCGCAGGCACCGTGCTCGGAGCGGAAAGGGAAAGCTGGAGTGGACGGTAGACGGCAGGAGAAAATAACAGCAGCCCGCCTGATTTGGGTCGTGCTCATGCAATGCTTGTCGCCTTTAAAAGGCTGCTTGGCTGTTGACAAAGCTCCACAAAGACTAGTACCATCGTGCCTAGTGATCAAACTTCTCGCTCAAGGCGAAGAAAATTCCAATTCGTGTGCCCGATCGTGTGCTGACGGCACGTTCGAGAAGCAAATTGTACAGCGGCTCAGGCCTGCGGTGCCGGACGGCTGCGATCTGTTTGTTGCACGCCTATTTTCTTCAAGTATCGCCAGCATACCACGCGCGGTGGTCGCATGTGAAACATGGCAGGATTGCAGCCGAGTCCGTGCTTCGAATGACGTTCTAGAATGCAAAGTGTTTGACAAGCAGAGAAGAAAATCTCAGGCTCGTCGAGATGCTGTCGGCAACGCTCGTTGGGTGACAAAACCCGTGTCGACACATGCGTCAAACGAACATGCAGTTGCCCAGCCTGTGTCATTGACGATGTTGGTCCAAGCGAAGCCATCCGCGGCTTTCGACGACATTCGCGGTGCATACCGCTTTCAGAAGGCATCGCCGTCCCTGCCGATGTGCAGTAGCGCCAGAAGATCCCGGAGCAGTCGGTCGATGTGTCAAACGACGCTGCATCCATGCTCCCATCTACCGAGGACGACCACGGTCTTCCTACGTGCCGACAGAATGGTGTCGGGGTTGTGTGGCTGTGGAACAGCATTGTCTTATCTGCTTCGTCTTGGAGGCGACGCCCCACGCTCAGCCCTGAGGTACATACCCGTCCACACAAAGGTTGATGTTGGGCGAAAGATGGATGTACCTAGGTACCCCCGCACTTCTCCTCATTGACGCGAAGCGGGGAGATCAGTAGATCTGGGGTATCTATCTTCTTCCAAGATGGCCATTGGCGTCTATCAAGATTCGTCCGGACTCCGGACATCAGAAATTTCCGGACTACCTCCATACCGTACGTTTGATTTTTCCTCTCTGAGCACGCTCTCGAAGCCAAGATGGTGTGTACACATTGCCACTAGCGTGGACTTGGTACTTCGATGCCGTGGTGGCGGCGAGCAGGTGCTGACCAGCCTGTTACCCATTCGCGCAGAGATGGCTGTTGGAGTATTTTGAAGCACTTAAACGCTCAGTACAGAACGAGATCAAAACCATCCAGCCAGGCAAGTCAGCGCTGTGTACGAACCTCCTTGAAATTCTGAGAAAGGGCATAAATATTTACAACTGCAGTGAATGTTTATTCACCGTATGAGCCTCATGTCGTTAACAAGCTCTTGGGCCGGCGGCTCCTAGCGCAGAAGCAACGCCCGCTACGAACGCTGTCCCAAAACAACAACACATCCTGTTCCGTTAACTCAAAGGCTCTACGCCGCAGACGGAAACGTGGACGCCAACGCCAGTCCTTACCCCTTTGAACATTATAGGCGTGCTCTCAGTCCAGGAACGTTCCTCCCCGGCTACAACCCCATTCGCCAAAGGCGGGGTACGTATTTACCCAAGGTTGTTAACATATCCTCCTTGGCTGTTCGCGTGGCTTAGGACGTCGGACGGCAATGCACGATCCACAACCATGCCAGCTGCCAGACGCGTTAGTGTCATGGTCGTCGCTGCTTATCAGGACGACACGTCTAGATTTCTGCAAATTCGTTAGAGCCGGAGCAACGGTTCTCGAGAAATTTGATCATCTTTTCACGCAAGCGAGATCGACGGGCGCAGCATGGCCATGATCTCGCTTAGCTCGCACCAGCCCTTCTCAACGTGAGATTCGTACGTGCTCCGGCAGGGGGTTCGTGTTACGGTGTGATTGTTCTTGATGCAACAAGCTGCATCCAGTCTTTAGAAAGGGGCGCGGGTTCCAGAGAACTTGTAGGGCATCTTAAAAGTACAAGAAAGTGAGTCGCGGAATCAGCGAGGTGAAGTGCCGTTGAAAAAACCATACCACTGACATCAACGTAATTCAATGTTGCCATCATTTCTTCAAAATCTAGTAAAATCTAGAAGTGACGTGACCCAATGGTTTGTATGAACGCTAGAACAAATGACTATGTGTTTGCTGTATCAGTTCCTCAGAAGCGGTTGGGTCTCTCTAGGTCTAGCTCCGCCATCGTTCTCTTCCCTATTGAGAGCACTGTGCTCCTCTTCATCACCGCCTTCATCCTCGGCGTCTGTCTCTGCTTCTAATTTAGCACTCTTGATTCCAAAGCTCAAAATGAAGCCTGCAAAAGCTATTCCACCAAACAGGCCAAATGCGAGGGCCTCGCCCTTCGGTCGGATCTTCGTAGCGGCCGAGAAAATGCCCCCTGAAATGAAAGGTCCTACGGCTCGCCCTGCAGCAGATAGGGTTTGCGCGAGACCATTCAATTTACCCAACACTGAGTGGCTGGGTGCCGAATTCGTGATCTGAATCGAAACTATTAGTCTTCCGTCTTTCTCAGGATTGCAAGATGAGCTTACAAGAAGAAGGGCCGATGCAAGACCTCCGACGGCCGCAACAGTCTTGATTGTAAGCGCAATTCCCAGCTCAACCCAGATCCATATCTTCCCCTGCCCAAACCCGTGGCCATCACGATAGCCTACCCAGGGCATGATGAGAAAGGCGACGACGAAGCCGGCTATGCTCACACGATAGCTCGACCTATTGCCGATCTTATCGCGTATGGCACCAAAGATGCCAACCTGGAAAAGTATCGTGACTACGCCTGCAAAGGCCAAAGATAGACCAACTTCTTCTGTAGATAACCCTCGCCCTGCAGGTGGTTTTGCCTCTGCAAATATTGGATATAGCGAATTATACGCAACGTTGGAAAGCTGAAATATGAAGTAGGTCAAGAGCAAAAGGATTGTGTCTCTGTTCAACACAGCGCGAGCAGGCAGAGATGTGCCATTAGCTTCCGGGATCAAGGAAGGAGTGTCTATATTTGACGCAGCGTCGGATCTGTTGCTCTCGTAGCTAACCTTCCGTCCCCGGAAGTGTCGCAGATACGTTGGCCTGTGGCTTGACCCTGCGAATTGCCAAAGCCATGCAAAAAGATTCGTTATACGTTCGCCTAGTGACGGTAGTTCTTGAGCTGCTTCTAAACTCTCTTCTAAAAATAGCATAGTGATAATCAAATCGATTATCAACACAGCTGCGGAGAATAGGTTCGGCAATAGATATGGAAATTTGTTGGGCCTGTCCTTGTGAAACGGGTTGTTGTTGAAGACTAGCGTTCCTCCAAGAGCAGGTCCAGTGATACTACCAAGCCCATATAGCACAGGCAAATAGGTGAAGGCCTGTGACTGATTACTCCGATCCGTTATCTCTCCCAGGCATGTTGAAATCAGTCCTTGGTTCCCATTCAAGAGTCCCATCAAGACCTGCACTAAGATAGCCTGCCACAGTGTTTTGCAAAATCCAAATGCCACAAAGCAAGCGATCGTGAACACAGTGCCCATTAAAACCACAGGTTTCCTGCCTATTCGGTCGCTCAGCCAGCCCCAGAAGAAGTTCGTCGCGAATTGTGCCAGCGCGAATGATGACGCTATGAGGCCTACGTAGAGTCCTTCCTCTCCCAGCTTGACTTCAGGAAAGGTTTGCACCATCTCTGGTAGATATGGACTTATGGAGTTGAGAGCGGTCTGCTCGGCGAGGGCGATAAAGGCGAGGACGGCGAGTTGCTTCTTCGGTAGAGGAGTTGCATTGTTCCCAAGTCGGCACGAATCATCGGATCCCTCATTCCTATCGTGGCGGTTGATTTGCGACGCGGATGGTGGACGGCCACGGTGAGCGGGAGGTCTTAGATTAGTAAATGTATGGTAATGAGGTGTGGAGGATTGCCTTCGCGGCTCCAAGCCTGGCTTGGTGGATTGTCTCATTGAGGAGCGGAGTGAAACCTTATAGGCATTTGTCACAGGCTGTAGGACGTTCGAATTCTATGAAGTACTAGTGTCATAGTGTGGTGTTGCAGAGGCTGCTTCGGCAGTTGGTTCATATGCGTCATGCGGCGTTCATTGGTTCGATCCCGCATTGCGTACATGGCTTTACTCGAATGGTGTTAGGGGATCACGTGCGGCATCTTCAGTCCTGCTTTTAACTGTCTCTTATCCCGGAAAAGGGTACAGCGTAACGCAAAACAATAGGTACCTAAGCTATGCATTATGTTAAAGTTGGCTATTGTAACTCTTCCGGTATGTCATAGCTCCGAATATGATATGTTTCGAGCCATATACCATCGAAGCTGATTTGACGTAATTACAACCTTTCTCCTCTTGTATGGCGCTGACATGCATTTGCTTATTACAATTACATTATACACATGTATTTCTTGGAATATGCCAGCTGTTTGTTCTTTCGTCACATCTAAGCTTCGTAAATTAATTGCCCTTCTCACGAAACCGACTTCACGCTCTCAAAGATGAAACTTGGTGACGTTTTGAGACATCACGGGTTGTTCATGCGAACCTTTGAGCGTTGAATAAAAGGGTGGGTTACCGATTAGAATTCGTCGTAGCAAACGCATTCTCGACAATTGGTTGGTGCGTGGTGCGACAGCATAAGAAATCCTTATTGTTCTGAACTATCACTATGATCCTGTTGCTTTGTGATGATTTTGAGTTCACTCGCCCTTTTGGGGATTATCTCAATGTTGAGAAACAGAGACGAAGGATGCCACAATTTGCGCGTTCTATCAGACCATGTTCCTAGTGCACCACTATTGGCTATTGTCAGAGATATCTAGTACCATGCCTTCTGCTGCTGAATGGCGAATGTGTCCTGGCAAAGAACATAGACATTTTGGACCATTCCATAAGTTACGCCACCACTCTGAAGAACTGGATTTATACGTCATCATGTTAGTCCATATTGTCGGAGACGTCAATCGAGCTCGAACTGGTGAGGAAATAAGATGAATTTCATCTCATATGTCTTCTGCATCGCTTATATCATCTTTAATTTCATTTCGAAAGTTCGACTTTTTCTCTTGGTGAGATTTATGGAAACCAGTATCAAATTTTCACATAGCAATAGTAAATTAGATCAACTTTCGATAATGGGTGCAACTTTCTAGGCATATTTAGGAGTTTGTCTCGACGTGTTGTCATATACGACTTATTCTTATAAACCAAGGCATGCAAAGCCTGATTCTGAAGATCAAGGGCTCTAAAGTCGAGGAAACTTCAACGCGGAAGGCCCAAGCATAGGCGGAGTTATGCACAGTACGGGGCAATTGAATTTGATACCAATCAACCACATACCGCATTCTTGTTCATTGACAATAAACTGCTGTATCGATGCCTGAGTTTTTCCCTAGGGATTCTGCCGTAAATCGTGTTGTTTTCATGATCTCTGAGTGGACTGTTTCCTAGCCGAAGTCAGACAACTCTGTTGATGTAGAACCATCTAATTGAGGTGAAATTGCAATTGAAGTAGCTTATGTACAAGTAGAATTGTAGCCAAATGCTTTGGCATTCTTCCTGCCACAAATGGTTTTGCACACAAAGCTATGCTTAGCTTCATGAAGAAGTTGAAAACTCATCTGCACTTAAAGCTGTGGCGCTAGGTATAAATTTCTAGACCAGTGCTCGTACCGGAGGAAAATTAGGCGCTCTGGATGGTCAGCATAGTCAATTTACGTTTTGATAGAGGGCTCTGTAGAAGCTACGTAGATTTACACTTCATATTATTTTGCTGACACAACATTCCTCCCGAAGCTACACATTGCTACCTTGTCATACGTTGAAGTGAATGACGAGGGACTATTTGGGCCAATAGGCTCGATGGCAGAGGTCACATCTCCGCGATCTGAAGAAGACGATTCGCCAACAGGCCGACTGCAAGTGACATGGGTTTCGCTGTGCACCAAGCGCGTATGGGACAACACAGAGTTTAATATGTCAAATAGGCGAGGTCTGCAGAGCATGACTGTAAGCTGGCTTGGAAAATCGGACAGCTAAAGCAATCGTAAGCGCTGAGGGTGAGTTTATGACCGCTATTGCAAGGATTGCGGCAATGTAGAACGTCTGGAGGAGGAAAAGGCACTATGGAAAGGCTGAGCAGGTATCCTTCCAGAGGAAAACCAAGTGATGGTTTAGGATTCAAATATCAATATGATTGAGCTCCAAAACCAGTCCATTCATCAATGTTTTGTAGCTTGAAGAACCGTCATTCTGTCTGCGGCTACTGAGAATTGTTCACGTGCTGTCCTTCAACTGCAACACGTTTTCCGTGACGCAAACGGCAACAAAACGAAGAATAGAAGCGTCCAGCAGTGGAAAAGGAAGACTTCTTAATAAAGACATAAAAGATATCGTCCAGGACAGAAAGTTCTGTAATCCTCCTTTCGCCGCCCAAAGTCAAACATTGGACAGCCAATAGAAGCTTCCAGAACCTTCTCTACAACGACGTCAGTTGCAAGCCTTGCAACGTTGCCGGGCTCACCCCACCAGACCACGTCGTTCGCCGCTATATCTGCACACCATTGCACAATTCCTGTCATCCTCTTTCGCCATATTTCCGACATCAAACTAAGATACCGTAATTCGTAATCACGCGTTCGAACAATGGTAGCAGAAACGAAACTGTATGACCAATTAGGTACGTACTCTCTAATCACCGGCAGTCAGTCGAGTGTGCTTCGGGCCTCTGCTAACTTGATGTACTCAAGGACTTAAACCAGACGCATCACAAGAAGAGATCAAAAAGGCATATCGAAAGGCAGCATTGAAATGGCACCCGGACAAGAATAAAGATAATCCCAACGCTGCTGAAAAATTCAAAGGTACGTGAACTAACCCTCTTAATAGATTCCCGCCTCTGAAACACGAAGCTGACGATATGTATGATTGATTGAACAGAGGTATCACAGGCGTACGAGATTCTCTCCGATCCGGAAAAACGAAAAATATACGATGCACATGGTCTAGAATGGCTGCTACGCGGCGGACCCGCGATGCCTGAGGGCGGCATGCCCGAAGGGGGCATGCCTGGTGGATTTGGAGCAGGAGGGTTCCCTTTCGGCGCCGGGGGACCAGGAGGAGGGACTAGGACGTTCCATTTCTCCACAGGTCCTGGTGGAACAAGGACAGGAGGCTTTGCCTTCACCAACCCAGAGGAGATCTTCGCCGACTTTTTCAGGCAAAGCGGTGGAGGCGCTGGGTTGGACGATGATATGGGCGGCTTCAGCTCATTCACTAGTTTTGGCTCGGGCATGCCTGGCGGAAGATCAGGGAAAAGATCTTCGGGCTCGCGCTTTGAAAGCATGAACGGTGGCCCAAGGGCACCGACGCCCGAGGTCACTGTATTGGAGAAGCCGCTGCCCGTCAGCTTGGAAGACCTGTACAAGGGAGCAACGAAGAAGATGAAGATCAAGCGGAAGAAGTTCGATTCGAACACGAACAAGCAAGTCATTGAGGACAGAATACTGGAAGTCCCAATCAAACCTGGTCTCAAGGCTGGAAGCAAGATCAAGTTCAAGGACGTGGGAGATCAAGTGGAGGGCGGCACACAAGACCTACACTTCATTGTAGAAGAGGTAAGGAAAATCCCGCCCACTTATCTCACAAAGAGAAAACGCTAATACATGCAACAGAAACCTCACCCTACACTTTCCCGCGACGGAGACGACATAAAAACCTCAGTAGAGATCGACCTCAAAGAAGCATTGACTGGTTGGTCAAGACAAGTCACCACGATTGACGGAAAGCAGTTAAGGGTGGGCTCGAGCGGTCCAACTCCACCAACGTGGACTGAGACATTCCCCGGTCTAGGCATGCCAAAAAGCAAGAAGCCCACGGAAAGGGGAGATTTCGTAGTTGGTGTAAGGATAAAGTTCCCCGCCAGTTTGACCGCGGATCAAAAGCAAAAGTTGAAGGAGATTCTATGAACAGGAGCCCAAAAATATTCTTAAGGGATCGATACACGACGGTAGACCGCCCCAGCATATTGGCGGTTGATGAGAAACGATTTTTATTAGTGGGATGTTGTGCCTAGTCGCCTTGATTTGGGAGCGGCGTCTGCGGGCGTTCACCCGGCGTTCACGACTTCAGTGAGCATTTGATGCATGGCGTTTCTTTGAGAACCTTTTGTTGCCAAAATGAAGGTGCGGTATGACATCGTAGGATCATAGAGCAATGAGGATAGGGAGTCGGCGAGCAGTAAAGAGCACATACGCCGCTCCAGCTGCATATCGCGGACACATTAGCAGGACCGTTCAATCAAATCAGTGGAGTCAAATACTCTCGCATCACAAAAGCGTGGTGATCCTTGTCACCCACGATTGGAGGTCGTTAACGGATAACATACGTAGGAAAGGGGGGATTTTCCTTTGGATGCTGGACAATAAATACAACCATAGAATATCAAAATCAGAAAGTACGTTCACGAAATTGACAAACTACCTCTACCTTCTTGTTTTCCCTCCGCTATCAGTCGAGAATTGTATGGTGTTATCGATAACATGATCAGTCATGCCTCCTCGACGATTCGCGAACAAGCATTTTAGCTACGAGAGGGAATTCCTAGTCGGTTTCTATCGTTTGATGGATTCTTATTGAAGGAAAGGCACGATTATGTACCTTTACAGGTATTCTTGAATCCGAGTCTAAGGTCTATTTGCTGCCGTCACTGGCCATCATAGATCAGCGAACACCGTGGTCACAATCAATTCATTGGTTTTGTGATAGAGTTTTCCGGGTGATGGAAAGACGTCTCCTAACAACGAACGATCCATCTGACTCCCAAGCTCGCATTTTCGCTTGGAATCGTAATCATTGTAGATTCTTATCGCTTGCTGTAACTACTCGAAAATACAGCTACTCGAATTTTTTTAGTTGGACTCGCCACCTCAATTATACTCAGATAAGACGATATGGGTGCTCCTAATCAAGGAGCAAGACAGTCGAACAACTTGGTTAAGGCCTGGTCGCCTCGGATCATCAATCAGCGAACTAGAGAGTTATTCAGATCCATTTGCTCATCAATAATCCAAGCAACTTGCTTTGACTTCACTAACAATAAAGTAGTTACTAGGGCATAACACCCGTCACTATTCTTTCTTAATGCTAACCGAATCCTAGCTCATCCGCCTTTAAAAATTCAGCCTTCTTCTGGAGCATATCTTCTTACTCCAGCATGTGTCTCGATGTCATTGTCGCTGAGACCATTTACTTCCGTTACTTTCCGCGCTGCTGTCTACGCTCTTATTTGAGCCCTTGACGCGGTTGACATGTGCTGCAATTTCACAGTCTTGCATCATCTGGAGCCTCCGTCCCCCGTCCTTCATAATCTCCATATCTAGCGTAGTAGGCAGAAGTTAACGCAAAGTTGCTCCAAGTTAATGCACCAATGACAACATCCTTCACTAGCAATTAACTCCTCCGAAAGCAACTGACGAAGCTGCAACTTCTCAACTACTCAACTGACAGTAGCCACTTACTTCGCAAAGAACACAGTGTTTGGACTTGAAGACAAATAATCTCCTGGCGCTTCACAGACAAAGGAGACTTTTGGTACAGATAGCTATTAAAGGAGCGATAGCACATCGAAAATGTCACGCGAAGATGAAGACAGTATTTTCCATCAGCCTGTCACCAGAAGTTATGCGTATTTTACGCCAAATATGTTCTCCTCAACAGAAAAGCCTCGCGCTGTAGGTTCTAACGGAGAAATATCTACGCCCAGCTGGTTCCGCTATGCTAATATCGACGGCCCAAATCAAAATTATGCGCCGATGCCTCCGGGCTATCAATGGGAAGTTGAATACTATCGCCGCGAAGATGGAAATCTCATAACACAGCCGGTTTTGTCAAGATTGCCGGCGATCGAGTTTATTTCAGCCAAGGAATTCGTCCTAAACAATTATGTCGCAAGTAGAGTCCATAAAACTTCATCCAATCAGTAGCACTGACCATGTTTTAGCGATCAGTAAATATCAGTGAGGACCAGCTAACAGATGAGGGTATTGAAGACATATCGTCAGACGAGGAGATGTACTCAAAGGGCACTCTTCACAATGGTGTCATCGAGGAAGATTACGAAAGTAGATTCTGGACTCGACAAAGCCTTTCCGAGACACCACATGCCCTGATTGGGGAAAGAATTACTAGAGATGAAGACTGGGTCGCATTGCGCTCGCAAGATGTCAACCCGATCTGGAGCACTTCAGAGGCCTTTGAACGTGTCTCGATGACAAATAGCGAGCTAGAGGCCCTGATCACACTCGAATGCAACGGCACAAAGCGAGCTGACAGTCGCTATGCGTCCGTTTTTTCCATGGATGGCGATCCCGAAAAAGACACAGTCGAGAAGAACCACAGTGATAGGTATGTCTCGATTGTACATAAAAGCGACTCTATTAAACAAAACTCTTGTCTTGAAGACGTTGATAAGCAGATCCTTTGAAAGGAAAAAAAATGAGTGATGAGGATATGAAGGCTCATCATAGTGACGACAACAAAGAATAAGATACTTCAGCAGGTCTAACTCACGAGATATCGAGGAATTCTTTTCACAGATTCCCCATAACACTGATGGAAATCTTGAAAAGATGTGTGGATCAGAAATAAAAATTGCAGTAAACAGGGCACGCTTTTATATGTAGCTCTTTTCACACGATAAACTCGGACCTCGACTAATAAGAAACAAAGTTCTAGCTCTCAAATAGTGATTTCCAACGAGTCGGTCACAAGCTCACGACAACTTTTCGCCCAGAGACGCCTTCTTTGTGTTTGTCCAATGCTGCCTGTATGCTTTCTAAGCCAGAGCCCATGACAAGGGGATCTGGCTTGCACTTCAACGAGCCATTCTCTAACGCTTTGGGGACGTACTCTCCCCAAACGGCTTTCGCGATCTCTGGCTCCTTGGTGTAGATTGCTGGAGCGAAACCTATCGATCAGTCAGCATTTCGCTTCACAGACCGCTATGAAAGAAACTTCACACAGTAACCGGCGTTAACATTTTCAGGTAGCCGTTCGTCATTTTCCATGCCTAGCGTCGACGCAATAAAACCGCCGCCAAACTGCTCCAGCACTGTAGCGCAAATATGCCGTGTGGAAGGAAGACCTATCGCATCATACGCGCCCACTGGCTCGCCTGCAGACTTCAATGCGCTGATCAATTTCTCAACGATTTCAGTGTCCTTGTAGTCCAAAACCATGAAGACACCTAGAGATCTGATCCACTCATGGTGGTGGCTGGAAGCGGTGGCCACCACTTGAAGACCAGATGCGATAGCTAGCTGAATCGTAACTGCACCAACAGAGGATGATGCGCCATATACGAGAATGCTTCTCCCCGTCGGTCTGGAGTCGGTGCTTGGGTACGACAAGTGTAAGAAGTTTTTGGTGTAAAGACCAGATGCCGCGGTAGAAATTGCCAAAGGAAGCACTGCTCCTTCTTCGAAAGGAATCCAACTTGGGAGCTTTGCTGCCAGATCGGCAACAGCGATGGTGTAGTGCTGGAATGCACCATGTTCAACCTTACTGCTGACAAGATAAATGCAGTGCCTGCTTAATTCTTAGTGTCGGGTACCTGAAGTGCCTTGTTGAGTTCCATACGCAATCACTCGATCTCCAGGTTTGAATCGGGAGACCTCTTCCCCAACTTCTACGACCTCACCTGCGACGTCTTCACCCAGGACTATTGGGTAGCTTTGAATGATGATGCCTGAATTGATGAGCAAAGGACCGATTCTGAACATCAATTGGACGTGTGCAAACCCATATCTTGAACCATCCAATCTACTGGATTGATCGCTACCGCAGCACTCTTAATCAATATCTGATTTTTTTCAGGCTTCATCAGTGGCACGTTCTCGATGACCAACGGGCGGGCCTTCGCGGCAATAAGCAATGCTGCCTTATTCGACATTTGCGGAAGTGGGCTACGGCTTTGGTAGTAAGACAAAACTAAACAGCATCAAGAAGTAAAAAAGGAATTAAAAGTTCATGAACAGTCTCTACGTGTTTATATACTCTGGTAGTCGATAGTTGCTTGGCTGATTACCAAGGGAGTAAGCAAGTTAGTTATGCGTAAACGGCTAATTTGGCCGATAACTTTGCCTCGTACGATAGCTCAACCAAGCACGTTTAAGGAAATCTTAGCATCAGAGAGAATCTTTAATGTATCAAAGATATGCTACTGCAAGTTATTAGCTAACCGTGTTGAGCATTTGCACCGTGATCTCGGATGTTTCTTCACTGTCGTTGGTGGCTTCATTCTGAAATGGCGTAAGCACGCAGACAAGACGACAGCCAATCAAAGACCGAGAAGTCCGAGAGGCGTGTCTTCGGAGTTTAGTAGCTTATGAGCTCGACATCGCTAGATCCTTATATAAACTAATATGTTTAATACTGAGTTTGTCTCAAATAAGTAGAATCATTATTACATAGTAGATTTCCCCCAAGCATGCTCTAGATAGCATCAATGTGATGGATTTGCATTTAACCGTCACAAAGTGAGAGATCCAGTCAACACGATATCGCGGCTCGAAAAGCCTACCAACAACCCAACATTACCACTTGCCAGAA
Source organism: Verruconis gallopava (assembly GCF_000836295.1). Classification (NCBI taxonomy): domain Eukaryota; kingdom Fungi; phylum Ascomycota; class Dothideomycetes; order Venturiales; family Sympoventuriaceae; genus Verruconis; species Verruconis gallopava. The sequence continues at coordinate 585,949 of NW_015622137.1, read as the reverse complement.
CCCAATCTTGAACATCCACATCCCAAGATGACAAGTCCCTCCTCATCAGTGGAAAATTCACCGGTTGGCTTTCACCTGGTTGCAACATAATCTTGTCGAAGCCCCTCAGAACCTTGACTGGTTCATCTTCTCCCGGCAAACTAACGTACAGCTGTGGGACTGCGGCACCAGCAACCTGACCGGTGTTTGTTACTGTAACCGTTACATTGGCAATGATTTGCCATAATTCAGGGTTACCGCCAGGCTGTTTACCCGCTGATACGTTTGGACGTGAAGGCAAGGAGCCGCTGCTTGATTGAACCTGCAAGCTCGAGAGTCCGAAAGAAGTGTATGAGAGACCAAAGCCAAACTCATATAGCACCGACTTGTTGGCCTTGTCGAAATAGCGATAGTCAATGAAGACGCCCTCTGTGAAATCGGATTGCCATGCATTCGGGTCCGTCGAAGTTACCAACTCCGTAGAGTTCGTGATGTCCGTGTTGTAGTCAGAAGAGTTCAAAGCAATCGTATATGGAAGCTTGCCGCTAGGATTAACGTCTCCCCAGAGAATGTCTACAATGCTGTTTCCGGTTTCTTCGCCAGGATAATGTGCCGCCAGAATGGCCGTAACATTAGGATTGGACGCAAATGGCAGATCATTCGGACCTGAGGAATGTGTAACAACGACCGTGTTGGGACATACTGCTGCAACATTCGCGACAACTGTCGAAGCGTTCCAATTTAGCGATAAGTCTATCCGGTCTTCGCCTTCAGAGGCCCAGGTCTTGGTAAACACAATGCAGACGTCCGGTATGGGCGTAATATACTCTAGGCTAGTAACCGACTGCAAGTACGAGTTGTCCAGAATATACTGTACAATCGCACCGTCTTGAGCGGCTCTCGCCTTGATAGCCTCCAAGGGAGAGACAATGAACGAGTGACGACCAGTTCCAGAACCACCTCCGATGTCAAGTGTTCCGAATTCATACCCGTAAGGATCGTTACCGAGGCTGCTGAGCGTCAGCGAGTACAGACCTTGAGTCAGATCTCCTGCATCATTTCCAAAGACGCCGATGTTCTTTGGTGCTTTCAGAGGTAATGTGTTGTTTGTGTTCTTGAGCAGGACAGTTCCAGCCGCACCAAGTTCTCGAATGAGTTGCCCATGGTTGCCTCGAACATCCCGATTCGAAGTACCGTTCAGATTAAAATTTGCAACCCACGTCGATTCAGCGAAGAAATTTAGCGGCACAATGGAGGGATCGATAAGTGGAAATCCCTGGTCCTGCTTGAGATAGTAATACGGCGTCATAACGCGTAAGATCATGTCATCGAGACGTGATTCAGGTAAGGATCCGTTCTTCACTGCAATCGTGATGTTACCACCAAAAAAGCTAGGCTCTGGAGAAAGAAAGGAAATGCCGCCTGGGATGTTCATGTCCAGTCCTGCTTCTATAGCTGCCAAGCCGGTGTGTGTCGCTGACCAGTCAGACATGACGTAACCCTGAAAATCGAGCTCGTCCTTGAGCAAGCCGTTCAAAACTTTAGAGTTCTGGCAGCTGTACGACTCGTTAAGTCGATTGTATGAACACATTACGCTCGAGACACCTGAATGAACCGCATTGGCAAAGGGCCAGAGATATAATTCATGCATGGTCTTATCATCAATATTGGATGAGACGGCATCGATCATGACCCCATCCACTATGCTCGGATTCCGTTGGGTTTCCTGCTCATTGCCGACTGAAATAGTTTAGCATATCTGCTGAATATGGTGGCCACGGACTTACTAAAATGTTTAACAGTAGCTTGAACACCAGCGGACTGGATTCCTAATATAGTTTCTTCAACTGCAACACCTGTCAAGTAAGGATCGGGACTGAATCCTTCCCAGTTTCGACCAGAGAATGGAGAACGCCCTAAAGGTCCACAAACAGGACCAAGAGCAATGTGCGAGCCCTTGCCTCTAAACTCCTCGCCCATATCTTGACCTCTACTGCGAATGAGATTTCTATCCCATGATGCGGCTGCTGTTAATCCGGCGGGGAAAACACTGCCATACGTGATCTCTCGTAGTCCAGCAGGTCCATCGTTCAAACAGAGACCATTGAAACCCAAGCGATCAATTGGTGCAATGTTACCCTTGTCTTGATTAGAACTTTTAATTACCCGGAAAGTAAAGCCGCTTACAACGCAAGGCCCAGTAGTTCCCGTTACCATACCAGCCTTCTCTTCAAGCGTTAGCATACTAACAAAAGACTTTGCCTGAGCAAAGGCAGCATCCCAATCACCTGCACCCGTTGCGTTTGCTACGGAACCACGGTTAGTCAATCATTGCAACGATTCATATCTCTCGAAAAATAGGCATGCACGACGCTGAACATGAAGGGACTTTCGTAATAGGAAAATAGAGGCCGTAGGAGAACTCACGAGACGGGTAGACCGGTGGACTTGAGGTGTAAAGCGAATGATTCCACTGTTGAGCGCTAACCAGCGAAGCGCCAACAAGGAAGAGGGAGAGGAATGCCATTTTGTTAATCCACTACCAGACCGGTCGCTTGATAATGACTTGAAGGCATCTTCTCGCTGCATTTTATATCCAAATGTTGCACCACGTCGTGCTCGGTCATGGTAACCCCGAGCGGGAAGTAGTGCTGTAAATTTCTGCGTGGGGCGTGCTCAAAGTCCTTGATGCCCGCTTTCTCTTCTTTGGTTCATGTAGTTAGAATCCTTGTGGGTATTCGCGATAGTCTCCTCAATCTTGGAGGCGGGGAAAAGTATCGTTGGCCCCTCTTCAGCACGGGCAAGACCTTTTGGAAAAAACCGAATACATCATACTCCTGAGAGCCAAAAAGAATATTACCGACGTCTTGTACTTCTTTTAGACCGAATCAATTCCACACTAGCTATGTATCGATTGCACATATCGAAATGAAAAATGTATGGATTTCGAATCCTCCTTCAAAATTTCTGCAAATCGTGTATCTGACTAGGGTGTGGCGCAAGTGCTACTTCGATAGACATCACAGCTTTCAACAGAAAGTCGATTTAGGTAGTTATTCCGATTCGAATGAGTCGGGTTGAAAAGCATCCATGGGTCAAATCTCAAGGCTAATGATTCAAGCATCGCCGTGCCGCTCTTTTCCCCGCAATTCACGGATACGTCCGTCGAAAACAAGATCCACGGTAATGAGAAACGGCTGTGGTACAATGAGCGAGCTAGCCATTTCTAGAGATGTTCGCATAGTTCCAAGACTTGCCGAAACTTTTATCTTCATTGATGCAACTATGTTCACACGACGAATGTATTCGGTGACTTCGACACCCATGAGAACCTACACACTTGTGGACGAACGAGAAAGACTCAGAAGCAGTATGGGGTTCGAAACGTAATGCCAAGGTGAAAACTGCCGAAGAATCATTTCAAAAGATTCAAGCGAACGGACGACTCCGTTTAGATCTCGCTTTTGAAAGTCAACTATAGAGATGAACTTGTGTAAGATAATTAGCCGAACGGCCCGAACCCAACGGTTTTTGCGGAGTCTTCTACTCACGTGATGTTTCCACCTTTTTGCACTGCTCGTATCTGATTGTGTCCGATCTCGGATCATCACCAATGTCGTCTCGATCTTGCGATAAGTTAACTAAACGTATTTCAAGACTAGATGGCACCGTGGAAAAAGAAAGACAGATTAGCAAAGAGTCGTGAATAGGATTACTCAGCAAGGGCGAGATTACCGGTCTTGGTGAATGCTTTCACGTCATGCTCAAATATCGTCAAACTATTCGTTCCAAGCCGTAACGGTGAAGTAACGGGGACGCAAGGCTAACAGTTGGATCGGATCAACTTCGCAAATGTTTTACTGAGCACCGAGGAATGTGGCTGAGCGCAAGCAGTCTATTGCGGATTGCAACGATACCGGGTTTTAAGCCATGCAAGTATCTATTCTACGGCCACTAGGCAACTTACCAACAACCAAGGGATCGTAAGCCGCGGAACAATACTGTTACATCTTAGTAGCCGGCTACCCCACAATTGCAAGAATATCAGGCAGCCTACCATGCCGTATTTATCGTAATATTTGTAGTATACATCAACTTAAAATATTGAAACTAAAAGAAGCGAAAAGGAATGCCTCTGCAGTCCGACCTCAACTTGTCAAGGGACAAGTTTCTTGGTGATGCGATCACCAAAGAGACAACGGCGCTCAATGAGCAGCTTATCGACACAATGTCTGGGCTTCCCAGGTGGTACGAGGTAGGTTCTTTGATTTCTCGAATGTGAATTTCAAGCCTGAGAAACACAGGTCGGCGCAGAGAAATACCGCCAAATGAGGTGGAACAACGAGACTGCCTTGCCGCGGCCTCCAAGCTTGGAAAACGGGGAGGATAGAGCGATTCCGTCGCGCGAGCGCGGTCGTACAATACCAGCTCGCGTGTTCAGGCCTGAGAACCGAACACCCAGGGGGACGTTTTTGCACATACACGGCGGGGGTTGGGTTCTGCAAAGCGAGAAATACCAAGACGAGTATCTTGACTTCTTAGCACGGAAAGGGAACCTGGCCGTTGTGAGTGTGGGATATCGACTTGCGCCGGAACATCCGTTTCCAAGTGGTCCCGAAGACTGCTATGACGCCGCGGACTACGTTCTCGAGAATGCAGAGAAGGAGTTTGGGGCCCCGCTTTTGTTCATCGGCGGCGAGTCTGCAGGTGGTCATCTCTCCGTCCTGACGCTGCTGCATCTCCACAACAAGCACACGATCTGGACTCTTCCGCCGAACGGCGGCTTGGTCCTGCACTTCGGCTGCTACGACGCGTCCAATTTTTTGCCAGCAGCTCATCACTTCACAAAGCCCTTGATTATCGACTGGGATCTGTTGATATCCTTCCAGAAGGCCTTCTTGCCCAACACGACGGCCGAGGAACGAGCTCACTGGTCGATATCACCACTTTATGCTGACTGGTTGAAAGTCGCCGCTGAGATGAGGGCACGAGGAGCCCCTGGGCTGCCAAGGGCTCTCTTCACAGTTGGGACAGAAGATCCACTGCTAGATGATAGTGTGTTTATGGCGGCGAAGTGGCAGATTGCCGGAGGCGAGGGTATTCTCAAAGTGTACCCTGGCGCACCTCATGGATTCATCAGCTTTGCTGAGAAAGGCGTTCCCGTCGCCATCGAGTGCTTAAGGGATACCGAAGCCTTTCTAGTCTCGGACTAATTCATGTACAGCAGGATAGGCTGGCACCTAGTGATGCTATTGGGAAATCTTTCGAGATGGTTCACTCACTGCTAGCCTTCTTAGCCTATCCAACAGATTTTATATTAGTTAGGGTGGACTTCGAGGTCTCTTATCAGAACCAATATCACTGAGGTTTTGTTGATAAAGAGTCGAACGTTGTGAATCATGAGGAAGCTCGGCTAGGACATCAGTAATACTCCGTGCCTTGTAGAGAAGCGCAAGAATGTACATCTTCAGAGCTGGGACACAACCCGTGCGCAACAAGCCCATTCAGCCATGCATATCTAACATTGCAAGCAACATATTCAAGCGCTCGTATGTGGTGGCTCTCCACAAGCTTCATCCTATTTGATTCTGTGGATCTGCAAATGAAATCGTCGCACCAAGTCATATCTAATTCCAAACACTCATGTTCTTGATCTCACAACTCTCCCTTCCATCGTGCTTCTTCAGCACACCAACTTCAAACACTTTCTCCCCTTCACTTTCCAGAATCTTTCTGGCTTCATCAACCTTCTCCCTGGCTACCACGATAACCATTCCAATGCCTGTGTTCCATACTCGTGCAAATTCGTTGTTCTCCACGCTACCTGCTTTCTTGAGCCAGCTTAGCACGGCCGGCACGTCCCAATTTTTCGCATCAAATGATGCCGAAAGGTGATTTGGTAGCATTCTTGGTACGTTTTCGGTGATTCCACCTCCCGTAATATGTGCCATTCCCTTCAAAAGACCTCGTCGTGAAGCTGCCAGACACGACTTCACATATATGCGTGTTGGCGCAAGGAGTGCTTCACCAACAGTGGTGCTCTGATCCCAGGGAGCCTGGTCCTTCCAGTCCAGCCCAGCGCGTTCGATAATTTTTCGCACCAGAGAGAAACCGTTTGAATGCACACCATTGCTTGCGAGGCCAAGGAGAATATCCCCTTCTTGCATGCTTTCCTTATCCGGTAACACTTTCTCTCCTTTCCGTAGAGCACCAGTAGCACAACCTGCAGCATCGAACTCGCCTTTGCTATACATACCACTCATTTCAGCCGTCTCGCCTCCTATCAAAGCGCATCCTGATTCCTTGCATCCTGCGGCAACGCCCTCAACAAATGCGGCAGCTTGGTCGACATCCAAAGCTCCGCATGCATAATAGTCTAAGAAGGTGAGCGGCTCAGCACCTTGAACGACCAGATCATTGACGTTCATAGCAACAAGATCAATACCCACAGTATCGTACTTGCCAACAGCGAAGGCAATCTTTAGCTTCGTGCCGACGCCGTCAATAGCTTGAATCAAGACGGGGGTGTCATCGTAACCGGCTGCTTGAAGGTCAAATGAACCACCAAACCCACCGATTACCGCATCGGTGCCACTTCGCTTCGTAGACGATACAGAAGCCTTGATACGTTCCACAAGCTGATTCCCGGCATCTATCGATACGCCAGCACCAGCATAAGTCATAGGCGTACTTTCTCTGTCCACAGAAACACCCGCTTCGTCATGTCCGTAGGAGATGGTGAGTCCATCCTCAGCTGGCTCCAGCAGCTTCCATTCACATGTGATGTTCTCTAGCGAAAACTGACTGATAATTCGATTCGCGATATTCTCAAAGTCATGCGTAGCGAGTGCGAGGATTGTGGGCCCTGCGCCGGAAAGACAGATTCCGAGTAAGCCCGGGTGGCTTTTCGGTGTGACGGATTGCAGAATCTGGGGAAGACCGGGAATCAGCTTCTTGCGGTACGGTTGGTGAACACGGTCTTGCATAGCGAAGTATATTGTATCTGGGTCTGGCGGTGTTTCACCCAGGGCGGTTGAAAGAACTACGATACGTTGCATGTTGTAGACGAGATCCTTGCGTGAATAGCTGTCCGGTAGGACTCGCCGGGCGTCTGCAGTAGCGACTTCGAAATGTGGTATGATGGCTATACATTTGATCTGCTCGGACCATTTGAATTTTTTGTAGTGCCCAATGTTGTATGGCGGTTCTGGGGGCTTGAGGCCTGTGTCAACACCTCCTGCAGGCTCAGGTAGTACCTCGCTCAGAGGAATCTCGATCCGTTCAGCATCTTTAGGGTCCAGTTCATTGAGATATGCTGCTACCAGCCCACCATATAGTGCTGCCGCTACACTAAGAAATATCAGTGCTATCGCATATGACGTGTGACTTGTTTCCTACTTGTCTGGATGTCTCTCTATCATGAGACAATAGTCCTAAAATATGTCAGCAGGTTATTCTTGTCAAAGATATGTCGAGGGCCACTGACTAACATCCGTGCCTTCGACAAGCCCAGCTTTCCAACTTCACTTCCAAGAGCGACACCACCCACTACGGCTGCGCCAGAGGAGCCCAAGCCCCTGCCGAGTGGGATGGGGTTCTTAATATGGACGTGTGTGCCTGCTGGAAAGTTGCGCTGACCGTGACATCGGAGCACGTATATTGCTGTGCGTGTGATAAGATTCTCCTCGGGCACTAGGCTGACATTTTCTGCGCTATCTCCCTCGTACGTTATTACAGGCCATTGTGCGTTTGGATCAGCCTGATCTGGGTTTTCGAACGTGACTTTGATCTCCGTCCATAACGAAAGGGCGAGACCAATCTAAGGGATTGTGACTGTCAGCGTACATCTTTAGATTCTAAACCAGGCCGAAGCAACTTGAGCAGATGTGAACGATCAACTATGACTCGTCCGGCGATGATCAAGAGGCGCGGATGAAGAGGTCAAAATTTGAACCTACGACGTCGAAACCGGGGCCAATGTTGGCAGAAGAGCAGGGTATGCGAATGGTTATCATGATCAATGCGTTTGTGGCGAGAGGAGGAGCGCAATGCTGCGCAGAATGCGTCCGCTTGAAGAGATCTCAAAAAACTTTTTGGCATCTCGTGGTGAGCGCAGGCACGCAGGTACCCCACGGTGGGGCTTTGGCTGGCTCAGGGCTCCGAGGGCGGGCGTGGGCGGCCAGGCCTTTGCTTGCTTGCCCGGCGTTCCATTGAATCGGCGTCTGTAGACAAAATGGCGTCCTGACGAGTACTTGAATTATCCTAATCACTTCTGTGTATACGGGCACTAGCACTGGTTCAATTGCGACCAGATGCAGCAATACATCGAGTCCGGGTTGAAGGTGGCAGGAATCGAGGTGCAAACCTCATTGACAAGGTCAACTCTGGTATACGGCGTCAACGCCAACAAAAAAAAAAGCACGAAACAAATTGTCCGTAAATATCGCGTATCCCTTTTGCACTAAGTACTTTGCACCTTGCTACGCAGCATAGCTTAATCTGCACAAAAACTTCTTGTTCTCTGCGAGCAGGTCTAGCGTTTGCGAGGGGAACCCAACCAGCCAATCAGCATCGTAGGCCCAGCCACCTCAATCTTGCTCGTTACCAGCAGCCGAGCTGGATGAGTGTCAACACCCTCCCCAATCCATTCCAACTCTTGCTCTCGCTGGCAGCGCGCAGATTTTCGAGCAAACACACGGAGACAAAGCACACTACACAGCCCATTTTCCCTATTGAATCGTGCTCGGGACGACATTGCACTGTTTTGCTCAAGATCCACAGCACGCGACGTGACGCGCCCGACTCCAGGCACACCAAGAGCATATGCATTCGCGTTAATGCAACAGTCGCGGCAGTAATATCAGCGATTGAACGATGACGCCTAAGCAGAGATCCGTACACGGACCGACAAGAGGAGGGAGACGGCCGAGTGGCCTCACACGAGCCGAGGCGTCGACTAGAAGGAGTTCTGGCGCTGTATCCAGCAAGGCACCGAGACGACGAAGCGACATCAAACGTATGTGCTGCTCTGTTGACATACGTGCAGTGAGCGTGCTGCTGGACAAAGTTTATTAACGTGTAACAGCTGGGGACCCCATCCAGCATGGGAAGAAACGACGATACAAGCCGGGTACTGTGGCGCTCAAGGAGATCCGACGATACCAGAGGAGCACGGATTTACTAATGCGCAAGCTGCCCTTTGCACGGCTGGTACGTTAGAGCCTATTGTGATGCTTTCCATGGGCAGGACTGACGGTTGATCGTAGGTGCGAGAGATCGCTATGGAGCTCACACAGTCAGAAGATACAATATTGCGATGGCAATCACAAGCAATACAAGCATTGCAAGAAGCCTCCGAGGCCTTCCTGGTGCACTTGTTCGAAGACACGAACCTATGTGCCATACACGCCAAACGCGTAACCATAATGCAGAAGGATATCCAGCTGGCAAGGAGGATACGCGGGGCTTGGGGTGGTCTGGGCTAATGCATTCATGTCACTTCCTAATCTTGGGAGCATACCAAGGGCTCCAGTCCCTTCCAGCTGGGCATTTGAGGTGTTTGGGTGTTCATGGAGCATAGTATTCGCTACATTTGTACGCGTTTTGGGCGGTTCCATTTGGAAATTCCAGTCGTATCGGGAGGGGGTTGAACTTTTTGACCTCATGGGTCGTAAAGAGGATTCCGCGTTAGTTTCTTGGTCCTACTTTGCTCAAAGTCAAGGGGCAAACATTCACTCTTGGCAGTGTTCGCAATTTCAGCAGAATCGCCATGTCAATATGCAGAAATCATTTGATCTTGAGACCATCATCGTGTCATTCATATCTTCTTGGTCGTGTTGTCGAGCCTTTTTAAACATCGACTACGAACCCGGTTTGTCATCCACAACATCCGGGGGTCTGCGCTGTGGGAGCTCTGACCTTCCAAACATTTAACCTCAATTTCACCACCCACTCATGCTTGAGACTTCAGACTGTATCAAAGGAGGAAGCAGGCCATAGGGGGTCTATGTCGATTCCAAAAACCTCCTGATTGTATTCCTGAAACACAACGGTCCGTACGTAGCTACTGACTGCCTCTCGCCAACCCCCGCAACGATGATCTCTGGCATCCTCATCTTCAACCAAAAAGGCGAAAACCTCATCTTTCGCTCTTACCGCGCCGACTGTCGCCCTCGCCTCGCGGATATATTTCGCATCCAAGTCATCTCAAACGTCAATGTGCGGTCACCGATTCTCACCCTCGGATCTACAACATTCTCGCACATCCGCCACGAAAACATCTACCTCGTTGCTGTGACAAAAAGCAACGCCAATGCGGCGCTCGTCTTCGAGTTCCTGGAGCGCCTGCGGGCCCTGGGTAAGAGCTATTTTGGCAAGTTCGACGAGGAGGGCGTGAAGAATAATTTTGTTCTCGTGTATGAACTTCTGGACGAGATTTTGGATTTTGGATACCCGCAGAACACCGAGACGGAAACACTGAAAATGTACATTACAACTGAGGGCGTCAAGACTCAGCAGAATACGGTATGCATATTTGCGCACAACGCATATCTACACTGGGGTTCTGCGCTAATGTGGATCATAAATGCAGCAAGATACATCCAAAATTACCATGCAAGCCACGGGTGCCCTCTCCTGGCGTCGCTCCGACATCAAGTATCGCAAAAACGAGGCGTTCGTCGATGTTATAGAAGATGTGAACCTGCTCATGTCTGCTACAGGCACAGTCCTTCGCGCAGACGTGAACGGCCAAATTGTCATGAGAGCCTACCTCTCTGGTACACCAGAATGCAAATTCGGACTCAACGACCGTCTCACGCTGGGCGATCCGGACGCTACTGATGTCACAAATAAGGCAACACGTGCTGCAGCGGGAACAGTTAGCCTTGAGGATTGCCAGTTTCACCAATGTGTTAAGCTTGGCAAATTCGACCAAGAACGAATCATATCTTTTGTGCCGCCTGACGGCGAATTCGAGCTCATGCGCTATCGTGCGGTAGAGAACATAAATCTTCCGTTCAAAGTGCACGCGATCGTCAACGAGGTCAACAAGACTAAAGTCGAATATTCGATCGCCGTGCGCGCTAACTTCGGATCCAAACTCTTTGCCACGAACGTGATTGTGCGCATCCCTACCCCACTGAATACGGCGCGAATCTCTGAACGCGTGTCTCAAGGCAAGGCGAAATACGAACCGGAGCAGAACAATATCGTATGGAAGATCCAGAGGTTTAGCGGACAAAGCGAATACGTCCTTAACGCAGAAGCCGAGCTCACAAGCATGACCAATCAAAAAGCTTGGTCGAGACCACCGTTAAGCTTGAGCTTTAGCCTACTCATGTTCACAAGCTCGGGATTGCTAGTTCGATATTTGAAGGTGTTTGAAAAATCAAATTATTCAAGTGTCAAGTGGGTTAGATACATGACCAAAGGTGGTCACTACGAGGTCAGGTTCTGATCAGAAGTGTGCATTTCTTGGATTGCATTGCCGTCATGCGGCAACTATAGGTTTGACAGGCGCCGACGAAGTTTCAAGAGACTTCAAATAAACGTGACAGGTCTTCTAACTGCGGAAGAAGCTCTGTTTATGATTGCGAAGACACGCGCATAGGTGAGCACATTTATGCCCCTTCAAAAAAGTGGAAGGCTAACACGCCTTTAGCAATTTGAGGGCCTGAGTTCATAATTGATATTCACGAATACATTTTTCCAGCACGGAAATTTGGCTTGTCTGAACCATAGACGCCTTCTTCATATGTTTCATTTCCGTGATAGGGACAGATCATTCAACTATGCACACCATATATCCCGCTTTGAGATCAAATGCAAGATGTGAAGCTGCTGGACATGACAAGCGCACTGCGGTGGCCTTTCGTGGAGCATAGATTGTAGCACGACTGGAATTGAGGGAACCGTAATTTCATGTTCTCTTACTGATTTCAGTATTGATAGTTTTGCTCGAAATCCTTCCACGCGGAAATTTCGAAGAATAGAAATCTGCCTTAATCTCCCATTTCCCGAAGTTATCGTAAACTCTGGAAAAGGCGGCACAACTTCAAAGCGTATTAACGGCACATTGGTCATGTGCTCCGTGATAAGAGGTTTTGACTACGTAGCTTTTGCTCGCATGAAGCTGATGCGATTTCAACGTCTTTCAGCTAAGGTGATCTCGCATAAGGATGAGCTTTCGCGTGTTGGGCCTCGGCAGCGCTTATTTTCCATTTTACTTCTTGCCTGTTTTATGCAAGTGGATGTTAGTACAAACTTAAATTCGCAAATATCCTCAAGCATATAGCAACAAGACTGCCTTCCATCAGTCGCGGCTACGTCTGACGCGTGATAAGGATCTCACTATCAATGATTCTCTTACTAGCGCTGGTCAAAAGTAGATATTGCTCTGGATAGAATTAGGTTACGCCTTTCGTGGGTTTCGATACTACTACTCAATAAAGCAATTTCGTGGAGACATCTGCGAAGTAAAAAAGCATTGTGCCTTTTTGTAACTTTGTTCAAAATATAGACTTGAGCTCTCCTGTGAATGCAATTGACATCTTATAGTTTGCTAAACAATCTGAGCTTGTTTTTACGATTCTCTCATGTGCTGCCTTTGTGACACTGTCAAAAGACACCCATACCTCCTCCTCCTTCTTTTTCTTCTCCTCTTCTTCTATTATTATTATTATTGTTATCCCACAAGGAATCAATTCAACATACATGATCTTTGTGCGGTCTTGTCGTATTCAGCACTGCCTTAATTCCCTGCCAGCTGTTCCATTGCCAGCCAAGAATCTTTCACTTGCCTGGTCAAAGATTGACACATGGCATTCTCAGAGCTTCTATTTGGAAGTAATGAGAAAGGCCTTAGTGATTCGAATTGATTCGTCATGCGGTACTCCGAGCTGAGTTCAATAGTAGTTGAATGATCAGCACAGCGGTAAACGCTACTTGTTTCTATAACTCACTCATCATCGCAGTACATTAACGTCCCGTTCTGTGAGACCCAGCGTGTTCGGAGCCGTGGAATCTTCAGGACTTATTATATTCTTCGCTGCTTCAGCGTACGTCTTGTTCGATGACGTCTTACCGCCCTTTCCCTTCCCATCCCCCATTTTCTTTGGTGACGAAAGAGCAAAATTAAATGAATGCTCTAAAGGGCAAAGGACTTGACTTCCTGGAGGCTCTAGTTTGGTAGAAACGAATCCTTGATCCGAAGGTTGAACAATTTTATGCGCATTAGTGGCCCGAGAAATGTTGATAAGATCTCCGACACTAACTTGCTGAGCGGCAGTGGCAACTTGTTCCAATTCTTGTCGTGCGAGTCCTCCTGGCGCTATTATCAGCCATCATGCAAATTTGCCTCAGGAGTTTATTACCATCAAATACGGACCCAAAGTCGTCAAATTTACCCTTACAACTTTCCGTGACAGAATCGGCATTTCCCTGCCATGGAGGAATTACGTGGATCTCGGCCGTAGGTGCCCGCGGACTAGAAAGATGTTCTCGAGCAGTGGTAGGTGTAGCTGGCAAAGAACTAGAGCCGCTCGGACCGACAGGCAGATGTTTCACTTTGCCATCAAAAGTTTTGCCCTCGACGTGCTCGCTAATGACAGTCGGCGCACTATGGAACTCGACAGCTGCGGCACAGACTTGTTTCTTTGGCGTCTTTTCGACTATTCTATCTTCCATTTTTGATTCTGGGACATCTGTAGAGATTTTCGAGATTTTCCTGGATGCCTGGCGTTGCTTCTTAGCCTTCTTTTTCTCTGCGTCTCTCTCCGCTTTTGATTTCTTGTTGTAGATTGACAAAGACTCTGTTTGAGCAGCTCCCTTCTCCTTCAGCGATTTCACTCTGACAGCCTTCCCATGGTCATGCATGTCAGTGGAGAATACAGACTGAGTACCTTGGATCTTGATAGGCTCGGACATGCCCATAATTTCGCTTTGATTGAACAGAGGTGTTGCAGTCCCATCTAAGGAAGGATTTGTGGTCAACATTACTTTATGTGGTTCAAAAGCTTGATCCATGGACTTCGTCTCATAAACTAGTCCCGAGATCGTTTCTGTGCCTTCTGGCTGCTCCGAAAATGATTCATACCTATCATGAACTTCAAAATGTCCCACGGTATTCAAGGACCGCCCATATTCAGTAGTTTGGCTATCTTCAAGCGGAGCTGTCTCTGCTGTGTGGCTAGATGGAATAGTCTGATTACGTTCCAAAGCCTTAGATTCGACATGGAGAGATATTAAAGAGCTTTGAAACTTCTCTTTGACCTTGTCTTTATCTGCAGGGGTAATATATCCACGCGACGAACTCGATCCGTTGGCAGGGGATGAGATATTTGACTCAGAAGGCGTAATTGATGCCTCGCGAGACCTACTAGGCTTCTTCCTTCTGTGCTTCTTCTTTATTGGCTTCAACAGAGCCTCTACATCGCCAGAGACAACCTGATCAATTGTTTCAGCTGCCTGAATCGGTGCATTGGTACATGAGCTAGCATTGTGCGAACTAGGAGGCTCTGTGTCCTCTTTTAGATCGCCGAGTGGCAAGTCGCTACGAGCATCTTGCTGCGTGAAAGCACTATTGCGGCGCACAGCATGTATGGCTTGTGACATTGACCCTCCTCGAGTACTTCGTGGGTCAAAAATGACAGGTATGCCTTCGTAGCGAGTGAATATGCCACCACTATTAACCTGTGCTTGATAACCGGTGTATCCAGAAACCTGACCAAACGATTTTGAGCGGTTGTATCTACCAAACGAAGATCTTCTGCGTGCGCGACGTTCGATGCCTTCACGGGTCCGGCGCTCAGGAACCTGGACTTTGAGATTGCCGCCATTGAATTCTGCGTGATGAAGCTCTCGCAAAGCTTTTCGTGCATCGGCGTTGCTATGGAACTTGACGAAGGTCCATCCTAGACCCGCATTCATCGATGGGTCAAATGTGATAGGACTTTTGACCTCAGCTACTGGCACTGTGATACTAACAAAAGCTTTGAGCTGGTCGACGGTCGTATCAATTGGAATGTTGCCAAACCACAGCGTCACGACATCTTCTGCATCTGGGCCAATAAAACCAGATGTGCATTGTTGTCTTTCTGTCATGTTAGCGAGATCAACCGTGTTTTCCGTGTAAGACTTTTCAGTATACGACGGAAAAGGTACAATGTCACCTGCGATCGATGATCGATGAACAACCTGGCTGGCATTTGACAAGCGACGAGCAGGACGACTGGAGCGAGATGGCATGACGATAGACTGTTCGTCGACAAACCGATTGGTGGAAGTAAGGCCACTGCAACGAATATGAGGAATATGGACGTCGCTAGGACTAAAAGAAGATGCATCCGCCACAATCAATGACCGACGACCGACATGTTCACCAGCAAATGAATTGCTTGTCGCATGTGCCACATGACGAGCAGAAGCGTCGTGTGCGGTAGACATGCCCATATGTTGGGTTGGGTCTAGTAGAGGTGGCTGTACATGGTTGGGAAGGCAATGCTGCTGCAGAAGCTGTGGGCTATTATGCATTGTTTGTGGTGGTGGCACACGCATAATGTAGCGAGATGGGTTGCGTATTGGGGGAATACCAACGTGTCTTGGTGATTGGCCAGCTTGAGGTAATGGAGCTGGAGTTTCTGGCCACGCTCCATGCTGTGCATGAACGACGTGTGGTGTCATGATGTTCCCAGGAACGGTTCCAAATGGTGCAGAAGGAACTATCGAGAATTTCATGACCTGCTGGCCCTGCGGCAATATCTTTGTGGAAACAGATCGAGCAGGGTAGCCCATGCGTGGTGAGCCTATATGCCCCATGTAAGAGCCAGATTGCGCTATAGGATAATTTCGCCCACGGGGTTGACTGAAGTGCGGCTCAGGTTTTGGACTATGAAAGATCATTCCGCCACGGCGAGGGTCCACCTTACAAATGCTGGAGCCAGGACGATTAGTTGTTGGGTGTTCGAGTAAAGGCGAACCCTGTCTGCCAAAGCTACGATCATGGTGATATAGATACGCTGCATTGTTGATCGCGATAACGTTCCGTTCAGACGAGTGTTGGAAGACCAGAGGCGGATTCCCGAGGCGATATTCGTAGCGGCCGATGACTTTTTCGGCGCCGCCTCTGTTATGCGGAGGTACCTCCTTTTGTCCGTTCCCAACTGTCGCCTTCGTTATGAGCTCAGACTGCGATTGGGTAGAGATAGCTCGACGCTCAACTCCAGGTGCAGTCATCCAGTCTGAAAGAGAGAGCGTAGATTTCCTGAGTTCTTTGACTGCACCATCGAAGTCAGATTTCACTCGACGGTGAGAAATTGGCTCCGAAACTGAAATTTCGCCGTCGACAGCCGGCTTCTTGCCTTTGGGGGCTTGTGGTTGTTGAGAAATCTGTACGTCGGCCTTCTTATCTTCAGCCTCAGTGTTGTCACCAGGGCTTTCCCCTTTTCTATCACGGTCAGATGCCTTGGCAGCAGCAGCGTTCGAAGAAATTGCAGCAGTGTCAATCTGAACTGCACCTCCGTCGTTGTTGGGTGGGACTGAACCAGCGCCATACGTTTCCTTTGCATCATTACCGCAGGTTTTCTGCAGTTGAACGCCTGCAGGCTGGTCTTGACAGCTTTCTGGACGTTCAGCCTCGCTGTTTTGAGTTTTCTGAAACCGTGTGGCCGCAAATGATAAAGGTTCCACGGACTTGCCGCGAGCCCGAGCAAAGTACACTGCGGGCCATTCATCTGGACGGTCTTCTGGGACAATTTTCATCTCCTTCAGCTTTGCGGGGTAATGGTTGGCCTTGACGTCCGCGATGAATTGCTTCAAATGCAGGCCAGACGGCGGGTTCGCAAGAATGGCATCCCAGTAAGCTTGGTTCTTCAAGTAAGTGAGCTTGCACCACTCGACAATCTTCTCAAGGAAGACACGTCCATAATGCTTGATCTGGTCGGGCTCAAAAAGCTCGTCAACACTACACCGATACCTCATGGCATACGGGAAATAGTGAGGCTGCCACATGAGAATCTGATCCATGAACATGACGGCGTGACCGCCAATCTCCTCGTGGTTCCACATGACGATGGCCCTGAGGGCGGCCTCGCAATATGGTCTACCGCGAAATAAAATGAAGTTCTCGGTCCAGAAATCCTCGGGTTTGGCACCGGGACTTGCGTCGAGCCAACGCTCTAGATCGTGCTCGCGAATGTCCCACGAGGTTAGTCGACCCCAGTGCTCGGGATCTGACGTTACGACGCAAGCATCGACAGGCTTTACCGGGTAGGACAACAGGTGTGACTCGTCTTTTGTTTGAGCCATGGACTGGGTATTACTTGCCGCACTGGACATGACGGCGATGTGACAATGACAGAAGAAAGACTGATGACCGGCTGTGCAGTTTTGATTTCTGAGCACGGGGCGTGAGGATCAGTGTGCAAGCAGTCAAAGCAGATGATGAGGCTGCAATTTTGCTTAGGTTTTGTCTGAGTTTGTCTGGGGTAAGCAAGAAGGGCAACGTGGTGTGAGTAACAAGAGAGAAGGCGCGAACAACCAGCGGTCACTTTGACAGTTGGCGTCATGTGTTTGCTACGGACGCTGCCATGGCAACAACGCGTCACTGTCATCGCCATGAGAATCAGTTCCCGTATCCTGGATGCTCAGGCTCCTCTAAACAATCAATTAGTTAATCAAAGCCGAGCAAGCTGAGTCACTCCACCGAGCATTTGTTTGTTAAGTTCTAAATGTCATAAAGTCAACCGGTGGATTTGCCACTAGCTTGTTAGCTCTTGCAACGACGTTGAGAAGATAAATGTTAGTTCTCGGGTTCGAAAAAAAAAGTGCCGCGTTCAGCGAAGAGCCGGTTGCCAAAGAAGGCCTTGTGTGTTTAATATTGTCACAGAGCTGAGATACGATACCTGTACCTTTAGAGCGGAATTCTCACCGTGCCACACGCCGGAGGTAACTAATTCATGCGAATCCTGCGTCATTCTATTTTCAGTCCTGCTCAATCCTCACGCAGACCAGCCCACCCTCCCTACATCCGCTTTACTTGGTCTCCGGAATAGCCTTGAGCAGCTTCAGGATCTCACTCTCGTTATCCCCCACGGTGACTTTCCCCTGATGCCAATCGACCACCTTTGGCGAAGCGTCAGAACTTGTCGCTGTTCAAATAGGACACAAAGTTGTGCAGGAAAACCTACCAAAGGCCGATTGAACAGTGTTGCATCTCGCTTCACCTTTTCCAAAGCATCCGTAATGTCCCGTGCTCCCTGTACGATCGTGCCGGCTTTGCCAGGACCTGCATATTCCAGAATCGTCTTCAGTTGATCTCCTGTCGGTGCGTCTTCTTGTATGTCGAGATCATAGTCCGCTCGCTGCGTTGGAGGCGGTACTTGGTGGCTGCCGGCTTGGTCTTCCGTCGCTGTGTTCTGGGCATTTGCCTGGTGTTGTTTTAGGAATGTTACGACTCGAGTAGAGCCCGGCGCTGAAGGCTTGTGGAAAACGGTGATGACGTTCTTCGCGGCGTTCTGAGTTGGTCCGTTAGCTACATGATGCCACACAGATCGAGCTGTTTGACAGCTCGTTTTGCCAGAGGAGCAACTGCTCCCCGTATCACATCGCACACAGCAAAGGCAAAAAAAAATCAAGCTTAATTACCTCGCCAAATAGCTTTTTCCACATTTTGACTATGTTGAACCGTTCAATGGAGAAGTAAGTGTCACGTCTCTTGGTGGAAGCACCTCGTCTAGACGGAATGACGTATAGCGCTCTCCACATCTGATTGGTGCGCTTGTTCTCGGCAGCCAACGCGGGAGCACGGCTAGGCGGAGAGACTGAAAGCGGGACCAGGAGCATATGAACGATGCTATTCTCGCAGAAGAAGAGCCTTTCCTTTGTGATCTGTGGCTTCGTCTGAGTGAACGAACTACGAAAGATGGCTTCGTCAAAGCCGCTTCATGTACTGTTTGTGGGAGCGGGCGCCGTTGGATGCTTTTATGCCTCCAGAATCCACAGTGTATTTCCCCCTCCTTCCAGTCCAATGTGATTAAAAAGGCGAATGCTAAGCTCGTTAGCCCGCTGCTGGTGTACTCGTGTCCTTGGTGTGTCGGTCAAACTACAAGACCGTTGCACAATCCGGTGTGCAGATGAAGACGCATACATTTGGAGACTATCAGTTCCGACCGCACGAGGTGTACTCTTCGATAAACGACGCAGCAACGTCAACTAGGGCGCCCAGCGAAGGGTGGGACTATGTCGTTGTCACTACGAAGGCTCTACCGGATATCACGGACGACTCTAAAGACATTGAACCTCTAATTCGAAAGGCACCCAACGGCAAGACCTGCATTGTTCTAATACAGAATGGTGTCGGCGTCGAAGAGCCACATCGTCAAAGGTTCCCAAGGAATCCCCTTGTCAGCGCCGTAACCATCATCAGTGCCGAGCAGATCAGTCACGGTGTTGTCCGACAGAACCGGTGGACGAGGATCAGCTTTGGCGCCTACTCCGATGGGCTCGGTGGCAAAACACCTGAAGCAAGCGAGCTGAGGATACGTGGAGACGCTTGCGTTAAGCAGCTTGTTGAATTGTACTCTATGATTGGGAAGCTTAGGGATGCAGAACATTACGATGAAGTAGGGTTGCAGCATGTACGGTGGCACAAGATCTGCATCAACGGCTCCATGAACCCGTCGGCGGTCATGGCAGGTGGTATCGGAAATGCAGACATGGTCATGAACCCAGAGCTGCGAGAACACCTTCAGGCATGTATGTATGAAGTCTTTGACGCCGCGCCGAAGATCTTGGGCGTGGAGTTCCCGGCGAAGCTGGCAAAGCCAGAAGCAATTCTCAAGAGCACGGAAAGAAACAAAGGGGGAAAGCCGAGCATGCTTGTGGATTGGGAAGCAGGCCGCCCGATGGAGCTCGAGGTCATCCTCGGAAATCCTATACGAATTGCTCGCAGGCACGGCGTGGAGATGCCTAGGTTACAGAGCATGTATGCTCTGTTGAAGTCGGCACAAGCACAACGGAATGCTGCTAAGGAGACGGCTGCAAAAGCAAGCTTGTAGGCCTTGGCTGGGGGGGAATGGACACCGATCAAGCTACTCGCCTCACCTTTGAGATCAACATCTAGAATAACCCTGTCAAGGAGACTTGAACTGTACATAAAGCCGTGCGACAGTTGCTCCGGGTACGCGTTGGCCTTGCCAGGCCCAGCACAAGCTGGTGAAGCCACGCAGCACCCCCAAAAAAGCACGCCATCATGCTTAGTTTACAGCGTCACAAGGTACCGCAGCTGTTCTAAAGCACATCCACCGTTCAGCCCTGCTACCGTTGCGTTTCCCTTCCAATGTCTTTTTCATCGCCAACCGAGGACATGAGTTCTTCGTTATACTTCAGAAACATCGCGACTGGTCTCTGCTAAACGTGGTGATATCGTGTCAAATTGTTTCCTTGGAAGTTGGCAGGACCGTCCCACTGTCACGAAAGTTGCTTATGGGGTACTCGGTACCTGCATTATATTTGCCCTACCTAGCCCGTCGACTAGACCGGGGCGAAGCTTCAGAATAGTCTTGGCAGTGGTTAGCTCTCTGGTCCGTGATTCCAGACCTTGTGTCTCGCTTAGCTATGAGCTTTGGGGGCTCACACCTGGACAAGCAGTGAGCCCAGTTGATTTGGCTCGCCGTTGTCCCACTGATGATGCAAATGTGAGTTGGCTCAACTTGAGATAGGCAAGGGTGTATTCGAGACGCTAGGGTGTTGCGTCCCTCGCACGGCCTGGCTCTGCAAGTGCACGCGGTGTAGCTACGTCTGTCACAAGATGAGGCGACGGCCCGAGTAAGCCTCGCTTAAACTTACCTTTGCGTCATACCGCGAGTAATCTTGAATACATCGTGCTGTCATATCAGTCCGCAACGTCTCGTGCACCACTGAAAATGGTCATTGATTACTGGTTGCTCTGCTATACGGCCAGCGAAGAGGATCGGATGATGGCGCGCACCAACACTTCCAACAAACCTCGTCATTTCCTTGCAAGTGAACGTACACACGTCCATACAAACCAGCTTGACGTTTGTAAACAATTACGAGACCGGAGGGAGGAGCTTGCGGGTCATTAGCCGTGGATGTATCAAGGATTGATCGTCTAGAATAGTGCAGTTGCGAGAGCAGAAATGACCAGAACCCCAACCATTGCCTACGAGTGCGTCACAAATAACACGTCCGCTTGGTTATAGCAGCACACGCTATGGAGGAGTAGTCGTGGCACGGTATTGATGCGATTTCCAGGTGTGATCCAGGCACGCCGGTTTCGCCAGCAAAATAATAAGCCCCTTTCGCAAGCCTTGAGGAGGTTGCGTGCATGAATGCTCAAGCCTGAGTCAGCTCCTGCATAGATCTCATCTCGCAAGCCAAGTTCTGCAACCGCGCAGAGCCCCAGCAAATCTCTCACAAAAAAAAGGGTGAGCTTTCGCCCAGACAGCATCCGGTCTCTGGGTCCCATATTTATAGAAAAAAATACCAATGACGCCTTTGCGGGTGGAAATGTGTTGAAACAGAACATTTCCCAACGGGTGTATAGTTTCCAGCCGGCCGCGGCACGCAACCGTTTAGACGATTCTCTGAAGTTCGAGCTCATCTCGAACAAGCGACGAATTTCTTTGCGGAGAGCCTTGGAATTTCATGCGGGACAACTTGAGGAACGAAGCCGTGGCTGCTTTCGCCCGGCGGGATCTTGCATGCGAACCGATTTCCGTCGAGTCATGGTAATTCAGCACGAATGAATCGTCCAGTTTCGTGACTTGCAAAGACGGACATTATTCAGCAGCAGCGGACACGAACTCGGTCTTCGACAGCTAGCCACGCGCATCAGGCTCGCGCAGGATGACGATCTCTTCTGGGGTTCTGTATTAGATCAAGTTCACTGCACACCTGATCACATCAGTGATCATGTAGCCGCCGCCACGTCCTAAGAATGCCTGTCATGTTGGATGACTTGCTGGGAACAGCCTTGTAGGGTTCAGAACAACGTTGCAGCAGCGGAGAATACCCACCGTCTACACGGACAGAGTTCATAACTCAATCGAATTTAATCACACTCCCTTACCAGGCCTTAGGGCCCAAGAAACATGACTCGGTTGGAGTCCTGAAACTCGCCCCCCGTGGGGTAAGGTGTTGTTAGTGTACTGGCCAACTTATATGCCTTCCTTTCACGTTCTAGTCGATTTGAAGATTGACAATACAATTGGCCAATTCACTGGAAGACTGAAGATAAGTAGAATGTGAAGTGAATCGCTTCTACAGATTCGGCAAGGCGGCTCAGTACTTTATCATCATCTCCTTATTCTAGTCAGAGCACAGTCAGTGTCAGGACGAGTATCAAAAGTCCGAGATGCATCACAGTATATGCGGCTCAAATTAGTACAGCTAAGGGCGCAATAATAGACACCAACCACTGCTTAATTTACCCAATCGGATCGTCACAAGTACGATTCAATCACAGCGAGTCCACCTCGTCGACGTGCGAGATTCCTGAAGAGATGCGGGGCTTAAGGATGCCATCAGGGCGATAATGCTACTCAGGCCGTCACCCTCGACTTTGATTTCATTCGCGCGTCAAGCTTATCTTGGGCATGAACAAAGATTGCGTCGTAGCGCGGCCTGGCCTTCTGAGAAAAGCTTCGGCCGTCAATAATGTCGAGGATAGGCAAGTATTTCCTTCAGAGATCGGCCGGGCGGGCAGGGTGACTCTGGAGGCGCGTCGGCAGCGCGGCAAGCACGTCCTGTATCCGGTCTAACGATACGAACGGGAGGAAAACGTCGTCCTCGAAGCGTTGAACACACCCGGAGCCGAGGCGTTGCGGCGTGGGAACAAGTAGGAAGCTGGCAAACGTTGAATGACGAGCGTGGGCGCACCGTGGAACGATTCTTTGCATGGATGCTGAACCACCGATAACGTTGCCCTTTTGGTCGACGTACAGCACGACAAGCATGTCCCGAAATTGCCGGTAAAATAGACTTTTTTCCTTCTGGTGGGGAGTGTGCGTGTACACCCTGTGCACAGGCATCCGTGCTCGAGCGACGCAACACACTCGAACCTTTCCACGTCAGGTCGCCACGTTCGCGAATGTATTTAAGGATTTCGGACCACTCTTGTTCTGATAGAAAAAGGGGGGCGGGGTTGGAGGGGCGCAATCATACACCTTCGTCTTCGTTTCAAAAATAGGACGTCGATGGCGTTGCGAATTCACGAACGATTGCGCGAATGGGCTGGAGCGATAGATCCCGGGACGATGTGACTACGGTGTGCTGTCTCATGACCTTTGCAGCGGATCAAGCTCATCGTCGAAAACGCAGTAGTAGACGATCTGCGGAGTGTTGCCGGAAAAGAAGAAGAACGTGCGACGAGGGAGACGAACGCCTGTTGAGGAGCGCTCGCGTGGGACTGCCTTACCTCCAGCCTTATCCTTGCTTTTGCGACAGTTGCAGAGTTCCAGCCTTGTCCTTGCTTTTTTGTAACGGCTTTTGCCCCACAGCTGGACACCCTTTCGAGAATACACGTGCTATGCATGTCAACTTCAAAGTGAAAGGGGCTGCCATTCCCATTCGTTCGCCGGCCGGCTCCGTCGCTGCTGATACGTACGTCGTAGAAACGCAAAGGTGCACGTCCGGAAGATTGTCCCTTATGTTTTCTTCTGCCGTGGATGGCGCCCTCGACCAAGGGCGGCTTCGCGACGCCTCCAAACCTGGTCGTTGCGCAATACAGTTCGTGAACATCGGCAGCGGCTTTAGGCCCGAAGATGAAGCAACGAAGAGCCCACCCGTGCATGACGATCAGAACGGACCGGCAGTGTGTCGGGGAAACTGTTCAATCAAACGCCGTCAGTCGTATTAGGCATCCTCTACGGTCATTTCGTAGTACTCCACCGCGTTCCACTTTGGCGGATACCCACTCAACGTTCTAGGCCAGTGCGAAACGGCTGAGCCGGTCCTGACCTTCGTGGGAACGCACTGTGGTAGTGCTCGTGCCTGGGCATTGGTCATAACTGGTCTTTGCACCTAGTTTCGATGGCCGATCCTGCATGCAAGTTTCGCCATCCTTCTGTGCGGCAGGATGAGCACTAGGGCGCTGCGGCACGAGCAGCCGCTTTGTCGTTTGGCTTGCGTTTGAATCCTTGATGAGGCAAACATCTACCATGCGTGCCGAATATGTCTTGGGCTGCACGACTCAGAGAGGGCAAGGATGTTTGCAGGGTAGAATAACGGTGTGTGATGAAATCTTTCTGAGCATTCCTTACGCTAGATTAGTGTTCTGAAATTATTTACATTAGTTTGTCATGTTTGACAAAGTATGATGAGTTGAATAAGATTCAAACTGCGGCAGCAGAGCCTCAAGAAGCTTTCATTAGTTGGTTCGGCCGACTTCGATTGACTTCATCGAAATGCTTCCCCCAAGGAAAAAAGTTGGTGCCAAAGAAGACCAGTATCCGTTGGCGTTAGGATAAAGCGATTACTGCTTCTTCTTGTCTTCAGGAAGATACGACCTGTCATCCTCCCCCTCTACTTCAAGAACCATCTTTTCCATCTCCTTGCTCTGGCGGCTCCATTCTTCCTTGCTCATCTTCTTTTCCTTCTGGAACAGCTCTTCGTTTGGCTTGCGATAGCTGCCAAACAGGCGGTCCGAGAGGGTGGTGAATTGGCCATAGTTGTAGTTGACTGTACATTGTCAGCAATTGGGATCGTGTGGTGGATTACAGGCTGCACGTACAGTAAAGGTGGTGCATGGTGTGACAGGCAGCACCGTTGATGACGGGCGAATTGGCAATGTACTCGCCGTCGTGGATCATGATGGTCCAGATGTTGATGAAGACAAACAGAGCAATATACGCAAACTTTTGCAGCGGTAGCACGAACGGAAAGACATGATAGGGGATCGATTGGGCGAAGCCATCCAGGGGATGAAAGGCATGCGACGCGAAAGGCGTGGGCATGATCCACTTATGATGGGGCTTGTGTAGGTGCTTGTACACCAAGGGATGGTGCAGACCACGGTGGATCCAGTAGATGAAGAAATCTGTGAAGAGGAGGAAGATGGGGAACTGGAGGACATTGTACCACATGCCGGGTCCCTCTGCGGTCGTGTCATACATCTTGCTGTAGCCACGGACCTCAAACCAGAAGGCGACTGCTGTCAGCAAGGCCATGCCCGGCAGAGACTGTAGCGTCTGCCATATCTCCAAGCGGATCTGGTTCTTCAAGTACTTTGGATGATTGAACGTTGCCTTGTCGAAAACGAAGACGTACGAGAGGGAGGCGAATGCGAAGTACAAGACTGCTCCAAATACCCTGGGGTACGCGAATTAGCTGGAAGCTGCGACGCCGACGTTTCGAGGCGAAGGGTTGGTGCTTACCAGGTGATGGCAAACAAGCTCAAAAACTGACGTCGCGGGTCATCTCTCGGCCAGGAGGTTTGGTATGCGGCGTCTGATGGTGTGAAGGACAAATATTGGCTGGCCGGCTTATACTCCCAGCGGTTGTGTTGCAGGGCCGGTATGTCTTTGACGGTTCCTGCGAGCGCGCTCGCGTTGTTTCCGAGGAAGCCGTACGGGCTCGGGGTCTGTGCGAGGGGAAAGAGGGAAGCGTAGATAGGGTCAAACAAGAAGGTATCGAAGCCCTCTAGCACGATGTCCATGATGCGATAGAGCGGGCGGAAGGCGGCGGTGGAATGCGGTTTTGAAGTTCTGTTGGGACCCCTATGAAGCCCAGCGCTGCTTGGAAGATGCGGCTCGCGCTTTGACAGCTGTCAAGACCCTTGAGATGCTTGACCACAAGAACAAAAGGACGGGCAGCAATCGATTGCTGAGGAAAACGGTCGAAGATGAAGGAGCGAAACGGCGACAGACGTGGTTGTATATCGCAACGGAACGGATGTCTTTTGCTCCACTTCGGATCACGGAGCCAAGCCTTGATTCATGGCGTGACGGACGTACGACCACTTTATTGCCGAGCAGCGAGAACTTTTTATTCTGCTTCCTTCGAACGCGGGCGCGCTGCACGCCGGGTCTCGTCACGTGCAACTCCGCCAGCAACACGCAGCTTCAGGACCAAGAACGCTCTGACTGCTCACAGCCGTAGCGTCGTCGACTGTGCGATTTCCGCTTCATGTCTTCGCGACCGAAAAAAAGACGTGCGCGTCTGGCTGTGAAGCAGCGCAGAGCACGTGACAGAACATAGTGCCGCCTCAGGCCGCAAAGTACCCGCCAGGCATCTCCGCACGCCCCATTCGTCAGGCACGGGGTTGGACAGCGGAAGCCGTCCGGCCCTGTCCGGCAAGCGATTACGTTATGCAAAAGAGTGTTCTGTTGTGCACTCGCTGGACTGGACACAAACTACGGCGGGATTGCCTCAGCTTGATCACCGTCCAGGTACTCCACGTTCGTCTCAGATGGTGCTTTCGTAGCGCGGGACGTTTCTTGGGCCAATATGGTGCACGTTGGGGCGCACGCACAACCTCGTAGTCCACATAACCTTCCTAATTGGGCCCGCTCGCCTCCTGCTCCGGCGTCCACGGTACACGCTGGGCACGCTCCTCGCCGTTGCTAACTATGCGGATGCCACGCACACACACACACACACACACACACACACACACACACACACACACCACCTTCGCATCCAGTTGTCTACTGTGGAAGGTCGCAAGCTGCACGAATCAAACCCACTCGAGCCCTCTCTTGTTTTCGAAACGGCCCGAGTACCCCGTTGTGCATCGCGTTTTGAAATGAAAGAAATCCGCGCTGAACAAGATATTTTTCTTCTCTGTGCTCGCCTTTGGTACGTCCTCCGAATGAGACATTTGTTTTCTGAGCCTAGCCAATCAGCCTTGTGTTGCTTCTTTCACGGAGGCCTAAGATGCATCCCACACACGGCCAGGTCCGCACTTCATTCGCTGCCCATTCGCGGCTCATCCGCCACAAATCTGTGATGGCTCCCATTATTGCATTTGCCCACCCATCCCAACAGGATCATCGACGCAGAGGCGACAGCAATGATTGAGGCGGCCTTGTCGTGGGAAGTCCAATCCCTCACGATCGCGGCGCGGTGTAACAAAGGCTGCCAGCGCCCTGCGGTTTTCGACCCGCACCAAACTGGAGAGGGGCGTGAAGAGTGGCACAACTTCGGCCATCATCTCAGCAGGAGTAGGTCTGTCTTGTTGCCAATTGACGCAGAGATATGCACCAAGCATGCTGCATTTCTTGAGCTCCTTTTCCTTGCAGGTTTGAGGAAGCTGCCATGCCTCATGCACGCTCATGCAAGATTGGTTCGTGGCCGTGTAGCCGGTCCGCGGATTTCTACGCTTCATTTTCTCCACAGCTGTATGACGCCCCAAGATAGCTCGCGATAAGATCAGGAATTCCGACGGGGAGGGGGGGGGGCGGGTGGCAAGTGTCAACACTCCCTCAAAGAAGGGGGGGGGGGGGGAACATGAGGGATAATGGAAAGACAGGGCGGGTTGCATCGTACTGGACGCTTATCTCTGCTGTGGTTGCAATAATTGCCGCTAAGAGCCGTGCATTCCTGGGAGACTGTTGGAACGATTTGGACTCCCCCGTATACGCTGCCGACCCTGCCATCTGGCGTGGTGACATCAGGTTTTCCTTTGGTGATGTAGCTCCGTCAACTGGCACTGGATGCTTGTGCTTGTGCTTGTGCTGGTGCTAGTGCTGGTGCTGGTGCTGGTGCTGGGGTGCCACACCGCGTTCCGGGGCTTCGGGTCCATCATCATTGCCCACGCCGCAACGGACTAGGGAGGACGAGAAACCGGGCCAGTCGTGGACGCTCCAGCTAGCTCCGCGAGAAGCCTCTTGTGTCCTGCATTGTGCAAAGCGTGCATAATACTGACGGGATAGTGGTCCAGGTCTTGACCGCAACCTGCGGGCTGGATGAAGGGATCATGCCTTCTCCCGCACGCGTGCTCATGTCTTCCCAGCTGTCCGCCGACTTGTCGACGCCCTCTGGTGAGATTTGAGAAGATCCTCAGTAAAAACTGTGGCACCGTGCCGCACACAGGGGTTGGTTGGGCCACTTTTGTGGGATTCTGGGCCCGCAACCACGAACATGTCCAACCAAAAAGAATTAAAAGAACCGGTCCTTTTTTTTTGTACGAAGCCTGGACTCCGTAATTGCCTTGAGCTTCTCTGCGCCAGCTCACGTCTGAGAAGCAAAAGGGCAAAACGGGGACCCCCCACATAGCTCGACTTTCCTGCCTCTCCCTCTGTGTGTTTGTGTGTGTGTGCGCCCCCCCCCCCTTCAGCACCCAAGCGACAAAATCGCGATCTTAAGCAATCTGCAAAGCAAACATCGGCCGCACTGGTCTGCTGAAGTAAAAGTGTCTTTGCTCCATCTGACATGGAACTTAGGTAATTGGCACCATTTTCAGACGTTCGTGCTTTTGCGCTTAGATCACCCTGTCAATGAATCGGGTCGCTTCGTCCCCCCCCCCCAATTCAAAGTTCTATGCGATGGGATTGGACTCCACTAGCTCACGAAGGCGAACTGAAGACCACGGACCACTTTTGGCCAAGCCATCTTTCATAGACACCAACTAGCCTTCAATAAATTGTTTATCATTATAAAATTCACACAACAAGAAGGGTATCAGCAATATCGTCACAAAAAATCTTCACAATACCGCTGTGTTCGGGCCAGCCGAAGTTCTGTTCACATCGTACTGTTGAACATATCAAGTGGCCTCTCGGCCATCCGAAAAAGACAAGCAGTGTCGCTCACAAGGTGCTAGGTCACTCTGCCCTGTTTGCATCACAGCAGGTCTCTTCTCAGGAATCGTGAAGAATAATTATCCCCACACGCAGCA
The DNA here is from genome assembly GCF_000836295.1 of Verruconis gallopava. Lineage (NCBI taxonomy): Eukaryota > Fungi > Ascomycota > Dothideomycetes > Venturiales > Sympoventuriaceae > Verruconis > Verruconis gallopava. The sequence goes on along the minus strand of NW_015622137.1, from coordinate 557,112 downwards.
CCACCGTCGCTCTTCGATCGGGTCATGCCGATCGAATGGCACGTATTATCCGTAGCCCAAGATACAAAACCCCCCGAGCTCTCATCATAGTTTGTATTAGTACAGTATAATCTGTCCGAGCATAACAAGGAAAAACAAAAATTTTCATATCAATTCATGACGTCCGAAGTCTCGTTAAAAGTCGGCCGTGACAGGTTCCCCGAGGCTACCGGTCCGGAAAGACCATGTTGCCATAGTTCGAGTGGTCCTCAAACGAGGCCTGCTGCGGACCATGCATGTGGTACTGGGTCATCTCGTGCGCAGACATGTATGAGGACGATCGACTGCTCCGGTCGTCCTGGCTCATGCGTGACGGCTTGGTCGAGGAGTAAGAAGAAGTGGAAGCGCTGGACGAAGACACCGTCCAAATCCTCCGGTCCTTTCCTCGACCCTTGATACCCTTGTTTGAGTTCTTGTAGAGCTCGGCGAAGTATTCCCACAGTTCCTTGTCTTGGTAGGTAACCGGGTCACCTTCTTTGATGGTGGCGAACTTCTGAGTCAAGTATCGAAGTGTGTTGGAGTGGAATTTGTTTTGGTGAGACTTGAAACGCGTCAACCCCCGTACAACGCATGTGAAACGACCCTGGTGGTCTGGAACTGCACTCACCTTCAGGTTGCCTAGTTGGGTGAATTGCTTTCCGCAGTCATCGAGTTTGCAGGTAAACGGCTTGATTTGGAGATGAACAATCTTGTGCGCGCGCACGTTGCCACGCTGGGCGAACGACTTGCCACAAATGTCGCACTGGTAAGGTCGCTCCCCCGTGTGTCGTCTTTCGTGGGTCTAATTGCAAGGGTCAAAAAAAAGAAGCAATCATGCACTGGGCGACTCCTCGGCTTACCTTGAGGTTGCCAAGTTGAGAGAAGCGCTGCCCACACGACGGTTCTTTGCACAAGAAAGGCTTGACACCGGTGTGTGCTCTGGTATGGATTTCGAGATGCGTCTTCTGGTAGAAGCTCTTGTTGCAATTGGGCATGCTGCACTGATATCGCTTCCTCGACTTCGTCTGCTTCGCATCGGGTGCCGTGACTGGTGCTGGCTGAGTTGGTTGCGCTGATGTGTTGCTCGACTTGGTCTTGACCTGTATGGTCCGCATGAGGCAGTCGATATCGGTGTGGAAAGACACGCCGCCGGGTGTCTCTGTGGTTTCGACTGGTACAGTCGAAAGGCGATCTTGCACCGACGTAGCTGCCGGGAACGTCTGCCCATGCATCCGGTCGACGGGTGAAGGTTCGACCTTGACGGTAGGACTTCGGTGGGTCGCAGGAGCGCTAGGTCGTGAGTCCGTGACTGTGACGGAAGGGGTCATTTCGCCTGAAGTTTGGGGAAACGATGGTGCCTGTTGCATTTGTGGCTGATAAGAGAAGTTCATCGGCTGCTGGACTGGGAACTGGTTCATGGATGAAAGGTCAAATCCATACGAGCCCGATTGGTAGCTCAACGACGGGGCCATGGACGTGTTTGTTGAAAACATGGGCATGCTGAGCTCGACTTGGTTTGTCTGATAGGATCTTGAGGTTGGCGGCTGGGACGTGGGAGCCATATTTGGCATGCCCACTGGTGGCATGTTCACGGCTTGACTGGAACGTCTTTGTTCCTGTGGCCAAAGGGTGCTAGGATGTGCGACCATGGCAGTCATGGCGACAGATTGACGAGAACCAAGTTCTCTCAGGGCAGGACAAGGTGTGCAGACGAGGAAGAGAAATGCAGAAGCTGATGTTTGACAGGCAAAGCAAAGCAAAGCGTGGACGTGATGAGACTGATATATAGGTGTATGAAACCAGCTTCAACGCGGCGGACGTGGGGAGCAGAACGACAATGTGATGATCTTTTTGGACAGGGACTAGGTCGCTGAAGACTGCAGAATGCAAAGGCTATGAATGGAGAGACTGAAGATAGGAGGAGAGACTCTTGTTACATATCCCCACGAGATAGCAACAAGGTCCAAGGATGACGACGAGAGCACGGAGATCGAGAACAAGGCAAGCCTCGCTTCCCTCTCCCCATGAAAGACAAGGGACAGTCGTATCCTGGCCAGTATCAAAAGCCCATCGCTGCGCATTGCTCGGGCCGCCGTGGGCGCACAATGGGAAGAGAAAGTGGCTTGTTTTAGCCTTTTAGGGATCCCAGCAGGATCCATTAAGTGAGTGGGATATCGGACAACTCGTTTGTCAGAGCGCCGATCGCTGTAAATTACGTATCTTTACACTCTGCTCCCTTTTGGGGCCTCCGTCAGTTACCCATCCTCCAATTTGCCGCCAGCTTGTATCGAAATGACCTGGGCCTCATCTTCTGTGACCTGAAGACGAGATTGTGCAACGACAGCATCAGCTGCTGTGCCTGTGGCTTGAAGAGGCACTTTCGGGGCTTGCCTCTGTGCCTCCAAGGCCTACGGTCGGGTCGTCCTCCACGGCAAGAACCAGACGAAGTCCGCTCAAATCAACTGCCTCTCTTCTCCTTGTCTGTTCGGCGTCCGGAGTAAGGGCTGGCGTTCTGGTCTTCGCCGCAGCGGCATTTCCGCCTCTCCCCCGCCTTCATTGCGCGCCCGTTGGTCCTCTCAGCTCTGGATGGACTGACTGCCCGTCCTCGTCGTGAATTTTTGAGCACAAGGACAACGAGGAGCATTGCGATGAAAGGGTTGAGACTATGCGCGAAGTGCTTATCATTCCTCCAACAGACCATTGTTGTACCTATTTCTGCTGTGAGCCATTGTCGGGCGACCGTGCCAGTGGCCGCGCCCCCATCTCGCTCCCCCAATCTCTTAACTCACTGAGCAAAAGCCTCATCGCGAACACGCGCACACACATACACACACACACACAATGATACTGACGGAAAGGCGACACTTTGCTGAACCGCGACATAGATTACCTTTTTTTTTCTTTCAAGTACGCCTCCACTCATGAATATGTCTACCCGAGCTTTGCGACTGTATAATGCAGAATTGTTGGTCGCCAAGCGAGTTGACAACGGAGCTATGCAAACGGCGTTGCACACCCCCCTCCCAAAAAAAGCCTCGCCCGGTTACGGCGGCGACAACAATTCTCCCTACTCAATGCAAAGATGGTTTTGTTGACAGAAATGACAGCGGACGGTGCGTTCCTTATTCGACAGCTATAGTCGGCCCATCGACCCGGGTCCCCCTAAAATAAAGGCTGAGACCAGCCAGTGTGATCCGACAAGGTCAGCATGCATGTGCAGTTGGAGTGTAAAAGCTGGTCTTGCCAGACAGCCAGACAGCCAGACAGACTAGGATCTCGCCTTCCGGCATGGCGATGGAATCTGCGGACAGTCACCAGCTGAGCGTTGCTACCATGTCCTTCGCGGCGCAAGGAAGACGCTGCAGTGCGCGGTGCAAGCGGTCGCGGAGTTGCTCCAACGATCTCGAGTGCTGCGAGCTGCCCAAGAGCGTCGGGAAATATCATGCATCCACGGTTTGTCATTGATGTGACAAGCGATCGCGGCTGTCCTATCAGCTATCGAAGTCATTGTTCAGATGCGTGGGAGAAGTACGCCAGCGTTACCGATTACATGGTCTTGGGACATGGATCTGATTGGGACTGTGGCTGATTGGCTTGCGCCGCCAGTCCCCAGCTTTGGCAGCAGACGCCTGCAGAAGACGTGCCGGGCTCTGGGTACGTACCTTGTGAGCTGGCCTCCCATCGGTGGCAACATGGCAATCGAGATGCTCCCATGGCCTCCCGGCAGGCGCGGTGTTGTGGTGAGCATGTCGCCGAGATGCTGTCGTGCGGACGCTGCCTGCAAATTTGCTTCGAAACAGCGGGCGACGAGCGCAGCGGACGTTGGGCTGCCACTGAGCCCGCGCCGCCTTACCAAGCTCAGATTAAACCATTCCTCAAGACCTTCCTGGCCCGCTTCCCCGGCCCTTTGCTCAGCGAAACCACCCCTGACGACCCGTCTACCACCGCCACTGCCACCACCACCACAACAAGAACGTTTTTGCTTTCTGGCTTTCCCGAGAGCCACCCGTTCATGATACTCGTCGCATTTGGTGCGCTGGGCCCGGAGAATTTTGTTTTTCTCTTCTTCATGACTGTGTGACGGCGACCACGATTGTTCACACATGGTTGAAGGAAGTTCAACCGTGGCCGCTTCCCAGCTGTACAAGTACGCATAGCTCCAGATCGGAGAGCGCTCCGCCAACCTAGATTCAGGACGGCCTGGCGAGTCCTGGCTCGGGTCTTTCCTTTCCGCCCTATTTTGCCAGTGCTGTTGTCTCGTTTGGCAGGTGTCCCTATTTTATGCATGTCCCTAATCGTCATGGCTCCATGCAACAACGGAACAATCCCGTGGTCATTGTTTCCCATCTCAACTGCTCTCAGCCGGCGTCTTGAAACGGCTCGAATAATGGATGTCTTCCAGTCCGACCTTACTACGACGTTCAAAGCATTCACTGTTGCTAGCGTAGTCTTTCCCCTTGTGAGCGAGATCAGAGGCCATGTCTCGGCTCCTAGTCTGCCACGTCGCTGCCCATTGCTTTCGCGCGTATTGGCATTGCCGCTCACAATAGTTCATCGACGAGCTCCCATGCACTTTTGCCATGACAACCTCCGGCGCTCCAGCCATGGCGGGCCTTCGATTTTCTTCAGTAGTCTTGACATACGCGTACGAACTCGTCAAAGCTCCTCTGCCCAGATGGGCAGATTTGTGACAACGCGCAAAGAAGAAAATGTCGCATGGCAATCATACTCTGCAAGGAGGCTTGATCCATGCCGGCTCTGTGAGCCACGGTTTGCGGCATCTAGTTTTCTCCCTCCTCGCCACGAAACTCCCAATACGACACCGTTTTGCAGCGTAATGATGTGGGGCGAAAGGGAGAATTACAACAGTTTGTCAGAACATGTATAGGCAATTCTGGCGACAGGTCATCTTCATGCAGAAATTGAGACAATGACAGTGCAACCCCGGCGAAGCCACAGAAGCACGAGGTGAAAAAGGGCAGTTCGTGAGGAGAAAATAAAACATTCAAAGTGAGGCTGGCACGCGATATTCCAGACGTGATCAATGGTACCCTAAGATCTCGTTTTCCGTCCCCGAAGTTCTCCTGTGATTCGACGTTGGCTTGCACTCTTGCATTCGACATCTGGTAACCGACGGGCCGGAGATCACTGCCCCCATGTAGCTGCTCTAATGATCGAGCCAGTCACACAGCTTCAAGAACGTGGATTGTAACCATAGTAAGGCTGGTTATACGACTTAAGCGATCTATCATCTTGTTTTTCCAGATATGACACCCCCCGGACATTTGAGATGGTGCTAGTGACAGGCCCGCGGTGCCGGCGTTTGGCAGTGAGACCTGAACCGCTGCGCTGGGTTATCTCCCAGCACTGGAAGACGAATGGGGTAGGGCTTGCTAAAATGTTTTCACATTTCTGCGCGGGTACCGATGGTTAAAATAGTGCACACCTGTTAAGACTCCACAAAGGTACGGAAAGACGCCCCAAAAATCCAACGCTGGGTGGGGGGAGGGGGGGGGGGACAAGGAATACCCCATTGCGACGGCTGTTGACAATGGTTTATGTCAGGCGTATCAGAACAGTCACCGCCGCGGCGTGCGACGCTCCCATGTACTGCAATCTGGGCAGTCGCCGTTCGCTGTCAAACGAAGGAGGGGTGGAAGAAAGAAAAGGTAGAGGACCACGCAAAGCTGGCATATACCCGCGTGGGAGCCTCAGTTATTCGACGCTGGGAGTAGTCCGAGCACGACGTTCAGGATGGTGATTACGGACCGCAACTGGGACAGGACGGACGTGTTGGGCGTCACGACCAAACATCTCAACCAATCTGCACCGTGATCACCGATACTGCACCCTTCGCTATCTCGCATGATGACAGCTGACAACCTCGATCGCTGGGATCAAGCATCCAACAGGTGTCGAACAAATCATCGCATCCGGCCGCACCCCGAGGAAATCTCAAAAAAAAAGGCCCATCATCCTGCCTCCACCCAAGTGGCACGGCCGCGACGACCGCAGGCGAATCACGACGCCTGGGACGTGTGCCCACGGACTGCCTGTGACAGATCCTCGTAGATCCTGCCCGCCCATACTTGTATCTCTTTTTGACAGCTGGTCGCGACAAAGAGGGACGACCCTTTTTGCATGCATGGCGTTTCGCGTGCTCGCACGAGCTGTCGTGCAGCTCGCCGGACGACCACAACCTTTTCTTTTCTTTTTCTCTCGATAGTTTTTTTTTTTTTTTTTCTTTTGTCTCTTCCTCTCTATGATTTCCGACGTCGTGGATACTCCCCGTCGTTTTGGCCCATCTTCAACGTCTGAGCCCCGGCGCATAGGCCGCAAACGCCCAGCGGACATGTTGGTTGACGACCAAGACCGTCCGACACTCCGTGCTGCTGGTCTCGTCGAGCCGAATGCCCAGATTCGACATCTTACGACCGTCGTATGCGGACGATCACACAGGTGAAGGAGCCTCGTACGTTGCCAGATAGCGGTCTGGGTCCTCAGCTGCGACCACGACAGTTGACGTTGATTCACAAAATGCCTCCTTGATCATGCCTCCACATTGTCTATCACCACTCGGACGCATATCCGTCCGTGTGCATCAATTGGAGCCGGTTAGGCTGGGTCGTTGCCCGTCATGTCCACATCAAGCCACCGTGCACCAATTCTCAGAGCGTGCCCCAAGATTGCGAGAAGAGGACAGCTCATAATCCACTCAACGAAGGTGGCAACGTTAGAGAAGGCCTTCTAGCGCGCTCACTACTGGACCAATGTAATCATTCGCCTCTCGTTGACAGACTGCAGGACTCGAACGAGAATTGGCGTGGTTTTGCCAAGGGGGGCTTCAACAGCACCGGCAGCACGGTACTATAGACAACGATCAGGGCTGAGTGGTACATAAACGATTGATTGCATTGCGCTTCCTCTTCGCCAATAGTCCTCAGCACCTGTTCTCGACCTGAATTCGAGGACCCGCCCCCGTAAAGACGTAATTCCCAAACCGAAAAAGCAACCCAGGATACTTTGAACAACGGGAATTACATGGTCCGTTGAGAGAAACCTGTCGAAGTGACCGTATCCAACCACGCCATGAACACTAAGTACAATGGCTGCAACACCAGCATGAATGGCAACTTTGTAGCATTTAGGAGAGCATACCTAAGGTATCCACATTTTCTGCTACTGCTGCCGCAACAGCAGCAGCATGAGAGACCTTCCTGTCCACCGCCATTTTATCCTTGCAAACCCACCGCTTTTCGTAACAGTGCATCGCAAGAATACCTTACACCGTTTTCAAGAACTCTTTCATTCCAAACTGAATCAATCACCCGTACACCTGCACTGGCCTTACAAATTTGTTCAAAGAGGAACGGGGAAAAAAGAAATTTTCGTTGCGATTGCTGTTAGACTCGCATGGCATACAGTGGGATCGGCATTGCAGGTTTGCCTCAAAGTACTGCGCCGACCACGGATTCGACGAATCTAGTGACAGCCTGTGCCCGCAGAAAGCCCAAATGCCTAGTATGGTCCAACGTAAGGTTCGTACCTGAAGATGGTGAAGTCAGTAAATAAAGATGCTCATGTACAGACAAATTTGGTCCACGTGGGTGAAGACGAGATTAGCAGAATATACGAAACTGAAGAATGTTCCACTCCTTGCTTCTGTATGGGATAAATGCAATTGGTTTGGGCCAAAATCAGCGAGCACCTGGTCGCTAGCCGTGCATTCGCACAAGCAGCCTGCTTCCATGTTGTGTCAGGCCCGAGGCAGGCTATCGAGACTGCAGCAAACGCTGAATAGCACACGCTGCAAACAAGACGTTCCAAAAAAAAAAAAACCTGACGGTGATTACCGCCAGACTGTGAGGAGTCCCTTTCTGATACCGTTTCATCTATCGTGTATCCCTTCACCTGCAGACAGCATGCGCAATGCGAGTTTGCTAGCAACACCTGCCGCGGCCTGAAATTGGAAAGCGGCTGATTGTGCACAATGCATGTGGCGGTGGAGAGATTTGCGGTGTGGTAATGACAGCTATTGGCCTCGTGGGGGTTTGATGGTCAACAAACAGCCCCGTTTCAGAATTTTTGAAGCCAGCGAGCCACGCGCAAATATTCCGTGGGGCTGAGCCGACTGCTGGAGCGATCCGCTGTCCGATACAGACACGCTCACGTCGAGGCAACAATACGCTCGCCGAGCTTTTCCCAAGAAAAATTGGACAGATCTAAATGTTGTAGGATATGACTCAAAAAGACCATGACGGGAACGGGGAAAACGTGGGTTGGGTAGGTCAGGATATGTACGATGACGAGAAAACAGAGATAAGCGAGGTAGAGAGAATTAGCGGCAGAGGCTGAAGCATGTAAAGTAGCGGGACAGGAAATTGTCCGCAGCTCTTGCAGAATCAAGACAACGTGGGGAGAATCCACGAAGATAAAAAGCCGGGCGGTTAGCCGGGCTTGATTGGACGCTGCTTTGCCTGCCAACGCATGTGCGAAAGGTACAGATGGGGTAATTGGCGACGATCGCTTGTAAAGCAGGCTCAGAAGAAGCAAAGAGATTATACGTACTTCCAAATACGGGCTCTCAAATCGCCACTTCCAGTAGCAAATAGCTTTCCGGTGGGACTGGGTGCGACAGAAATCACTGTTTCGAGAACGTGTCAGTCGATCATTTCATGCGTTGAAGCAATACTTGCTCGATACAAAGGCGTCGTGCGAATGGTGCAAATATGGCAAGTTGCCTGCTTATCACTGCTTTGATCACATATCGTGAGGCGCTAGCCTCAAGACATGGTGTTTCAACTGAACGTGTGGAACATGTATTTCTACCTCTCGATGGAAGATGATGGTGCACTGTACTGAATTCTGCGAACTTACCTGAGTTCTTGTGGCCTTGAAGCATTAACTGTGCGCTGCCGGTGGTAGGATCCCAGAACTGCACGCCACGATCTTTGGACCCGCTGAGCACCCACTGACCATCAGGAGTGAGAGCAACGCTGAGAACAAAATCCTAAGACAATTTGGTCAGATAATCGTATCTAGAAGCAAAGCCAGAATTGAAACACCTACTTTATGGCCGTCAAAGGTTCTGATGCATTTGCCACCACGGGGTGCTTGTCCCGGCATCACACCTCTTGAGGCCGTATTTAGCTCCCACATTTTGATCGTCTTGTCCAGCGAGCCGCTAACAAGGTCTCGGCCGTTTGGCGCAAAGGCCACGCTGTATACGCTGTCCTTGTGACCTACCTCGCCGTCAAGGCGTTCCACAAGGTAGCCATTGCTAGTTTCCCACACGCGAACACTCTTGTCGAGAGAGCCAGCCGCGACGAAGCGGTTGTCTGGAGAGATCGCCACCGTCGTAACACCGTCATCAATTAGCAAAGACATGATTTGTTTGCCAGTCTCGAGATCCCAAAGACGGACGGTACGGTCTCCGCTTCCGGAGGCGATGAAGCGTCCATTGCGGGAATAATCGAGAGAATAGATGTCCTGCTCATGCCCCGTAAACGATGTTTTGATCGTGCGAGTCTGAATGTCCCAAACTCTGATGACCTTATCCTCCGCACCCGTGGCGAGGTACTTGGCATCGGGACTGAAACAAACGCTGCGAATGTAAAGGTCACCTTCCTCACTTGGACCAGAGTCTTGAAGCACAGCTATTATCCGACCCGATTCAACATCGTAAATCTGCGCGGTGCGGTTGCAGCCAGTCGCGACATAACGACCGTCATGGCTGAAGCGTACACAGCAAACCACACTGCTGTGGACAAAGTTGTGCACAAGTTCGACGTCGAGAACTCTCCTCACGTTTGGATTGTACACAACATACCAATCCGGGCCTTCACGCTTGAGATGACTGGGCATCTGCTCTGGGTCAAGCTCGGCCAAACTATTGCCCACGTTCGGAGCAGACTGAGCCTGCAAAGTGATGCGGTTGGCCAAAACCTGAGGAGGAGTGGGCCGAGGCACCTGAGGCGAACCCGGGTAGGGAGCAGCTGTGTTCTGCTGTGGTGTTGCAGGGCCACCTGGAGGGCCCCTTCCTTTACCTCGGCCGGGACCAGGAGACTGAGTGGGCTGGGGAGCTTGGGGAGGATAGCCTGAGACCATCGTTAGTGATCATGTGTTCTGAGCTGATTTAAAGTCGTAGAACGTAGAATATTGCGGGGCGAACCCTTCGAAGATTGGTGAGATTGAAAGCGGACATGGCCAGGACAAAAGACGTCCTTCGTGCGAACGCTGTCGCAGTTCATGTTCGTACGGAGCCGCGCAAACTCTAGAGCCACGATACAGTGTCAAATAAGGGGTACCGGTATCCAACGCCCCGTCGTAGCTTGGACAGGGACATATCTTGCCGGCAAACAAAACAGTTCATGTTCAGTAGGGACGCATACCGTTTGATGGACCGCCATAGCCGCCGAAGCTTGGTGGGCCTGGAGGAGCACCGGTAGGATTGACACCAGCTGGAGGACCTTGAGCAATGTGAGCACCAAGACCTTGAGGCTGAGATGGCTCAGGTGGAGGAGGTGCCAGGCCTGGCCCTCCTTGACCGCCGCCGCCGGTCATGATCTGACCAAAGAGATTGTTCGGTCCGTGACCGACGGACGGAGGAGGTGGGTGACTAGGGTGGCCCTGTGTAGGACCAGCGATGGGGGGCCCGCCGCGTGCTTCAAGCTCTTGTCGTAGTCGCAGATTCTCTTCCTCATACCTGGAAACGGTGAAGGTCAGCAGCCCATAGTAACGACGCGACGCGGTGACCAGCACGTACTTCTGCTTGATCTGAATTTGTGCCTGCTCTAATTCGTAAATTTTGCGACGAACGAGTTCCATTTCGTGGACTTGGTTGTTCACTATTTCACCGTATCGGCGGTCAGCAAGCTCACAGTCGGAGGGCACGACGAAGCATTGAGTAGGAAAATCGCCAACGGGCAAGCGAGATAGGCGAGCCTCTTTAACGCGTGTACCTCTCAAAAGCACAAGAAGCTCACGCGCGTTGGAAGCGGTGCGTAACGGCGGCGAAGCTGGCACTCCTGAAGAGGCCTCACGATCGCCACTGTAGAGGAGGATGGAGGGCGGAAAAGGCGGAAGAAAGGAACGTACGTTGCTGTTCATATTCGACGGTGCGCGTCGCCTGGCCCTCAAACTCAGCGCGCACCTGGTCGAGCAGCTCAGTCAAGCGTGCATTGGGCGGTGGCGCTGGCACGCCGATCGGGGGACGATGCGAATTGTACATCGTCTCCTAGCAGGCCAAGGAGGTGGGGTTCTGGCGCGAATGAAGCGAAAAGGACGGAAATGGTTGACAACAGAGGGCGACAAGGCGCGAGGTGGATGATTGAGACGCGTGGCGGGGAGGGATCGATGCGGGTTGGACGGGTCGTTGGATGGAGTTGGGTGTTTGGAGTTGGTGTTTTGAGGGCGGGCGATTGTGAGTGGCCGTGGCAGGGAGCGGACGCGCTGTGTCGGTCTGGCTCGCTGGGTGTGCAGGTGAGGCCGCCGGGCGGGCTGTTCACGGCAGGCACAGGGCTGGAGCCGGCGAGACGAGAGCCGAGCGATGGACGCACGGAGGAGCGCAGTCTGGTTCTGGGACGGCGCGGGAAAGGAGAACCAGAGCTTCGTCGCGGGAACAACAATGCGAAGAGGGAGAAGGAGGCCAAAAAAGCTGCGTGGTGCCGAACGCACGCTTCCCTTCGGCTCACCTAACTTAAGGAGGACGTGTGTGTGAGAGGTGGTGGAGACGCTAAATTAGGCTTCCCGCAGTGCATGGGGCCGAGAGGCAGAGGGCAAGGCGCAGGACCCGCGGAGGGGGCAGCCAGCGGCGGCGGAAGCTGGGCGCTGTGTTGTCTGCTGTGCGAGCGACAGAAAGCGTGGGCGGAGGAGGGGCGGGAGGAAGAAGAAGAAGGAGGGCCGCCGACGAGAGGAAGAGGGAGGAGAGGCAGAAGAGCAAGAAGAGCGAGAAGAGCGCGAAGAGCAAGAACGCAGCCAGACGACCGTCGGGCACGCTGGCCGTCAACACCACCGCGCTCCCACGGTGGACGCACGCTGCGAACTCTCAACAGCACACCCTTTTCTACTCGCCACGACGCGAAGATGCCACTCCCCTCGAGCTTGCATACACCCTTCATTTCGCGCAGCCTGAGCCAGCCTGAGCTCCTCGCATATCCGCTCGCCGATCGCTCGCCCGTACGCACATCATCCTCGTCTCTCTGCTCGTTCGCCTGACAAAGCTTACTCACAGCACGCTACACTGTCTCCATGCGCCCAGCACGAGCAACCTACAGAGCAAAAAAAAAAGCCTCACCATCTCAAGCACGCCCCCCGCGCTTCAGCTCGGAACATGGCTCTGCTACAGTCTGCGCGGCCAGGAAGAGAAGCACAGCACTGCATCTCTGCACAATCCAGCGACCTGGGTTCCATCCATGCGTGTGCATGGCCCGCCAGTTGTGGGTGGAATAACGGTCGTATTGGACGTGTTGGACAAAAGCCCACGAGCTGTCTTCGCACAGCGAGAATGATGCGGCAACCGCCACACGACCTTTCCCTCCCCTCCCATCTCCTCCCGTCCCCTTATAACCTATCGCATGCAGCGCGTGTGATCCTCGCCGTGGTGCATGTATTACTGCAAGGATGGAGAAAGGTTCGGCAAGCTCCAGCCAGGCTGCCGACGCAGATTTTCCCCGACCGCTTGGGGAGATCCTTGCAGGAAAGCTGGCAGAGCACGACTCGGCGCATCGTCGCCGTGGATCGTGCTTCGTGGCCCGTCTCGCACGAGCGCAATAATCGTCTCGCAACGGTGCTGCCCGTGCCAGGGCGTGACTTGCAGCACGCATATGTCAGTCTGCGAACATGCAGTCACACTTGGGCGCCAACGCTGGACTTTGCACAGGCCGAGTGCCGCCGGCAGCGCGGGGGAACGAGAGACATGGCTCCGTCCACAGCTGCTTGCTTCGTCGAACGCTGTTTGCTCGGCGATGCAGAGCCTCCCTGTCGGCGCCTTTTGGTTCACAGCGCGGGCCCGCGGGACGACACAGCGAGACTCGATCGTTGGCCGTCAGCCTCATGGTCGCGATAAGATCAAGAAGTGGCGGTGCCCGCGTCGCCACGACCTCACCGCACAGCAAGAGTGCTCGCCCGCTTCCTGTCGTACCTCTTGTGCGAACTCTTTGTACACATGCAGTCATCCCGCAGCCCACGCTGCGTCCCGAGCTACCGACGCCTTCGAGCCACGCTCGAAAGACGCGACTGGCGCTGACCCAGCGTCGACCAACAGCAAACCAGAAATTCGAATCTGTTAGCGGTCGTAGGGAGCTTGGACCACTTGATCGCCCAGCGCGACGCCCATAGCTAATCGCTGAATTACCTTGGCAGGATTTGCTTTTCCCATCTTGTATTCTGCTCTTCTTTTTCTAATTGCCGCCTCTACTCGTTCGAATCTCTCGCACAATCTTATGGTCTTCCCATTGATGTCTCCTGTGTTTCCATAAGCTCTGCTGTTTCGACGAATCCTCGCCCGGTCGTCGCGCTTTCGTGCCCAGGGCTCAGAAATCCGTAGAGCGTAGCCACCACCATGTCTCCGGACGAGGAGCGCGATGGCTATTCCCGCACTGGTTTGCGAGCGGTCCTACCGCTGACCGCCGAAGAAAGCGCCATCTCTACTCGTGGGCAGGCCCTTCCTTCTCTCATCCACACGCTCTCGTCAACTCCGCGACGAGCAAACTCATGGCGCTACCTGACCGACTTGGCCCGGACCGATACTGCCCACGAAAGCTCCAGGAAGGGAAGACGGTTGAGCGAGAGCTCTAATGAGGATGACGAGGGCCTTTTGATGCCCCGGCGACCCCAAGCCGACCGACGACAAAGCGTTCATGCTGCTATGACGTTGATGACGCCGGAGATGCGAAGTCAGAGGTTGATCGGTAATTCAAACCCAAGATACCGGTGGTATGTCGCTGAATCGATGCACGAGTGAGGATCAGTGTAGTGACACAGAATTAGGGAGCAGTACTTCAAGACTGAGGAGGAGCTCAAAAAAATGAAGAAACCTATGTAAGCCCCACCATCCGCGAAGCGCGAGCGCGAGTCTAATCGGCGCAGACGCAAGTACTACGAACGCAATAATTCGCTCATTCAGCAATATCTTTACATAGACAAACTTCTCGACTCCTCGCTACCTCACACTCTTATCCAAGAATACAACCAAGCCGCCTCTGCTTACAATTCGGCGAATCGCTCAATAGATATTCCAAAAACGATAACCGAAGAGGCGCGAAGCCCCTCCAACGAAGGCACTCCAACAGCGGCGAAAAGCTACGGAAGTCTAGCCAACGGCGATACGACGCCCACATCTGGCGAGCCGAAGAAGATCAAACGAACGCCGCGAAATCTATACCGTGTACCCGACGCTGATGAGACCACCCCACTTGTTCGCAACGAGGGAGAGGAAAACGAGACGGGAAACCCTGGGCCAGTCATGCCGGAGTGGGTGCCCGAGGAAGAACCAGACCACGATCATCCCGTTGTCCGCTTCGCCATCTACCTGAACCTATTCGCAAACACCATCCTCCTCATCCTCAAGATCATCGTCACCGTGCTTACATCTTCCGTCTCTGTCCTCGCATCCATGGTCGATGCGGCGCTGGACTTCCTCAGCACGGCCATTGTCTGGACAACAACGCGCTTGATCTCAAACAGTGACCAGTACCAATATCCTGTTGGAAGGCGGCGTCTGGAGCCTATCGGCGTGTTGGTGTTCTCCGTCATCATGATCACGGCCTTCTTCCAGGTCGCGCTCGAAGGTTTCAACAAGTTAACGAGCCCAGACCACGCCCTGGTACGGCTCACCGTGCCAGCCATCTCCATCATGGCTGCCACTGTCGTCGTCAAATTTTTATGCTGGCTGTACTGCCGGCTCATTAACAATTCGAGCGTGCAGGCTCTCGCTCAGGACGCCATGACAGATGTCATCTTCAACATCTTCTCGATCATCTTCCCGCTCATCGGCTACTTCGCCAAGATATGGTGGCTCGACCCCCTCGGTGGTATTCTCCTTGCTGTCTACGTAATCGTCACATGGTCTAGGACTACTACCCAGCACATCCGCAACCTGACCGGCGCAGCTGCCAGCGCGGACCAACGAAACGTGCTACTCTATTTGACAATGAGGTTTGCGAAAACTATCAAGCAAATTCAGGGTCTGCAAGCGTATCACGCGGGGGACAAGTTGATTGTGGAGGTAGACCTTGTGCTTGATGAAGGAACCACGCTGCGGGACAGTCATGACCTTGGCGAAAGCTTGCAGTACGTGCTTGAGAGTGTACCATACGTAGACAGGTAAGTGCCTTTTCTGCACTTTTTGACCCACCACTCCTCGCTGTGAAAACGCGTCGTCCGGACGTCCACGTGCTAACATGCCAGCCAGAGCTTTTGTACATCTAGACTACGCTAGTTGGAACTTGCCCAGCCACATGCAGCAGCAGGAGTAGAAGAAAACACTAGAGAACGTACCCCTTAGTCTTGAACTCGTTGACGAATCCGTACCCGCCCTCCGTCGCTTGCAATTGTGAACGTGTAGCTTCGTCAGGTTCGGAGTCAGAGTCAACGATACGGATGTACAAATTGTCTTAAGCTGCTCGCCCATACCGTCGCAACGCGCGGAATCGATGCTCGTAACGATGCAGGTCGCTCGAACGCCCACCGCTGCCGAACCCACCTTTCTTTTTGGCCGTACAGAACATTCTTCTCTTTCCGTGTGCTTCCACGGTATCTTGGGTTGCTTGAGCCCTTGGCAATGGTGCCTTCCGCCCAGTGGCGCTAAACAAAAAGGACTTATTTGGGGGGGGGGGGTGGCTTTTCGCGTTAGACAGGATGGCTGAGCACTTTGTATGGAGGCAATCGAAGCGGCAAAAGCAAACCCGTGTACCAAATCTCGTAGGTCGGCTTTTGCAGGATCAAAAAGTCCAGACGCGCGGAGCCCCAACAGCAGCGACAAGGAGAGTGACGAAAAACCGAGTGGTGATGGTACATGTACAATTCTATCGTACAAAGCAAGCTAATTTTACTCTACAACCAGATCTGAGGGAGAAATAAAATGCGAAAAAAAAAATTTTTTTTCGCTGATTTTTTATAAAGCAGCATCAAATTTTTGCATAGCGTCCTGGAACAGTTTCTTGCATGGGACCTGACTGCCTAGCCGTGCACAGAGCAGGAATGCACCACTAAGCTTGCGGTGTAGCGAGTACGTCTCTTCAGGCGGCGGAGCTAACCTCTCTCTCACCATGAGCGGAATCAGCCCCCTCACACGGTCAGTGATAGTCTGGTTGCGGAAGTCGTACACGTCTGGTCCGTCTTCCTTGAATGGTTCGGCCAGCGTGAGTACCGAATCAATGTGCGCCTTGGTCATTGACTTTGACTCCTCGCCGGTGAGATAGCCTAGCTGGATGCTTAGATCTCGAATGGTAGACCTGTCGTTTATGGCTGACGCTTTGAGAATCCCGACGTAAGGCTTCACGAACTCCATCGGGTATTCTCTGCTTGCGCCGAAGTCCAGAAGTTCCAGCTTTTGAGATTCCGCGTTGAACAGGAAGTTCGTCCAGTTCGGATCTGTCTGCATGAATCTGAACTCGCAGATCTCCCTTAGTGACAGACGCAGGATTTGCGTGCCCACCCAATCACGCTGTTGCTGCGTGAGCGTCTTCATCTTCGTGACTGCGACGCCGCGCATCAGCTCTGCTGTGAGCACTTCCTTCCCACTTGCTTCGTCGATGATTTCAGGAACCGTGAAAGTATCCTGTTCGTCTGCAAGAAGCGTCTTGAAACGTTTTGCACATTCAGCTTCGCGAATGTAGTCACATTCCCAGGCAAGCTCAGTACGTGCGTTTGCGATTGTCTTGTCAAGGTAGAGACCCTTTGGTAGGAGACGGGATGCTGTGAGAAGGATAGAAAGATTATTGAGGTCAGAGTCGATAGAATTCGCCACCCCTGGATACTGCACTTTCACCGCGACCTCTTTGCCTGTTGATGCCATGACCGCCTTGTGGACTTGACCGATTGATGCAGCGGCAATAGGAATTTCGTCGAAGCTGCTAAACAGGTCGCGCCAGTTTGGGCCGAGGTTGGCAGAGAGAACTTTATCCCGTTGTGAAGCAGGCATGTAATCCGCGCTATCCTGAACTCGCTGTAGAACGTCTTGGATTGGCCCTGGCAGCATTTTCAGATCCTGAAACGAGATCATCTGCCCTAACTTGAGTGCTGCTCCTCGCATCCGAGATAGCTTGGCTACTAGTCTTTCCATGTTTGCAGGACTCAACATAAGCGACCCACCAGTGGTACTTCCTGTAGCTCGTCGTAGACTCTCACCCACGGCGCCGAAAGCCATGCTAACACCAAGTCCGCCATATTCCCAAAGTCTACCGAGACGTGATGACGGCACTCGGGATTCACGCATTCGAAATGACGGTGAGGTGCCTCCTTGTGCCGGTAAAGACTGAGAATCCTTCTCTAAACTCGCCGCCAAATTCTCAATTGTCGAGTTCGAGTCATTCTTTATAATTTTTGTTCCTAAACTCTGTCGCCCACTGGCCGGATCCCTTGGTCGCGATGGTTCGGTCTGTTTTCCAGGATCAACGCCAAGCATTCGAGATACTCGAGCACTGCGGAATACATTGACATTGACGCCCTCAGGTATATCTTCCGAGACTGTTGTGGTCGCTTTGTCCTTGCGAATACCAGGGGTGTAGAAGGTGTCAGCATTGATACCATGCTCATCTACCTTGCTGCCATGGCCTTCAGCAGTCTCGGTGTATTTTGGTATTTTCGCCCTAGGCAAAGATGAGTATTCGTGATTAATTGCCGTTGATGGTCTGTAGAACACATCTTGATCATGGCCCTGTGCGAACTTGTCACTTCCAGATGTGACTTGAGGATCCGTAGTGGTCACACTGGGAATTTGAGCCTCAGCTTTTCGCTGTGCATTTCTTGCATCTTTGGGAGAAAGATCATGCTTGACTGTGCCACTTTGAGGTATTTCGTCTTTGAATTCAATTTCTGCCGAAGGAATCGTGCCATCTGGGAGCGGCCGCTGCTTGGACTCGGCTTGCCGTACAAATATTTCACCTCTTGGAGGGGCTTCCGAGGTTGCATTGCTTTCTGATGGCGTATAATGATGATCTTGGTTGATCCCCTCTCTTCTCAAAGAGCTAGCTTCGTGTGTCGTCGCTGTCGAATCCTTGCGAGGAATTGGATCACTAGAGCGGGACTCATTCGTCGGTGAGGTTTGCGTAGAAGAATACGTATATGTAGGCGCTTGTTCATTTAAACGTTTTGCCAGTGCAATTGCAGCGCGAGCAGTAAGCGTCACCCGATCCGTCTGGTTTTTGACGGCTTTAGCAATTGTCGATGTCTGCGTGTAGACGTCGAGCTGTTGCGAGCGCAGCCGTAAGTGCTGCTTGGCTATGGATCGGGCGGCATTGAAAAGTCTGGCTGCGTCGAGGAGACGCCGACCTGACATTGATGGGATCGAGTTAAAGAACGCGCTACCTTGGTAGCGTTGTGCTCTGTATTTCCATGTGGAAGCACACAAGAGTGTTTGCTCAGACGTATCTGGTACGATGATGACGATCTTTCGTTGACGCACTTTTAACTAAGAGCTGCAGTGACCTAACTGGGGTAAGTTTCTGTGGCTTGCAGCGGGTACTTTGGGCAACCAGTCTCGGCCTTGCATTTACAAGAGTTGCAAACGATCCACCTCCATAACACAGGCTGTGGTCCGCTCGTCACGCAGTTAATGATCTCTTTTCACTTGTATCCACGATCAGAGCTTGAGATACATATGACTACTGCCTTGCGAATTAGCTTCCCCCCAACACAGAAACGAAACTTGATGTGATTCAACATGGGCTTATGGGACAAGGCCAGCACGTATGGACGCGATCAGAGAATTCGCGATATACGTGACTTTGCATGAAGAATTATGAGGTTCAGAATCGATTAGAGGCCCTGATAAATGTTAAATAACTAGTTTCGACATCATGGCCGCCTAAGAACGTCGAAGACGGTAACGTCCGCCCAGGTTGCAAATCATTGACACTGGGACGAAGTTAATTGTAACAATTCCAAACGTTAAGAGGCATAAATTGAACACAGATCATTCACAGTCATATCTTCAGAGAGATCTACTTCATTTGGCGCACGAAATATTGTATATTTAATACGAACAAAGACGTGATACTTGATGATCCAATTTGCATAACCTTAGCAAGATATCATGTTCAGTATGGTCAAAAGTTCACATAAAAGCTAAAATGTGCTTTTCATTTGTCACAGAAATGTCGCTTGTCGTTGTTCATACTAGCAACAGCAGCAGTGAGCATGAGCTGACCAAGCTCCTCTGGGTCCTGTGATTTCGGATTAGAAAACACCATGGAACATCTCGGACAGGCTATCAATGATTTCCGTGACTTTATCCAAAAATCTAGGTTGAAAATGAGGATCATTTCCTTTCTACCTTTTGGTTCATCAGACGGGTATGACATGATTTTGCTGTTCGAAATGCAGTAACAAGTCCAAAGTACAACCGTGACTGCTCGAAGAACGTGATTTATTCGTTCAACTGATCAGTATTGAAGGTATCATTTTTCAACAATAACAACATCGTTTGCACCCGCAAGCAACCTGACTAAGACGTCAAAGATATTGATAAGAACGAACTATGCGCGATCTTCAAGAGCCCCAAGCTTCACTGTTATTCGCTTTGACAGACGTATATGATGATACGCAGGGGTGGGTCATAAATAGATCACAACATTATTTCTTATTAGATGACCTTTGTAGATGATGTTGTCGTTATTTGTTGAGTCGGTGCAACAGATAGATTGAATGTGGGGAACAGAAATGCTCGCGTACTCAGCCTTAAGAGCTTGACCGGTCTTTGACAAAGGAACATTCGAGCCATCTCGCTATCTTAGCTCCAGAAGACGGTGTTTATCGTGGCCACAACCGCTTCATTTACCAGGATCAAGCTCTGGAAAAGTTAGGCTCTGGTTATGATCCCTCGCTGTCAATAAAATCTCCTGAGAGACGAGCTGTAGAGTGCTCATCACCGCCACTGAGGCAGCAACAACCTTAACGCGTTAGCTGTTCATTGCAAAAGCCATTGAAGGAGGAGAGGACTCCCCTCCATGATACCCACTCCGGCGATGAAACTTGAAATAAAAATCGCGTGCCTTCAATTTGCACCTGAAGTTGGAAAAGTCAACGAGAACATTGCGCGCGCAGAACGAATACTTGAGAAGAATGCAGCAAAGCTTCGTCCACCAGATGATGGGAAACCGCTATGGCTTGTACTCCCCGAGATGGCTTTTTCTGGCATGCAACAGGTCTCATATGTATAGATCAACAAAAATGGATGCTAACACGGATCAAGGATATAATTTCAAGTCGCTGGAGGAGATAACACCATATCTTGAACCGAGCTGTGCTGGTCCATCAACGCAATGGGCGAAATCTACGGCATGCAAGTACGGAATATATATAACGGTAGGCTATCCCGAGACTGTCTCACAAACTGCGGAGCGACGACAAGACGACATCTCAGAGGATTCTAAGCAACATGATGCACCACAAGCAAACTACAACTCCACTGTCACGGTTTCGCCGGCTGGTGAGATCATAGCCACCTACCGGAAACGCTTCCTCTACTACACAGACGAAACATGGGCACTCGAAGGCGACGGCTGCACCTCCAGTTACGGCTTTTACAACGGCAACCTCGGGCCTCTTGGGGATGTCGCAATGGGCATTTGCATGGACATCAACAACTACAAATTTCTCAGCCCTTGGACGGCCTATGAATTCGCCAATCACGTTATCTCGTCCAACACGCCACTTGTTGTTCTGAGTATGGCTTGGTTGACGAGAATGACAAAAGAGGAACTGGAAGTCGACAAGGAGAAGCCAGACCTTGAGACTTTGTCGTATTGGATCGAGCGATTCAGTCCTCTGAGGGAGAACACGGAGGGAAGGCAGACAGTCATCGTTGTTGCCAACAGATGTGGCATCGAGGAAGACGCTTGCTATGCTGGCACGAGCAGTGTGATACGATTGGACGGCAGAGGCGCTGTTGAGATATTTGACCTGTGCGGAAAGAATGAGGAGAGGCTAATGGTAGTCGATCTGTCGACGAAGCCGAAGTATTTCCTGCAAAGGGGCGCAGCTTAAATATTGACCCCTTTCCCTTACGCTCGGTCGATTCTTTAACCTATGGCAACCGTGGGTGTAGCGAAAATGGGACTAGTTCACGTTTAAGGACAGATAGAATCTTAGCAATACCTACGGCACTGCCTTTAAGAAGTCCACTCGTTATTGTGAAAGTATGAAAGAAGACAAGTATCGAGAAGCACTTGCACGCAAGCAAAGGAAAATTTTGAATGTGGCCGACTCGCGGAACAGAAAGAAGATTATGAATGATGACGATGATTTCCTCTCATTGAATCATGCTGAATGTACAGGTCCTCAACGTGAACGCCAATTATGCCATCCCACCGACCATGAAAGCAATGTGATATTCCATAGCAGCGGCCATGATGTCTTCCTAGCGCAAGCTTTGTTCCAGCATCACGCTTGACAAATCTTAGGCATCTATATTCCGTCAAGTCACACTTCCGTGGCATTCTAACATCTTTCCCGCGGCGTTCCCATATTGTTATTGCGACGCTTATGAGCCTGGGTTCGGGTTCATCTGTGCTCTTTGATCAGTATAAAGGTTCATTGATTTTGCCAGCCTTTATTTAGTGACGCGTGCTCACCTTCCTCTTGCCGCCAGTCATGGTGACGTTGACAAATCGTCGGGTGTACACCATGCGCTTGTATGCTCGGCCCTTGGGCTTCTTCTTCTTCTCCTGGGGCTCGACCTTTGGTGTCTGCGACTTGACTTTACCCGCACGAGCGAGCGAACCGTGGACCTTTCCCATGTTGTGTGTCTTCTAAGGAAGAAGGTTTTCGAGGTGTGTATATATAAAAGGCCAACCGGAACTGCTCAATGTGTTGATGTCAGTCAAAATTGTGATCCCTTGAAACGGTCTTGTCTTGCAGATATAATTCTGCAGCAGAAAACCGCGATTTTGATGCGTGGGTTGACTCACTGTGCGCGGATGTTGCGGTGTCTCTAAGTGGCGGCAGTGCGGAGGTCGAAGGTGAGCAGAAAATGATCTGGTGTGTGCAAATCGCCGCCTTAAAGGCCTAAGGCTTTTATGACGCCCCACCAGTTCCACCAGTCCCAATGTGGTAATGGCAGGGCAATCAAGCCCGACATGGGTGAAGGTGAGCCGAACACCACGCCACCATCGACGGGATTGCTCGCTATGAGACTGTCTTTTTCTTCCACCAGAAGTCAAGATCTTAGAGAATTTATTTCATAAGCTGCGATTGGTAGTTTCGGGTACGTTTCATACATATTGCCTGTCGCCTTAAATACTATAGTCTCAATTATTTCGGGCGCGGGTTCTAACCTCCGGCTAATTCCTGACGTAGTACCGAGCACACGATGAAGCTGTCTCTCAGCTTTCTATCGCTGCTGCCTCAGCTTTTGGCGGCATCGCTTATAGGAACTCCCCAGCATATCTTCTCTAATCCCGAAGATGCCCAAAACAAGCCTCACCGCATTCCAACTGTACGCGAATCCGCCGCCATGGCACGTAAGATACTTCGGTTGGAGAGCATTGGGACTCTGTCTACCATATTTCCAGTCTCAAAAAGTGTTGAGACAGAAGAGAACAGACCTGCGTCCGTCGAGGGAATGCCTTTAGGAATTATGGAGTACTTTGCCGACTGCGAGCCAGACAGTGGCAACCCCACGATACTCGCGGTCACCATTGCGTCTAGTTTCAAGAATGTGGCTGCGGGCAGCAACATCACTCTGTCCATGAGATGGCATCCACACTACTTTCATCCATATTCGGCTGCCAAACTTCCTCGGTTTGCCCTGATCGGCACTCTCGAGGATATGACGGAGGAAGAGATTCGTGCGAACAACATCAAGATGTGCTTCTCTAAATACCACCCAGATTCAGTCATCTGGCAACCAGGGAATGATATACACGAGTCTCGCTGGGTCCGTTTTGTAACAAAAGAGGTGTATTGGTTCGGAGGCTTTGGCGACCGTGCATACATCGGCTGGATTCCTCTGGAGACATGGCAAGGGATTACCGAAGAGGAGATTAAGGCAGCAAAGCTCCCTGGAGAGCGCAGACACTTTTGGGATAAGTGGATTGGTAATTACGAGCTTTGATACAGAATAAAACCTTCGGCATGCTCAGAATGGATATTTTTTCTAGGCACGCAAGAGGGCACACTATATTGTCGCAGGTAAATCGTGAGCGACACAATTTCCCCACGACTTTTTATATTCATTCAAGATACTTGGGTGTGTTTTGGGAGAGCCGGGTGCAGCTTCTGGTCTTGAGGTAGAGATCGACCACCCGGTATCAATGCAGGTTCGACACGGCAACGGTGACGATGAAGGATGATTAGAGTTACTTGAGATATAAGCGAAGGATCAATCATACACACAGTAGCATTGGGTAATTTTCGCGTGATGGAGACACATTTTCGTTTGGACTCACTGTTCATTTGATGTCATCACTCCTTTGATCGTGACCATGAGAGACTTCTGAGAACGGAGATACAAACAGCTCCTGCCCTGTAACCACCTCAGTCGCTCTTACAAATTCTTGGTGCACAACCATACCGCACAGAACAGTTGAAGCTCAACCTTCTCCCTCGTGATGCGCTGACGACTTAACAAAGCATCGTTACAAAACGAACAGTATCACGGTGCGAAAATTGTCAACCGAGTATCCCACGCAACAAAAGAGGGCGACAATGGTTCTCCTTGCCACCATTGCTCGGACTTTTAGCGGCCACGCAATGTCACATCTTGGATGTCGCACCTTAGCAACTGCCAAGCAACCGCCAAAGTCCTGGATTGCTCGTTGGGTCCTACCTCCATGCCGGCCAGTGACCGAAGGCGAGTACCGCTTCCTTTCAGCTGCACGTATCACCGTATTCGGTCTAACGTTCTTTTGCGCTGGAATTGTCGCACCGCTGTACTTTATGATCAAGCGCCCATATCCTCCCCTTATGCTCAAACGCATGGCGGAGTTGCCTCCTGCAGACGCGGAGAGACTATTCCAGCGGGAGACAGAACCACTACCACCAGGTTATAAACTCTACTGAAGGGCGCAGAGCCCGCTGCGGGACGTAAGAGCCTTTTGACCCACGGTTTGACGAGTGTTCGGCTGACCTAGCCAGATAGCGAGAACTGCAATAAGAAGCGTAAGGGTCTCAATCATGGCCAGAAAGCACCCCATGCGAACGCCAAGATAGGCCAGCGACATGATTTCGTTGCGCTTCAAAGACGTGGATGGACTTTTTGACAGACATTCTAAAAATGATGAGCTCAATGGATGATGGATCAGCGATGTGGCGGGCCTTGGTACGTATTTGATTGGAGCATAAAACGACATCACAAAACGTTGCTGGAATTGTGTGTAGGAACGTGATAGCCAAAGAGACGTGGGTAGCGATAAAGAGCGGAAGCTGCTTACTGTGGCGACCATTGCCGGGCCCAAGACAAAGCGGTTTGCATGAAGACGGTTATGTTTCTATTCTGTTCGAGTGCTGGATGAGATCGGACGCAGCCTTACATCAGTATGTTTCTACTCAGCCACAAGCAACACGACAGCCATTCGACAGACCGAGGAGGCCGACAACGGCGCGCGGCCCAATCTCTTCGCGCGCACATGCAGGACCACTAAAAGTGGTATACGTCCCCTGCGGAATATGCCTGCTCTTGCCCTGTTTCATGTTCATTGAAAGGCGCTGGCGCTCGCTCCTGATGCTGGACTTCTCGACTCTCTCGACTCTCTGCTTGTTCTATGCGAAGTGGGAAACATTTCTGGCTGTATCGTTTCCTCCATCTTTCTTTCGTGAACCTGCACACGCACACACATGTTGTGAGCACCGGCTTTCACTCCCCCAGCGTTGGCCGTGTCACCTTATTTGGGGCCGCGCAACCACTCAATGCGCCTATACCTGTAGCGATAAATTTGCACCGCCAGCCAGTCTTTTGACACTCTTTCCAGCGGATCCTTCTTGTCCCCCAATCCGCGCGTCAGATCTTTATTCGGTGTCTGTCACCGTCGCGCCAAACGAAACAAAACTTCGCAATTTCCCGCATCCTGCACTTAGGTACTGCCCACCTCCTTCCGCTGACGACCAACTTGTCTACCGCGTCAGCTCAAAATGTCGAGCGCCGTAGATGCCGTTAATAATGTGAAGAACACTTTCTCCAGCTGGGACAGCTGCATGTCAAAGGCATATTGCAAGTGCGCATTACCCATTCTCTCTCACAGCTGGCCCGGGCGACTAACATGACGTAGATGGCCTGTAATAGCTGGTATCATAATTGGCTCTCTCATCCTTCTCTCCGTCCTTGTCTGCATTGGTCGCTGTATATGCTGCGGTGCTGAGTGTGCATGTTGCTGTTTTCGATGTTGTGCAGGCTGTTGTGGGAGCCGTCGCCGCGACCGGGGGCACAAACAACTTGATCCTGTGGCTCCTACGCCGTATGGGTCGAGAGGAGCATCTGGCCTACCAATGTACAATTCTCAATACCGATCTGCACCGCCACCAATCTACCAGAACAACACTGTTCCTCAAACAGCCACGTTTGAGGGTAAGGTGCATGAAGATTCTTTGCCTGCAATGCCAAGCTGGGAGAATGCGACCGAGAGACGAGTGGAGGTGATTGAGGACGTCAAACAGCCTATTGAGAGTCATGAAATGGAGAAGTTGAGTCCTACAGGACAGAAAAGCCCGACGCCCGTTCCTGGATACGCGGCCCCTTCACAACCTGCAAGCGCGATGGCTATTGGCAATGGACCGCACAGTCCCTACGCAGCCGACGAGCGAGACCCTTTCCTGCAAGGTGGTCAATCCACTGGAGTGACACATGATGGTTATCGAGGAGCATCACCTGGACCCGGGCAAGCTGTCGGCTATGGATATGCAAGTCACAGGCCGGGTGGACTTCAGAACTCGCAACCGAGTTTCAACTCGTACCACGATTCCAGGTCCGATTTCTATGCTCAGACAGGGCAAGGGGGTCCTTACGACCACCAGCCGAGACCGTCGAACTACGGCGCATCGTACAGCAACCTTGGACAGCAAGAATACGACAGACAGTACGGAGAACAGAGACAAGCAAATGGCAGGCCGTACGGCGAGCAACAGCCAGGCTATGGTCGGCAGAACAGAGAGCTTAGGCAGGACGTTGGGTACCAACAACCTGCCGGCTCACCCGTTTATGACCCCCGTCAGCCGGGCTACGACTCGAATCAGGGAGCGTACAGGGCATTCTCACCTGCCTATGGGGATCGACAGGATAGGAGAGCGCCTAATGGATCATGGAAAGATGTCTAAGCTGGCACGTCAATTGACTTGAAGCGTCTTGCATAGCATTTTTGATGATTGGCATAGCGTTCGGAGTATGGCGTAAGTGAGATACGTACGATTCATGAGTCTTGTCACATGTACGGGATTTCTAAGGACATGAGAGCGCAAAGTAGTACAGAAGGAAAAGAATTGTATGATATTTGCGCATTGTGCGCATTCAGATCAAACACATATAATGCGGCAGGAGAGCCGTGAATGCCATTCACCAGCAAAGAATCGATGGCGTCGACTTCGACCTTGTCTCGTGAATCATCGGATGATCAAAGATACATAAATCAAGTGAAGCTTCCAAGTGCTGATTTCGACGTTGGTCAGCGTGTCTCGTGAGCCGCCAAGACTTCGGTCTCCCGCATTTTGGATCACGGTGCGGCACTCTCACAACCTCGAGCAAAACCACTCCACACAAATCCATCAATCACGCACGATCGACAAATTCACAACAGCCCTAGGTACGGTCGAGCGGCGGCATCGCTCTCATCATCATACAACGGCTCCGACGTCTAATTGAACGATTTTTAGGTGCTTGCTCCCCGTGCCTAGTGCTCCTCACCTCAGACCGCAATCATGGATTCCGCAAAGCTTGCTAAGATGCAGGCCTCGGTGCGCATCGGTAAGTAATCACCGCTCTTCTTCCGTCACACCTACTTTGCATCATTGATATCAGATCCAGAAGCTAACGAGTCCCAAAGGGTATGTACAAACATCTGCACAGTGCACAGCCTCACGTCCGTCTAACGCATTTGCTCCCATCCTGCTGCCGCCTACTACGCACATAATTTTACAAGTCCGAGAAGAAGCTGTAATGCTAACAAATAACTGCCAGTGGCAAGGGTACGCCCAGGAGAAAGGTTAAGAAGGTTCACAAGACCTCCGGTGGTGATGACAAGAAGCTCCAGACCACGCTGAAGAAGCTCAATGTTCAGCCAATCCAAGCGATTGAGGAGGTCAACATGTTTAAGAGCGACGGCAACGTTATCCATTTCTCCGCACCGAAGGGTATGTCAAGTCAATTTCCCTTTTCCTTACCTCTTTCCGATGATCGCTGGATTTCAGCCTAAGCAGTCCTTTGCTTACAAATATGTCCTGCGCAGTTCACGCATCCGTGCCGGCAAACACATTCGCCATCTACGGCAACGGCGAGGAGAAGGAGCTCACAGAGCTCGTACCCGGCATCCTGAACCAGCTCGGTCCAGACTCGCTGGCCTCGCTGCGCAAGCTCGCAGAATCGTACCAAGCTATGCAGAAGGAGAAGGGTGAGGATGGAGAGAAGAAGGACGACGATGACGACGAGATCCCTGAGCTCGTTGAAGGCAATTTCGAGGGCAAGGGCGCCGATGTCGAGTAAACTAGGTGCCTCTCGAGAACGTGCTCTCTCCCTCTCGGTTAGGAGATGACGACGGTTGGATTCGTTTTCTTGCAGATGTCATCTCTCGTGAAGGCATTTACATGGATCAAGTCATATTGGAGTTTCTCTGTCTGAAATTTGCTTGTTACACACGTGGACAGGGCGGGCAAAAAGTCGTATGTGGACCTTTGCCTCTTTCTTCACCATTGCGGCACATCTCTCTCGCGTGCGCAGATACCGTGGACATAGAGGTGTATGATTACTACCGAGGAAGCGAGTTCAAAAGAAAATAATCAAAAGCCATCTAGGACACGGAATCAACCTGCATGATGACGTTGTGAGTAAAGTATTTGGTTCCCGTGACTGAGCCAGGTCTTGCGAGGAGGGTAAGAAGTTTGTGGAAAGGAGTCGGTCCTTTGACAAAGACCAAGCGTGCGGGGAAAGAGTACCACGTGAACCTCTCCCACAATTCTTTGGCTTTGATCGCAAAGTCTTGTAACCTTCGGACATTCTAGAACTCGATGTAGTCCGCTGTGGAAACTTATCACACCACTGCGCTGGGGCACAATCGAACCATACGGCCTCAAAGCCGGATCAACTTTTCCGCACAGTTACCCTACCGACTATAAAACCACGTGGACACGTGTAGGTAAAACGGCCATTCTTGATAGCAGCAAAAGCATCGTCTCGGTTCCCTGAAGCGTCAACCACCCACTTTGGTCCACAGATCCCGTCGTCAAACATGAACTCGGCAGCTTCGAATCCCAAGTCGGTGACCAAACCGACGTCTGCACCGCCCTCACAATACAACGTCTTGACAGTAAGCATCCACCGCGCCATTCGCGATGTAGAGGTTTCCTGTTTTTTTTTTCTAACGAAGTGGCCTTTTGCCAGGATTGTGGATCCGATTGCGCGCCTTCGCTTCCGAAGTGTCCCAAACATCAGGAGTGGCTGGACAGCCTGCCAGAACATTACCCGGCGTCGCCCAAGTACGCCCAATGGGCAATGAATCATTGAAGCGCAGAACAGTGGAATGGATCCAGCAAAGCTGATAGGAAATGGTCCGATCCTCCCCACACCCCACCAAAAAAAATTCACTCTGCGGCGTAGGCGGAACTGAGATCGACGGAGGTAAACTCATTGGTCCACCTATTTCGCAATTGTACATGTGTTTACCGGGCTCTTCCTTTCAATACAAGCTAGCGAAGAACATTGTACTTGCGAACGTAGCAAACGACGAGTTGAATAATTCAGGTTCTTATTGCTTCGACTATTAGTAGACTTCCTACCCTCCCCCCTTCCTTAATATGTCAGCGATCCTGCTCCCCGCATGAGAGACGCGGTAAACAAACATTTGGGTATGAACGCGATTCAATAAATACACAAACGAGATATCGATCTTAATTAGCTGCCTCCCATACGGCAGGTGCGAGAACAGGGGCTCTACGCGCCATTCCACTTGCTCTCCTTGGCCCAGTGGGAGCCGTCAACAATCCCTCCAACCTTGCTGGTGAAATAATCCTTGCCCTTGATCATGTTGACCGCAAAGCCGGGCAACTTGATGCCGAAGACTGCACCGACACCCTTGCTGGTCCCGATGGGAACAAGCTGCGTCTCCTTCATGTTGGCCTTGTAAGGGCGATCCTTACCGGTTGGTTTCTCACCCTCTGGTGCACTCAGATCTCGCTTTAGATTCGACATGACCACTGGAATGGCCGAGAAAATGTCCATGATGCCCCATCGAGCGTAGGACGCAACATCGCCGACAGTGTAAACAAGTGGGCCGGCAGCATCTACGCGTAGGGTCTCGGGATTGGCGAGCACGAACCCCTTCTCGTTCAGAAGAGCGGTGGGCACGAACTTTGTATTTGGGGTAACACCAGTGGCCGGAAGGTAAAGGTCAGCCTCCTTGCTCTCGCCGTTGGAGAGCTTGAGGGTGGCCTTCTCCATGATGGTAGATATGCCAGCGGTCTCCGGTGAAACGGACTCGACCTTCGTGTTGTAAATGATTTCGACACCGAACTTTTGAAGAAGGTTGGCTGCTTGGGCAGCGATACCTGGGCGCAATGCGGGCAAAAGCTTCGACTCGTTCGTGATTATAGTAATATCGACCTTCTTTTTGACAGCAGAGAACAGGCTCGGCTTGCCATTGAGCAATTCGGCCAGTTCGCCAGCAGTCTCGACTGCAGCGGGTCCGCCGCCAGCAATGACAATGCTCTTGACATTGGGAAGAGCTGCTTGGAATGCCTTCTGCGCGTCCTCAGTGAGTTTGTAATCACCATGCAAACCCATGATAGGTGAGGCCGTTCTTGTGCCGGTGGCAATGATGAGAGCATGATAAGTGATTATCTGCGTCTCGTTGTTCACTGTAGTGACGGTAACAGTCCTGGCTGCCTCATCCATGGCCGTGGCCGTACCTTGGATAAAGGTGAATTGACCAGCCGGGTATTTCTTGAAGCCACTCTCGATGTCATAGAAAATTTTCTCTGGAGGCATGAGCTTGTGCGAAGCAATTGCGCGAGGGGTCGCTGGACGAGCATAGTGCTTGCTGGATTCGCCAACAAGTGTAACGGTATACGCATCTTTATTCGGAAGCGTTGGTAGAATGTGTTTGAGGAAATAATGCGCGGAGGAGAGACCGCCGTAGGAGGCACCGAGAATCAAAATCGTCTTAGAATGGGCGGCTGGAGCTGCTGCTGCTGCCGGGACCTCTGCCACTGCCGGGGTTTCTGATGCTGCTGGAGCTGCTGGCGCTGCAGCGGCATCAGGAGCAGTGGGAGGTGGTGCTGTAGCCTCCGTGGTAGCCATTACTAGTATTGTCACGTTTCAAAAGAGAATAGAGGTGTTATAGAAGGGGAGTAGAAATACTAAATGAATGAATGAATGAATGAGGGAGTGAAGGAAGGGCGGGAAATGGCAATGCGAATATATGCGGAACAGGATCCAAGACGGATGTCAAGCATTAATTATCAGGAAGGGAAAAAGAAAAGGAGATGAGATTGGTCTGGTCTTAAACTTTCAATGGCTGCGACCAGTCGAAGAGGACGTTGACAAGAAAAGCAGCTAGTGTGTGATGGCGCTCGGGAAGTGCTGCCTGCGAGTAGTACGTTTCACTGGGCCAGCGCATAAAGGAGGGCGATCGTACTGATATATATTTGTCATGGTCAGTCTGGATGGATTTCAGCAAGACCAGTAGTGAGTTGGGATAGAGCTCCCACGAGTTCGTTCTCGCCAGACGGCTCCCGATGGTGATACCGCATGCAGATCATCGTTTTGGGGAGAGGGAGAATGTTTACAGCACGCACACGGACAGGGTCTGCAAGCCACGTTGAACCGGCGTCGACGAGGAACCGCATCCGGCTTAACGGACAAGGCCCAATGATTGCCGTTCTGCTGGGCATGCCGGTAGTGGTGGTAGAAGTATGTATTCGCGCTCATGCAAGTGCTAGCGATCCTGCTAGGACAGTGCAAGTGCAAGTGGTGTCTAAGTGCACAGCGATGCCATGATTCGTGGCGCTAACGGGGCTACAAGTATTCTTGGGACAACAAGACTCCGGATTGCGCACTGCAGATGTGTATAGACGCGGCTTGCAATCTTCCGGTCCCCAGTGGTCAAGGATGCAAGGAGGCAGAACCGAAATTGTTGCCAACGGCCCACGACCTGTACACGTTCGTGGGGCGTTGAAAGCTGTTGAAGACCATGCACACTTGAAAGACACACTTCGACCACGAGCAGAGGTGAGGAGTAAAAGGATGGGTCAGAACGCTAGTTGCAAGTGGTAGCCAACAGCCAGATTTCATACGAGAGCCAAAGGTGGCAACGCGCGTGCTGGAAGTCAGACAGGACGTGACCAAATGCTGAGGCACTGCACCGCCTTTGTAAGCACAGTCACCTCCGTTGGTGGGAGGACGATGCTGCTATGGTTCACGAATTCGCCATCATCGTCACCCGTCATCATCATCATCTTCTTCAGCACACAGCTCGGACAGGTCCGCTAGGGACGGGCATCAAAGCACGAAAACGGAATTGAGGCTTCAAGGCTTCAAGGCATCCATAATCGCACGGAGCAGCCAATTTTCAGTGTGCCAAGCACAGCGCACATCAATATCGAGACTTCGCAAGATTTGAGCACATCTACTACACCACACAAGACGACAACGCGAGAAAGTCACGATGCCGGTATGCATGACATGTAGTCGAACTGCGCAGAGATACATCTCTAACATTAGCCTGATGTAGTCGCACAAGTCTTTCCGCACCAAGCAGAAGCTTGCGAAGGCGCAGAAGCAGAACCGCCCAATCCCACAATGGATACGTCTACGAACTGGCAACACCATCCGGTACGTATAGGACTCTCTGAAGTTCGAGCTACGGAATATATGGAGATCGCAGCGGACAAAGTTGTCTGACGGGTGTAGATACAACGCTAAGCGACGACACTGGCGCAAGACCAGGCTCGGCATCTAAGTCTTCTCGCCTTTCTCCTCGCCGAGTACGCAGCACGTCAAATTTACTCCGACAAGCACGATGCAGAATATGGGCATGGACATGTGGCAGGCGACTGGAGCAAAAATGCATGGTCGGGGAGCTGGATGATTTGCCTTTTCATGGCCTTGAAAATGACTCGAGGCGGCGATCACCAACGGCACATAAGGCGTTTGGGAAACAAGTGTATGCAAGATCAATCAATGCTTGCGTTGTGACCAGCGAATTCTTTGCTCCATGAGCAAACTGTCTTTCTCTCTCTCTCTCCCTCCATCCATCCTTTCTTTCCTTCTTTCTTTCTTTCTCCCATGTTATTTTGTCTTCTACCGTGCTTGAGATTCAGTTATAAGACGCTGTTACGACTGATTTGTCGAACGAAGAAACTGCAACCCCCCAGTAAAGCACTAATACCAGTGAAAGTAATCAGCGGTCCGTAGCCCGTACCATATGCCATACCAGCTTGATTCAACCATGGTCTGCCCGCCACCAGGGCCTCCGATAAAGGTCCGGACACCACATTACCAACACCTCGCCCAAACGCTAGGAAAGAAAATATCAGGCCAGAGTCTGCGTTCTCAACTCTGCTCTGTGTGGCGTTGATGACGCCTGTCCACGTGCTGCTGAAAGAGCCAGCAAACAGGCCGTACACGATGCAAAAGAGGTACAGCAGCGGTAAAGACGTAGAAAACCCCCAGAGCAGAAACACACCCACCGTAGCACCAACAGTAGACACCAATATGCATGTGGTGACGTGGAAACGATCTGTCAGCGTTCCCATACATACGCAACCGAACACACTGGCAACGTTCACCAGAATGACAGTTCCCGCACCTACAAGTGGCGAAGTCTTCAGAGTCTCCGTGGCAAAAGTTGGCAGATAGATCCCTGGTAGAAAGAAACCCAGCGCCTCGACGACGTTGCAAGTCTGCAGCACTACGAACGTGGGCGAAAAGAGGAACCGCATATCAAACAGCTTTCTGTTCCTCGGCGTGTTCTCCAGCGGTAGTCTGGGCTTCAAATAATGAAGCAAGGGAAACGTGAGAATGAACAGGGTCAAGGACCAAATCCGCAGCGTAGTCCGAAACCCGTACGAGTGCAGAAGCCATTGAAAGACGAGTGGGAGGACGACGCCGGACACGCCTGTGCCGGCCCACATGATGCCAAAAGCGAGGCCTTTGCGCTGAATGAACCACTCGTTGACGAAGAGGATGGTGGGCGAATAGCATATGGAGCCGCCGATGGCGTACAATATGCCGTGAGTCACAATGAGCTGGGTGACGCTTGTGGCGAAAGAGGCAGTTGCCAGAGCCACACACATAATGAGAAGGCCGCCCAAGGTGGCTGGCCGACGTAGCTTAGGCCATCTGGTCAATGCAGAGAAGACGAGCGGAGCCGAGAGATACGTTATGCCCTTTCATCCAGACTTAGCCTTCTATCAGGTGTTGACGGTGTGGGAAGAAAAATGTACCATGCAGCACGTGCCTATGACCGCGATGTTCGTTTGACCTGGAAAGGCTCTCGTGTAGTACTCTTGGAAGATACCGAAGGAAAAAGAGAATCCCCAGACCAAAGCTGACAGCACGGATCAGTTTCATTCGAGTTGACTGCGACGCAAGAGGACGTTCTTCGGCTGGGGATTTGAGGAGCTCGAAACAGCTTCTCCGTACGGCTTGAATTGCAACTAACCTTCGACCATAAAGCAAGCCAGCAAGAACAGATAAGCGGCCCTTCCTCGATCCGCCGGAGGAATGTCCCTGGGCCCGTCCGCAGCAGGTCCAAAGTTCCTTTCATTGAACTGGCCGAACCCAGAATTTTCCTCCTCGGCGGGGAGCTGTGCCAATTCGAATTCGCCACTCCTCATTTCTGACGCTTATCCGCGTCCTACTTAATAGCAATAGCTTCGGTCCTAGTAGATATGCAAGAAAGATACCAAGAACACAGGTACGAAGGACCGTGGGTGATTTTAGGTGCGCACTTTTAGGTTATAACGACGATGAGTAATCGATTTTGGTAGGGCGTTAGATCGGCTCAACGTAGCCCGAAGGTATGGAACAATACTCTCGCTCGAACCTATGACGACGGACTCTTCGATCATTGTTACATCGCGAATTATTTTCTCTTTCTACCTTGAAATATTATATGCGCCGGGTACTAGAGCCTCCGCTTCGTTCGGATCAGTGATTGCGTATTATGTGTATCAAGAACGCGTGGTCTTTGATCCTAGTTCAAATAACTTATACAACTGAGAACGCTCGAAAACATGTGAACAGTTTCCTGCAGTAGATATCCCTCCCGAAGCTAACCATGTTCATACACATATATCATTTGAAAATCGACATGTTCTAAAGTCCGTCTTTCTTGTATCGATGTCCCGATGAACTATCCGCTCTTGTCACAAATATGCATTGTCATTCCCTGTACAGCAAAAAAAAGATAATCGTACAATCCCGTTGTCACTGAAGCATCCCCCCTCAGTTTTTAGTAACTATGACTAGTGCTGGACTTAAGCCAGGTACCTAAATGACTGTCATCAGCGAACAGCGTTGAGTGAGGGAACTATGACTGCGCACCTGTGTGTGGCAACAGCTACGTGCTCGAAATTTAATAGGCCCTTGGACTGATAAAGTGCCAA
The DNA here is from genome assembly GCF_000836295.1 of Verruconis gallopava. Lineage (NCBI taxonomy): Eukaryota > Fungi > Ascomycota > Dothideomycetes > Venturiales > Sympoventuriaceae > Verruconis > Verruconis gallopava. The sequence continues at coordinate 522,129 of NW_015622137.1, read as the reverse complement.
TTTGCACCTCAGAACGGCATCGCTCATGCGTCGCTCATTTCTGGACACCAGACGGTGTGACCTTGCTTTTTAAGACGGAAATGCTCCATCCCTAACTTCAGCCAGGCTCGATAGGCTCAATGGATACATAGATTCTCGTTTCTCTTTCCCTGATCCACGCGACAGCGTCCTCCCAGTCGTCTTCCAAATCTTCGCATCCGAGACGGACGACCGTAAACTTTGCATCAGCAGCTTTGTGGTTCATGCGCGTACTGAAACGGAGCTGGAAAGTAGATCGATCGAGATCCAGATTGGTGAATTTGCTTTCCAGCTTGGCGCATAGCGCGTCACCGTTTCCACCAAGATCAATGTCGACGGGAAGCGAGGAGCCGTCGTACTGTACTTTGAACTTCATAAATTGCCCTAAGGTCGAAGTAGCGTGTGCAGAGACTGTGGGTTGATTGTGGTCTGCTCCAGCCTGGACCATTGGGGAAGTTGGAATAGGCGTTGCAGAATACGTCTGACGATTCCATTGATTGATGCTAGCTTGGAGGTTCATATTCTGACTGTTTGGACGAGCAGGATATTGTGGATAAATTTGTCTGATCGTTCCTTCAGAAAGCTGTGAGTCCATTGGAAGATATATACTTTGCGCTGGGTGAATCGATTCATGCATTGGTCTCTGAACAGCTGGGGCAATCGGGTGATGACTGGGCGAGTAATCTGACCCAGGCCGCGTCGGTTTATCTTGTGCCTTGTATTAATTCTTAAACTACAATGTTTCGCGTTGTTCAATTTACACGTACAGGCTTGCTCCCCAAACACGACATCTGATTGTAGATTGCTGTCCGCGAGTAAAAACGCATCGTAATTGGAATGCCTAGCTTGAGGTTCCCGCCAAGTAATCACGACTTGTTCAATAGCAGATAGAGTGGCTCCATGTTGCACGCAAGTCACACGCTCTGGTAAACGGCATACTGCCTTTCCGAGACGCAAGCGCTCGTTGACAATGTTTGCTCGTATCCAGTTGTTCTGAATATTGGCTCTTGAGATATAAAGAGGCCATTCATGATTATCTTCGTCAACAGCCAATATCATGCCTACAGACCCAGTCGATTCTGAAGTTTGGCTGTTCGGCGGCGTTGGTAATCTGATCTGCGATTCTTGCGGGACTGGGCCATGTGTGGCGCCGTAGCTCGGACGAAGGTCAAAGGTGGTCTGTAAGTTGTTGTTCGGACTCGATATCGGTCGTTCGCGCAGTATAATTGCATCGAAGCGTTTTTTGTGTCTTTCGCAGGATGCTTTGATAGCGGCCTCGATCTTCGACGCCGAGAAATTTTCCGAAAGGAAGACGACAACATCGTTCGGAAACTCCTCGACGTACTTCCTCGCGCGACCTAACCTCGCATCAATGTCATCTACGCTCATATCCATGCCATTTTATTCTCTTCGGCGTTGTTTCGTGGGGTTGCGCAACAATAGTGCTTTGTCTTGCGATAGCCAGAATCGCCGATAGGCGCCGCTCGCAACGTGATCGTATCAGAGCAGTGTTCTGCGCACACTAATCGCAATAGTTCGTTGCCAGGATAAGACAGCGACTTTAGGCAGCCGCTGGGTATCTGGGAGGAATTCAGATCGAAATGACTGATCGCGGGTGATACGAGCACCCCTTCACCGGTCAAGCCCCGACCGGAGCAAAGGTTGCTTAAAGACATTGGGCAGCTGCACAGCTTACCCTGGCATGAAGGAAAAATGGTTTGTTTTGAGACTTGTAATTCTATTCGTTGAAACCTTTCATGGGCAATGAATTAGGGCTGGTGAAACAAGCGGGGCAAACAAATCCCACCTGACCGTCGTTCATTCACAACCGACCAAAGAGACCGAAAGTGGCAGTCCACACGAAGCCTTAATCGCGTTTGCCTTGTTAAGGAATACATCCTAGAAGGACCTTAGATGTGAAAAAAAATCTACTCCGATTATTGAAGGGCCCGCAAAGTCATGCGTCGCGTTCAGTCTGCGCTCGTTGGCTCTGCGGTTTGCGGCATGAGCCCATAGTTCGCAACCATGAGAACCAGTTGGTGTCAACGCGAACTGAAAAGGACGTCGAAGTGGACTTTGTCGGGAAGTCCAGCAGAGTCGATGACTTGGAAATGCTGTTTTCTGGCATCTTGAGAAGTCGAGCTTGCGGGGCGTATCAGGCAGACAGTCTTGCCTGTTGATCTCAGCTCGTGTCCGTTGTGCATTTCAGTTACTCGCAGGCCAACCTGACGAGTTTTCAATCGAAGACGGGCAACGATTTCGGTTGTTACCCAGTTATTCCTTAGAGAGCTATCATAGGTAGCGTATACTGGTAATGTCTTTTCGTCAACCGTAGAGCGCACTCTGATCCATCGGGACTGAGAAGTCGACCTTTGAGAATGAGGCCGTGTCAGCTCCTCTAGGAAAACAGGTTCATTCTGCTGTTTCTGGATATTGACCCCGTTCACTCGAGAGCAGTCCTTAGTTGGCGCACCTCTGTTGTTTAAGTTGCTTATCGGGGGATCTCTAGTGTGAGAAATTAGCAGGAAAGTAGGGAGCATAACTATGTCAAATTACCGATCTAAGTCCTGTATCGTCTTCCCCTCATTGTTCTCACAGGATCTGTCAAGCAAGCTTGGGGCTCCAGCGCTGCTACCGATATTTCTCGACGAAGTGGCTATCTTTCTGCACGGATCTTTAGAAGGACGGTATAAGTGTGTCATATTTCCACAGGAACGTAAACGTCTTCCGACATGTGGTATGGTGAGAGTTGGAAATGGATCTGAGCAATTGCGAGGCGTTCAAAGCGAATAAAATACGAGATGCCTGCTGACGATGACGAATGATGGATGGGCGCGACATTCCGGCGGATAAGGCTGAGTGTGCAAGCGAGATTCTGCACATGCTAGGCCAATGAATGTCTTGCAAAAGGTCGCAAGGGTTTCGGCTCGCCTTAGGGGAGGATAATGTCCCGGTGTTTATGATCTGTGCAATTCAGTTCAACCCTGCTCTTGCAAAACCTGTCGCATTCCACTGTATGTCATTCTACATGCTCACTCAAGGAATAAACCTGGCAGACGACTAGCAATGCCAAACATGTAGCATCTTCTTAGACGTGTGATTTATGCTCGGCCTTTGTATGGCCGCGTACGTTGCCGAGTTAGCTGACAGACTAAAGCATGCGAGAGACTTATCAGAGGCGTATAGACCAGTTGAGACAATGACCGAACGAGTTTAGAGTTCTGAAGCCAGTCATCTCACTCTAAGAGGTGAAGAACATGTCCAAACGTCTGTACTCATTTGGATCTCGCGGAACGAGTCAAAATGGCGGCCATAACATGGACCGGGTGTAGGTACGGTCGTGTGCATACTCCAAGTTTCCATCAAGCAAGCTGTCCAAAGATGAGCGTTCATTTGGCAATCCAGTGTGGAGTTGGGCGAGAAACTCGAGAGGATCGGACTGTAGCCAATTCCACCCCATGCCCGTCTCTCCAGGCATGGACTTTTAGGGTGCAAGCCGATGAACCTGGCCTTTTCATGAGTTCAGATGTCATGACATACGGTAAAACCACCTTGATTAAGCTCCTCGGTAGCGTCTGCACTGTACGCATCACTGACTCGGTCAAGAATGCAGTCCCAAGGGGGACGAGAGTTCAGCTAGCCGAAGTTCTGATGGAGAATACCGGCTATGGAATTGTCACGCTCAACTCCTAAGATGTTGCTGTCATCTTCTATGACCAGGTAAAGACCACGAGTTGGAAGAACGAAGTGGCGAGCAGATCGAGATGTCGCTGGCAACATGACGGAAGCCTAAATCATTTTGTGATCAACCAGCTCAGTGATTATGGCCTATGAGAAGATCAAGAATTTAATGGAATCGATATCTAGGACGGACGCACTTTTCTTCTCCGTGAAGAAGGAGGGTTTTCCTCGACTTCACCAACCCTCCCGAAAATGCCTAGAAGTACATGGGAAAATGTTTGCGACATCTCATTAGATAGGGTTGAATATGTCTGTTTTCAGATGCTTTCGTAGAAGGTGAAAAACACTCTGGGGGCAGTAGCTATAGTTTTTCAGGCTCGGAGGGGTCGTCTCTATTACAATGTTGACTGTGATGCTGCCTGACGTGTGACCGTGTTATCGTGGCACCATAACAACGCAGCCGTCGGGTGTGCTTTGATAGGCTACCAAACATTGCGGCATGATGTACAGCGACTAAAAAGGTTCATGAGTATTTATGAGCGGAGCCTATAGAAAAGGTTTGCGAGTTCCGAATACGAATCGAAGGTGGACAAAGTGTCGCAGTGATGGCACGCAAATAATTAGAAGCTAGTACCATCCCCGACTGACTCAAGGGCTGATCCAGTCAGCAGGCTTAGAGCCATTGGAACAGTTATAACCAACTCTATCTGCAACACCTATGAACATTTGTCTTGCCGTTACAGTGCTTACCCGCATGACACCATGAAAGTCAGGTGTAGAGTACCTTAGAGACAATAAATGCAAGGCGCACCCAAAAGATAGAAAAGTCTTCAAACGTTACATCTCAAGAAAACCTGGTCTAGCAAATCATCGGTGTTTATCCACCTTCTATAACAAACTAGGAAAAAAAAAAAAACAAAAACATCAGTCGCTGTCTACAAAGCCAAATTTGGCACCGCCTCGTTCTATAGTCCAGATGATCTCAGAATGAAGATGAGCTGAATCTTCGATTAAATAAACTTCATCCTCTTAGCCACCGTCAAAGCCACGCAAACAAAGCTCAGAATGACGCCTACGATGCCAAAGAACCAGGCCAGGTTGTCGGTGTGCATTCCCGGAATTGGTACGTTCATGCCAAAGAGACCAGTCACCAGGTTGAGTGGGACCAAAATCGTCGCGAAGAGCGTAACCCGACCTAGCAGCTTGTTGACCTTGTTACCGGAGGCGATGTGCTCTACGTTCAGCTGTGCCAGGAAATTGTTATGCAGACGCGAGAGCAATTGTTCCGAGTGAGTGAGATTGTCGCGATAGGTAAGAATGTGATCCTGGATGTCGCTCAGGTACATTCCCACGCTTGTGCTTGGCGCCGCTGCGAAACCTTCGTTACAGCGCTTCGCAAAACCCTTAATGACGTCTGGCTTGTTGCCCAGGAGACGAAGAAGAGACATGGATTTCTTGCGCGACTCGGCAATCTTTCGCAAAATCGGTCGCGCATCTTCATCGCGTGCAACGAATATCTCGTCCTCAATGGTATCAACTTCGTTCTCGAGATCGCGAATGACAGGCATGAAGCTATCGACAATGTCGTCGATGAGAGCGTAGCAAATCCAGTCAGAGTTTAAGCTGAGATAATCTCGGAGACGACCGATACGCTGAAGTACATTCTTCGTGTGTGGGCCTTGATGACTGCTGAAGGTAAGAAGACCTTGCTTGAACACAATAGCATAATGAGAGACGGGTTCAAGGTAATCTTCGTCGTCCTTGTTTTGATAGAAGGAGCGGAAGGAGACGAAATAATAGGTCCTGAAAAGTTCGATCTTTTCGCGCGGATCCTTGGTGGCGATATCTTCACGGGTCAAGGAATGGACGCCAAATGCCTTACAAAGCGCTGCCACTTCGTCTTCAGTGGGGTTAAGAGCGTCAAGCCACCAGCACCCCTCTTCGTTAGAAGAGAGTTCAAACAGATGTTGGAACGTTTCGCCTTCCTCGAGCAAGCCTCCAATTGTGCTGGAGTGAATGACATCGTCAAGTTCTGAGGAGAAGAAAGTCCAAGAGCGTTTCTCGAGATGTTGTCTGCTGGATCGAGTGGTCTCAAAAATATTGTTCTGCTGGCAGATCTTGTGTTTCTCAAGCTCATCGAAGTCTTCCTCGGAAGTGGTTGGACCATTTGTGCGTCGACTAGCAGTAGAAGGCTGGGTGACATTCTTCGGTGTCGCTGGGCTAGCTTCTTCATTTTCCTTTGCCCGCTCCAGCTCCTGCTCCTCTACCAACTCATCCAATTGAGAGTATGCAATGCTATACGCGTCACTTCCACGATCATTTTGGGAGCCTGGGTAGCACACGTCCTCCTCAGCCGAGCTATGACCGCTGTCAGACTCGTCGTCCCGGCCGCTGAATGTAGGTCGCCGAGCATGTGAGCCTCGAGACGCTGTTCGCTTGAGCGCTAGATCGACGGAAGAAGCCGCTTTGCTGTTGACTGTGCCTGCACGTTCACGACGGCGGTGACCTTCTGCGAAAGCATGGACTGAGTTGCGAGTGGAGCGCGAGGAGCTACGAGAAGACGAGGGCGAACAGTTGCGGGACAAGTTTGGACGCTGACGACGCACCGTGCTGCGGCGAGCAACGACGGGGCTCTGAGAGCCGCGCCTGCCGAACATTGCTCGGGTTTGTCCTGTCGCAGCGCCATTGTCACTCGCATCGTCGTCTTCCACAATTGCATGCTCATTGTTTGCAAGGATCTGATCAGCCCTCAGAAGATCTGGCTGTCCGTCGTACATGCTAGCCAGAGTGCCACGGCGAGGGCGCGGCGAGGCATCGGCGCGCGGCATGGACGACGGCTGAGCACGGTGATCATTGAGATCTAAGAGTAGCTCGTTATTGTCGCCGTCACGAACGACCAGCCGAGGCACCGACTCCTCAGGAGCAATGTTGATTGGCGAAGTTGCGCTTTGCATCTTGAAAATGGTCCCTTGCAGAAGATTTGGTCCGTATTTCGGGAAATGTGTTGCTGGTTGAAGGCAAGACGCTTGTGAGCGCTCACCGTGCGAAGTCGAACAACTTGATTGGACTCAAGCGCGTAGGGGGCTCCCTACACGAGATGTCGATGACAGCAAGGATATTGGCTAGTCCTCCTCCTCTTCTTCCCGCGCCAGCTTGATCTGGCGAGTATACGTGGTTGCTGTGTTTCGCAGACGCAAAATTGTTTTGTGACGGTAGACGCTGCTTGAAATTCCAGTTATGGAGGCTTCTTATCACCTCCGAGGACCCAGATTTTTGGTCCTAGAAGAGGGAAGATGAAGGTGAAGTTGACTTTGATGCCCGCCAACTTGGTGGTTGCTGTGGTGTCTCAGACGTCGCTGACGCCCAAGAGGACTAGGACAGCCGAAGCTGATGAGATTGCGCAAACGAAGACGCGCTTGTGACAAGGACAGCCGAGATGTAAGTCTCTCGCCTGTTTCGCCAGCGACGTGCCGTAGCGGGGGAGCGTTGGGAGTCAGTGGTCTAATCTGGACCCGGGTGAAGAGAGTTCAAGCGGCGTATGCTTGGGATGGACGTGTGGAACAAGAGTTGACGGAAGTGTGCGACAACGTTGACCAACTGGGGACTTGTGGTGGACGAGCTTTGCAGGCAGCGAGCGCGCCGTAGTTGGGGATAAGGATCAGGGTGGGAAGTCCTGATGTGTGTTGCTGTGGAGAGCCGGACGGAAGCGTTTGTTGTGGACGAAAATTCGGTCGTTGACGATGGCTCGGGCGTCGCCGCCGCAGGAGAAACTTGCAATATGCCCGCAGGGGTGCGGGGCACTGGCGTACACGGCAGAATTGATGTTTGCCTGGACGTGACTCGGCTAGAACAGACGTCGATCGACAGGCGAGGGGCGCATACCAACGATGGTGTCAGAGCGAGAGATCCACGAGCGCTGCACGATCAGAAATGGCATCTCGTGTGTACGATTTGGTGCGAGGCGACCGAGTTGATGCTTGGGCAGGCCAAAGCGCAGGCCTGTGATTTGCCGGAGCGTCTGGATCGGCCCAGGCCCGGTGCACAGACCGGAGTCCACCGGTTGGCCGCCCTCTCATTCGTCCGCCAGCGCGGCGAACCCGAAGTCGACACGGTTGGCCAGCGGTTCTGGCTCGATTGGCCCTTTCTTGCCGTCCAGACGACTGCGACGACCACGACGATCACGACGACCACGACGACCAGACGGCAGCATCGAACCATGGCCGAGCACGTTCTGGACTCCATCCGAGACTTCTTCGAGGGCCAGATTGTACGCCCCCATTGCCTCCGCGTACGAACGCGGCGGCTGGACGATTGCTGACAGCCTAGCAGGACTTCGAAGGCCAGAAATCGTCCGAATTGCTCTACACGGCGTTGCTCACAGCCGTCGGCGTACGTGATAGCGACCCTTTGTTGCGCCATTCAGCTTAGCAATCGCTAACCCGCAGCTTTTATACTTGCAACAGCTCTTCTCCTTCGTCGTCGGCTTCATCACACAAAATATCTACTATTCAGTCTATGTCGGCCTAGGAGGCACCGCCGTCACCTTCTTACTCGCCGTTCCGCATTGGCCTTTTTACAACCAGAATCCAGCGCGTTTCTTGCCGAGCAGGAAGTACAAGGGTACCGTCAACGTGGCTGTAGATGTAGATGGGAAAAAAGTGCAATGAATTCAGGCGGCTCGCCGACAGTGTACGAGGATCAAATACCTACGCGCGCAGGGCACGACTGCATGTGGTCATGTCCGAATTTGTCACGATTGTAACATAGCATGGGACTGGAACTAGCACGAACCGGGTGTGGACCGTTGCTCGAATCTTGTGAAGTCTGGTGCGTCTACCGGCTTTTTTCTACCGAGCAGAAAAAATGCATCATCCCAGCGAAGTTCGCTAAGAGAGCACGATCTTTCGGGCTTCGAGTGCGTTGCCAAACAGTCGATAGGAGCTATTTGAATTCCTAGCCCTCATAGTAAACCATCGGCGACGACTGCTCATGCCGACAAAGAAATATGCCTCTAGTGCAAAGTCTACCTTGTCGAAGCGACAGATGGCTTTCTAGGACCACCAATGTGCTGGCATGCCGCTTCTTCTGACTCGACCCAGCCGCTTTTGTAATGCAATTGACGCTTTCGTTGTGTGAGGTTATCTCGTGATCCGATACTCTCTCAGCCCCGCCCTGCCCGATGCTTCTCTGCGCATGCATTTATCGTCCGTACTTCTGGAACTCCCAATCCCTGTTGTCCAGCGGGCAGACCTGCCTCGTCTTCAGCCACCGCGAGATGCAGTGGAAGTGGAACGCATGGTTGCAAATACCCCACGCCACGGTGCACTCTTCGGTGGCGGCACTCGACTGATTTGCCTGACACTCGATGCACAAGTCCATGATGTGGTTGCGGCAGATAGCGCAGTTGTCGACGACGATATCCCAGGCCCACAGCGCCACGGCGTTCCACTACGTGCAGTGATTAGCTGAAGCTCACCCAAGATACAGAAAGTGGGATGTTGAATGGAAATGCACCTTTTTGACCTCAAAGCGCGGCTTCTTGTCAGTGCCTTCGGCCTTAGCAGCTTTGGCTGTTTTAGGTGCTGCCGAAGGGGCGTCTTTCATGTCTACATCCGCCATGATGAAAGGAAGAGCTGCTGTGACAAGGTAAGGCTGCTGTTTGTCCTGACTTGTGGTAGTCCGGAGGGTGTAGGAAATGGGCTGAAATTTGCGATCGAAGTTCGGACACAAATTGGTCCTTTATGAGCCGCTTGGGATATGGAATGAAAGTACTCCCACAGTCACAGCAAGAAAGTTTGTGAGTTGTGGAGGCAACCGTACTGAATGAAGGTGCTGCGGCTTGGAGGCGAAGTCCTAACCGCAAGTGGCGTTATGGGCATATCACGTGTGCAAGGCTGAATCATTCAACCAACCTTTCACTACACAAGAAAGGGATCAGAACGACAAGAAATATTTCTCCTAAGTGTTTCTTTTAATCGAATTTGTGATTGATATTCGTTCTCAATGTTCACGATTGTTGATGGGCGGGTGTTGGAAAAGCCCACTTTGTAGGCAGCAATAACTAATTGACGTACAGGACAAGAGTTCCTCGAAAGTACCAGATCCAATCTACCGTCTATATTCGACTGGCCGCACACTTTCACTTTCCTACTCATGAGGATTTCCTGGCTTCTTTTGAACTAATGGAATCGAATCATTGCATGAGTAGTTCTTAAAACGATGCGGTCGAACCATGACCGATTCCCATTCAAGTTCCATGCATCATTCACACAAGCAAGATAGTGGGTAAGATCGCGTTGAAACCCAAGTGATTCCCTATATATACACATATTTCCCTGCTGTCTCATATCTACCTTGGTGAGCAGACAGCATGACTCCACGTGCTCCTCGAAAACGCCTCTTGAATGACAACCCCGAGTAATTTGCCCCATAAACATATCCATATCACCACGCCTGTTGTCTTATGAGAGCGAGATAGCGCCTCGCCGGCTTTCGCGCATGTGTAGCCATGCTTGAGATGCGCAGAAGACCAGAAAACCCTACCTGTCGGTTAGCGGCAATCTTTCTCCTAAATTCTTTGCATGCATAGAATGAGGGAAAGCTTGAGTCGTACGCCATAAACTGCCACGGCACCAAATACTGCAGCTGCGACGGCGCCACCATCCTTCGGATCTTCTGTGTGGCCCATCATTACCGGATTCCCTGACTACCCTCTGATATCAGTCACGGCCATTTTCGCACAAGGATACATGCGAACCTTGAACATGGAACCTATTATGGAGAGGATGACAATGGCGAAGATCGAGACGACAATGCATGACCAAGCATTGAGGGCGGAGACTACAGGCTTCATTTTGGCGAACTTGGACGATTTATGGGTTAGAGACGAAAGAAAGGCGTCGGCGAATAGGCTGAGAAAGTGCGAACGACTGACTGTTTGTTCTCTTGCAAGGCTATGTGATACTGACGTTGACGGTCGATGGGAGAGATAGCTAAGTTGATGCCTGAGGCGTATAAGTGCCAAGATTCAGGGATCACTATTCTAAGTAGCTGGCACATCCGTTAACAAGTTCGACGTGAAACTCCGAGTACTCGTCCGAGGTCTCCGTCTGGAGATCTCTCGTTATAAATTAAATGTTCCAGAACCTTGCAGCAATATCAGATGGGGTTCCACGTGTTGTGTTGATAGCATCAATTGTGCGGACTTACACGAGATTGCAGCCTTATACGAGATGAGTTTCGTGCAAGGTCCTTGAACGCCACAGGTTTTGTTGCAATCCACATGCCAACTTACCAGATGTCGCCCGAGCTTTTTACCCCAAGTGTGTTCTTGAGGCTGATATTGCCGGGGGTACTTAGCAATCCCCGTGGAAGATCCGTATCGCGTACAAGCATAACCTCTGTCAGCCGGTGCTCAGTTTGCTTCAAGTAATGGCCCAAAATATTCCCGATGCAGGTCGCAAAAGCTGTCAGCGGATATCTATCCTGTTCTGGGACAATGCGGCGATCAATTACTTGGGGTAATATTAAGCTTGAATCCTGCGTGACTCGCCCAGGCTAGCCATTGACACCATTCGGCTTGTATAGACGATGCTGGATAATGCCAGGATCATTCTCCGCGCATCATCATCATCGTGCTGGTTGACCTCCAGTACTCGGTCAGGCGGGAGCACATGATTTGAGGCCATAAGTACTCAACAATCTGCGCTTTTTTTTGCAGAAACACGCTCGTTTGGTTTTTGCTCTGTTCAAACATTGTTTATTCGAGTCATCGCGATTCAAACAAGGCCAGCGAAGCGAGATGGCGGCCATCAAAATAGTCATACTAGTTGCAACCATTCTTTCCGTCGCAAGAGTGTCAGCATACAACCCTCGACAAATAGAAGCAGGTCCAGCTGCATGTGCCAACTTAACCGGCTCATTAGGTTCCACAAAAGTTGTCACCAACCATCTTGACCTGAACTACCTCGAAAGTCAGTTCGAGTACTGGAATGCCCGCCTGAGTAGCTACGCACCGTCTTGCGTGGTTTACCCAACCTCCGCTCAGGATGTCTCAGTTGCTATTCAAGCTATCCGCAGTTCCGGTTCCCGCTTTGCCGTCAGAGTCGGTGGACACAATCCTAACCCCAACTTCTCATCCGTGGATCAAGGTGTCCTCATTGACCTTCGAAATTTGAACCAAAAATCATATGATCCGTCCACACAGCTAGCCACATATGGCCCCGGTCAATCTTTTGGCGAGGTCTATGAATACTTCGACCAGTTTGGAGTGACCGTTGTTGGGGCTCGTCTTTCTGGTGTGGGCACTGGCCTTGCTCTCGGTGGTGGCTTGAGCTACCTCTCTAGTCAGTATGGTATGGCAGCTGATGGCTTCCGAGAGCTGGAAGTTGTCTTACCCAGTGGAGAGATCGTTACAGCTTCCAGCACAGAGAATCCCGATTTATTCTTTGCCTGCAGAGGTGGCGGCGGAAACGCTTACGGCATTGTCACAAAATACACTGTTCAGAGTCGCCCATCAGGGACCTTTACTGCTGGCAACATTATCTACTTGTTTGACCAGACGGAAGCAATCGGCCAAGCTCTTGCTGACTTCACAAGATACAACACAGATCCGAAGGCTGCAATCATTGGCACCTACGAAATCCTCGGTACGCCGGACCTGAATCTTAACTTGGACAAAGCTGGCATTCTTTTCTTGGTGTATGACGGCGAGGATCCTGGAGATGTCTTCAAAAATTTCACAGACATTCCCAATGTCATCAACACGATTGGCCAGAAAACATACTTGGACGTGGTTAACATGCCCGTTCCTTTTGCAGCGCAGCTCTCTCGGGGAGATAATTTCTTCCGTGTCCAGGTTCACGGCATCGATGACGATAGCTGGAAAGATACTATTTCGAGATGGCAAAATTGGACAGACAGTGTCAAGGGCAGCTATGTCTTGACTTCTTTGGATTGGCAGCCTATTCCAAAGACCTTGACGGATGCATCAAAAGCGCAAGGCGGTAATGCAATGGATATGCCCGATGGGCCTTGGATATGTACGTGAAAACCCTTCATCCCGAATAAAGCTTCATATAATGGCTGGTTTTTGACGCTTCGATACTTGATTCGATAATGTCTAGCGCGTCAATGCACCACCAGGCCATCCTATGAGGCTGTACTCGGTCAGAAACCTTGACTAACACATTTCTTTAGGGTTCAATTATCTTCTCACCACTCCTCCAGGTATGGCTCAGGCGGATTATGATGCAATACAGGCCAGCTTCAAGGCAATGGTAGAATCAACACCCAATGCAGAAGGACTGCCGCTGTTTATAAATGATGCCGCATATGATCAAAATCCTCTCAAGACATTTTCGACATATTCAAAGCTTCAGGAGATCAAAAAGAAATATGATCCCGACGGGTTCTTTTCCAGCAAGACAGGTGGATGGAATTTTAATGCATAAAATATTCAAAGACAAAATTCCCTTTGACATTACTTCACATTAAAGCTACTTGTTCAACTTAGAAATGATGTTGTGAAGAGATATTTTCGACATCTGCGTGCTCTCTACTGTGATATTGCTTCATCTTTGCAGTGATGTGATCTCTTCGTCATGTTTAGTTTGATCCCGGTTTAAGCTCTGACTAGAGCTTGCATTCCGTCACATGCCCGTGACTACACAAGCTCGCCCCATTTGCCGATATCTGGGGAAGTCAAGGGTTTACAAGTCCGTTTTGTGCCTCGACGGCAACAATACTTATGCTGTTCGCTTTTTTTGCGAGAATCCCTGTGATTTTCTGCAGGGTTCAGGCGAAGATCAAAGTCTAGCTTGAGCCAACATGCTTCGGCGTGGCAGACTGATTTTAGGTGAAACAACGAGCAAATATGGGTATCTTTGCTATCAGATGGAAGCAAGAAACAAATTGTGATTCTTCGAAAGTTTGGCTCCGTCCTCCAACAAGTAAGTGAAGAGAACCACTCAGCACACGTGACTAGATGGCTCTTAACCTTAGACGAATCTAAGTGCCTTCAAATCAGCTACCGCTACTACTGACTTGGATACACATTTGGGTAGACAGGTATTGGTTTGGAATGTCAGGATCCGTTGACTCAGAATTGTCATTTCAAGGTTGTAATTCTATATTTGGTAATGTCAGCCTTGAGAGTCACAAACATTAGCGTGAACAACACGACTCATTCTCCTGTGGGTTTCTCGCCGCTAAAAACAACCGTCAAGTGGTTAAACACGACAGCTAGCAAAAACCCAAAGCCGCAAAAGGCACTTTTTGACCGAGCGCTGCACTTTGTTGTGCGAAACAACACTCTACAGGATATCGACAGCTTTCTCTTCTTACACTTCGCACGCTATGTCAAGAAACGACTTCCCCAGTCAATTGTTTAGATACTGCGGGACCGCCCATCGTGATGGCAACGGATTGCATAAGCATCCGTGGGTCCGAGATCTTGAAAGCAGGTGCCAGAAAGCACTATGGCAGTTGATCAAACTGACGGGCCTTTATCGTCCTAGACTTGCCAATGAACGTGATCTGCGGGAATATCTTCAGGCCTCCGAAGATGAGCTTAACAAATGTTGTGAGCGACTCACGCAGATGCCTCTGTGTTGGAGAGAGGCGTTCTGGAGTAAAAGATCAGAGCTCGAGACGAAGGTGAACAACTGGTGCGGCCTCAATTTTGGAATTCTGCCGCAACTACCTTGGAACCTCCCACCTCGGGACGCGGAGACGCCAGAGATACGTGGAATGGACGGTGAGCTACTAAATGACCAAAACGGGTATGCTGGATCTGCTGTCCAGCACTCCGGTGCCGCCGTGCTACTACGATCGCCAGCGGATCGATTCAAACCCAGGCGTACAGTCGGCCAACAGCGCCACCCTGGTAGCACGTACTATCCGTCTCGCAGGCAGGGGCCAGAATCAAGACCAAAACAGATGGAACATGCCTCTCAGCACCATCAACTCGCCGATATCACGGGAGTTGTTGGGAGGACGCCTTTCAATCTGAGCTTCTCCATGGATGTGCCCTTGAGTCAAGGCTCGAACAGATCTTCAACGCCTCGAACGCGTCCATCCACGTCGGCACCACGACGCACATATGAAGACTTAGTTGAATATGACCGTCGTGAGTTTGAGCGCGAAAGCATTAACCGTGATCCAGCTAGATACGGCGGGATTGTCAACGCCTTTACGCTAGATGAAGACCCTCTGTCACGGCCGTTACAGGGACTGCACAAGATCATTACGCTTGTTGACGAACAGAACATGCCTCAACATGAATTCAAGCTGATTTACAAGCAGGATGATGCACAGACTCGTGACCTAGTAACCATTCTAGAGACTAAATTGCAGGCCGACCGTGAGAGTCAAAGAAGTAAAAGCAGATCCTATGACGTTGCCATAAACGCTATTCGAAGAGGCGTTGTTCAGCAGGTCACCTGCAGCGATACAGCTGGAGGCGACATTTGGGTTACTTCTGAGAACCGAATTGAGGTTGTCCGTGTTCTCCTGGACTTGGTAGGCAGCGAGGTTGGTAAATGGACGTTATTCGGCCTCGGTGTCGGAATGAGTGAAGGGAGACTGTATCTGCTCCAAGTCTTCGACTGAATAATATGATGAAGCAACATGTGATTGACTCTAGGATATATCCTTCGACGTAACTTATCTTGTTTACATGTGCTGCAATCAGTATCGTAAACCCTCTTGTATAATCTTATACTGTTTCCTCTTCTTCTTGCTTTTGGGCCAAAGCTTAACCTTCATCTCTCCGATCCACCTTGCAAGGCTAGGGAAGAACCATACTTCACTGATATACATGATTGCAAAACTAGCAAGCGCAATACTGAGGATCGTAAGTTTGAAATCCCATGACATGTATGTAAGCTCCATGAGTTTGAAAAGCCATTGAGCCGGGTCAAGCAGCAGGTACGTCGAAAAGAAGAGCGCTGAAACCATGGTAATCACAAAGGGTACTGTGGCATCTGTTAGCAGTGTGAAGATGTCCTGGCGATAGGATGGACTGACAGTTTCTCGACATCTTTTCTCTGAACGGCGGTCCAACGCTCAAAACAATTGCGCTCAGTATATATAAATAGCAACTCAGAAGGAACAATGTCGTATTCTGGCTGTTTTTCGAATTGGAGTGCTCCTTGTCCAGCACAGGTGGCACGTACCATTCCTGTCGCTGAACAAGCCACCAGCCAACAAACTGCGCTATTACTGTTATTGTTATCTGCCCCAAGAGCGGCGTGAGCACTTTTCGGCTCACTAGGCTAGCTGTTGGTCGCTTCTTCGCTAGATAACGATATGGGCCCGTCCAACCCATGAATATTGCGATCGGCAAGATAAGTGCGAGGTCGATGTACAAGAACTGAAAGTCTCCAAGATTGGATGCCGAAGCATATAGGAAGGAGACGGAGGTGAACTGGATGGCGGAGTACAAGGACATGTACTTGAAGCAACTGAAGCTAGTCACAAGAGCCGCACGTCCTTCACGAATGACTTGAGGCACACAGCTTATGTCGAAGATCCTACTGGTGAAGGGCGCTGCGACAGATGCTTCAGCCTCGGATAGAGAGATACCCACGTCGGCCGCTTTCAAAGCACCACAGTCATTTGCTCCATCGCCACAGAAACCAACGCAATAGTCAATGCTCTGCAACTTCTCAACCAGCTCATGCTTTTCGTCAGGTGACATGCGTGCAAAGACCTGGCCACAAACCAGCATCTCGCGTAGAACTTTCTCTGGCGCGTAGTCGATGATCCAACGAAAAACTTCGCCTGAGACAGCCACAGAGTAATTTTGCAAATTCATTATATCGTACGGAAGGGAAGCGTCTCCTTCCGCGGGTGGCGGTAATGGTTTGAGAGTGTGTTCATCGAGCCGGTAGATAGGATTGTCGACACTTTCCCAGCTTAGTTTCGATAAGGCTTCGCGAGAATTACCCTCCACAAAATGTGGGATGAAGCAATGAGCATTCGGGTCGATGAGATTGCACTCGCGAGCAACGCTAATAGCTGTGAGGATATTGTCACCAGTGCACATAACCTTCCTGATATTGGCTCTTCCAAGCTCTTCAATGATGTCGGCTGTTCTTTCCTTGAGTTTATTCTCGAAGATGATGAAGCCCAGGAAATTGAGATCGGATTCAGCCTCTTCTCGATTCATCTTCTGCACTTTCACCCAGTTCATCTTAGGAAGATGTTTTGAAGCACAGGCGATGACGCGAAAACCTCTATGGGTGTAATATGCCAACAGATCATCGTAGTCAGACGGGAAACTTTCCGGTCGACAGATTTCTTTCATGACTTCTGGCGCACCTTTTACGTAGATATCGCCGTCTTTGGCACCAAATTGTCGCACAACAACGCTTGCCCTTCGGAGCTGCGAAACAAACTCAAACGTCTTCAGGACACCGAGTTCGATCGGCTTGCGAATTGCATCGCTGGTATTATCTTCGGCATCGTATTCAGCGCCAGGCGGTGGGCGTGCCACGGAAGGTGTCAGTTTGACGCTTTCTTCATCCTCATGGGACCCACCCTGATCGCCCTCCTCAAACTGCCAACCTGTAAATTCAAACATCTTCTGATCCAGAGGATCCCCCAATAATTCTCCATCAATAAGCCTAAGGGAGTGGCATGTAGCCATGGTGTGCAATATTGCCCGGTTCGTCTCATAATTGATCGTAGGATCACGCTCGTAGGATGATCGTGGCAAGATGGCACTCGCATCCTCCAACATATCACTGAAGCTATTTTTCTGCGCGACACGCACACCAAGGACATCCAGCCCATCTTCAGTCAGTGTACCGGTCTTGTCAAAGCAAACTACATCGAGCTTTCCTCCCACGTTGACACGCTGCGGACTGATGCAGAAGATCTGCTTACCTTTTAGCCGATTGAGAGCGAATTGCGTTCCAATAGTTAAGGTTGCAGGTAGAGCTGGGGGCACGACGATGGTGATGAGGTCCAATGCTCGGACCACAATCAAATGCCACTCTAAGCCCAGCTTAACGAAGTTGATAAAGGATGCCACAAAGCCGATTGCCGCAATCAAGCCCATAACAGAGATATACCGAAATGAGTCACGGTAAAACTTGAATCCAGACGGCTTCGGAAATAGCATCGAGCGTACGAGAGCGCCCTTTGTTGTGTTGAAGCCGGTTCGCACCACCATAGCTAATGCGGCAGCTTCGTCATCCACGTCGTCTTGCGGTCTTCTTGCTCTTATGATCTTAGTACCGCTGAAAAGAAGGTGTTTCGCAACCTCAGGATGCACTGATACTGATCCTGGCGAAAGCAGCTCCAGTGATTCGTCCGTGGCTGGTGTCTTCGATACAGGAACAGATTCGCCTGTCAACATACTCTCGTTAACAATGCAATCGCCTGAGAGCAACAGACTGTCACACGGAAACAACGACAAGTTCGGATCCGTGACCTCGTAGACGTCTCCCGGCACTAAGTCGCTTGACACAATTGTCTGCCAGAAGCCGTTTCGTAAGACGCGAACATCACACTCGAAACGGCTCACCTCTCGCAGTCTTCGCATCGTAGCCTTCGTTTCCACAAGAGTGGTTACAATGCTCACGACGCTGATGATGAAAATACATGCAGCGTAATAATAGTACTCATCCACACTCCACAGGAACAAACTCGCGATCTGGAAAATGTAGAAGGGATGTAGGACTTCATCAGTGAGGAGCTGCGCCGTTGTCTTCTCCTCAATGTCAATCAGGTTCCTGCCAAACAAGAGCTCGCGGTACTCTTTTTCTTCCTCATCTAGACCTTGCCGCACAACTTTGATGCCCGTCCATGCTGGGTCCTTCCAGGTGTTTCCTAGAAGGAATTTGTCCTTCAAAGGATGGTAGCAGAAGCGGATATAGCGATAATCCAGCATGTGCAGTTCTTTCACTATCGGATCGTCATCCTCGTCGTACTCCCTCATGCCGGATCTCTCTTGAAAGCCAAAGATGGAAGAGAGCGATTTTCCATATGCTTCTTTCTTGATATTCTGCGTCATGATTTCGCCCCACTGGTTTTCAATGACCACCCAGTCTGCGTCCCGGAGTGGATGTGGCGACCCCACAAGTTTTATATGCCATCTCGGCACCCATCGTAGAGCAAGCCATCCGAGCCCCAACGTGCATACCGATATTGTCGTGTATAGGGCATAGCCTAGATAACTTGTCTTGAACCCAGCAAGCACGATCGTGAGGTCCTCGGTAAGAATATATATCTTCTGCTGCAGTCTCTCTCCCCTTGTATGCCTCCCACTTCTCGTGCTACTGCTGCTGGATATCCTTGTCAGTAGCAATGGCCTGTCAACGCCACCATTCACGCTGTCAATGCTGCTCTTGCGTCTCGATCTCGTCCTCGCAAGTCCAGCCTCCAAGTCCGTCTCATCGTCTTCAGCAAATCGCTCATCGCCGTTACCCTCCACCTCTCCGCCATCTGTCATTGCTTCCTCCTCCATGTCCCCGTCCTCCCCTTCGTTTAGTTCCTCGTTGAAGAATTGGAAACTGGCATTGCTGTCTGAACGAAATCGACGGTGTGAGAACGCGGACACGCTGGTAGGAACACTTTCGGCGAGAGGTCCAGAAAACATCTCGTCGGTTGCCATTTCTACGTCTGTTATAAAACTTGCGCTGCACCAAAGCGCCGACTTGATCAGCTTTTCTGGCACTCGATCTTGCGACAGCGATGGAGATAGAGACTGAAGGACCTACTCGCTCATGTTGGAGCCACGACGGTAGAACATATTGCTCCTCCGTCTTCTGGACGTGTTATCAGCAGCAAAGCTGCTGCGACGGCTATCCGCATTGCTGCCATCTTCCTCGTTGTACGCCATGTTGATAAGAAGAGCGATTGCCCTCCTTGTCGCTTCAGCTTATAGCATGCTGGTTCAAGAATATAAGTAGTCCACTACCTGAAAGCCAGCTGCAAAAGCAATAGATGAGAAGTGGGGGCCCAGATATTAAGGTTGTCGAGGTTTACAGAGCGTAGGTAGCTTTCTCCGTCAAGATTGAGCTTCGATCGGACAGATGCAGATCGTTGCGCGATTCTGCACTTATGTCATCACAAACACATTTCGGGGACGGTACCTAACTTTGTAAACAATAATGATGGAACCAATAGATAAATTTAATTCTGATAACGATATCGAGAATAGTTTTATGGAGTTGCGCATTTCGCATCAAACTTGGATGTAGCAAACCTCATCACGTGCTACAATGCGATTGAGGAGTTGGGCATACGGGTCACAAAGCGTCAGAAGGTTATGTGATCTTTGAATTTGCATTCTGGGGATGTGATCTGGACCCAACTAATGCTCATGGTACCTTGCCGTGAAAAGCCATCATCCCAAGACACCTGCCCAAATGAGTATAACGAGATTGTTCTCGAGCATGGTACAATCCCTCAATGGTGAGTGTAAAAGATCCGCTCGCTTCCGTCTTTCCCTCCTCTATGCGCAATCACACACTTTTGTGTCCATGCGACGCTTTCCAGCTGATCTTTCCTTCTATATGTTGGATGGATACAACATGACACGAACAGAGGCACCTGTAGAAAAGCCGTTAGTCGTTCAAGTCGCACCTCTAAAGAGCCTAAAATAGAACTCTTGGGCGACGTACCGAAAGACTTTGGTGGAAGGTTGTTGCGGAATTGTGCGCGGACGATACCAGAGTTGCCGTGTGTCCGTGTGATCTTTCCCCAGATGACTCGGAACTTGCTGCCTCGGACCTCTTTCTGTGCGCGGTACACGTATGCGACCTTCTTGCCCAGGTAGAACTTTGCGGCCTCAGCGGTGTTAACACCTAACGTTCGTCTCGTTAATGATTCAACCCAAACTATCGAGGCAGATGGATCTGCGACGTACCCTCTAGCTGCAGCAGACTTGTGCCGGGGTTGGTGTTGCGCTTCGCCCTCTGGTAGCTGATGTGCCGCCCTATAAAATCGGTCAGTCCCATATTCATGCTTTTCGTCGTGCTGCCAGGCCACCAAGTGTGCGATGCCGTCTGAGTCTCTGGATAAAATTCGAATCTTCCCCTTAGCTAACCGTGCTAATATCCACTTGCAGGATACATTCTATGCTCCAAGGCAATTTTACAGTGCCAAAGGTATTGCCGTTCATTACGATCTATAGGGAACGAATAGATCTCTTACCCTTCACATATACTACAGTTGTCAGGGTTAGCGGGCTAATTCCACAGAATCGCGGTAAAGGAAAGAATACTCACATCTGCTACCTGCTTCCGGCATCTTGAATTGAATTACACAACGACTGCAGCGCGCAAGCTCTTGTGTATGTGATTATCGAGGGTTGAGTTGATGTTGCCGATGAGTGCGAAAGTGTGTGTCTCTCCATGCACACTGCATTTTCGAAGTGTGGATTCTTGGCATTCGTGATGGAAGCTACGCCCGTTTAGGCATAGCGTTCCAAAAGCACATGACCCGTGTTGAGAAATTCTCAGCGCTCCCTTTTGAAGGCTGAACAACAAAGCACCCAAGAAGTTCTCAATAAGAATAATTATTGATTAATTCTAGCATAACACATTATAATCATCTTTCTCAAAATCATAGCCCATTAAGCAACTTCTGCGCTCCAATCGCGTCGCCCATACCGAAGAAGTCGATCAAGACGACGTTTGGATATCTGCCGTAAATCGACTTACACAGGCTCGCTTGCGCACCAATACTTCCGTCACCGCTGACTGCATTTGTTTGCCCAGCAGCTTCGCGGTCCGGGATCAGGATGTCCGTAAAAGGAATCTCCACGTCGAGAAAATGGTTAACAATGTTCATGCTTGACTTCCCGCTGCTATCCAGCTTGTTGGCACGGTCGATTTTGCATTGCGCGAAATTGGGATCTGTCGTGTCGAACGGGGTTTCCCAGTAGTAGTTGAATTCATCGAGGAGGTAAGGTACCAGTTTCTCGTTTGCACCGTAGTCTTTTTGCCGCATTTTAGTCTCAGTGCTGGAATGGTCAGAGGCTCCGCACGTACCTATAAAGACTACAAGTCTTTGATTTTGAGAGATCATATCGCCAAGCGTTGGCCAGCTTGCCATGGGCAGAGGATTCGGACTTGTGCTAGGAATGAAGGCCAGCTTGTCGAGCCCGACCTGTTTAAAAACAGCATCGAAATCACTCATAGGCGCATTATCCGGGTTTGTCAACAGAAGTGTCACGACCTCTCTTGGGTTGGCATCCAAAAAACTCTTGACCGTCTTCAAATAATCTTGGACCAGTCCGCCAAATTCTAAAAGGCAGTTTGTGTGGCACATAGCCAACACATCACCGAGACCGGGAAGATCTGGTATGTCCCATTTGTGGACTTGTGACTGCAAGAAGCGTATGCCACCTCCAAGCTGATCGCTCAGTGACTTGATCTGGTTTTGCGAAGGCAGATCGCCGACGAAGGCGGAGTCGTGGTCGCCTACAAATGTGATGTCTGAGTATTTGCGGCTGCATAGCTGCGCGTAGCCATTGCAAAGAGGATCTGCTCGCGAGAACAATCGGTCCAAAAGTGGAAACGCATGTATCTGGATAGAAAATGTAAGGAGCGACAGCAAAACCCCGAAGACCTGCATGGTGAATGACGGTGTCGAAACTACGTTCTGGCAGGAGCTCGATAGAACGGAAACACAATTACAAGGCCCAGATCTCCCTATATACCATTTTTACCGACATGACCACTGAGAAAAGACAGACCACACGAGGCCTATAGAGCAACACAAGGGCTCAGCAAGTGAGCGCTATGGGCCAGCGCGTGGGTGTGGTTGCGCCTGCTCGGCGGCGTATGCTGTAGGAAGCTAGAAGCACCGCCATGTCAGGGCCAAGCGCTCAAGTGAACAAAGTCAGCCTACACCAAAGCAGAGACACCTTCTGAAAGCAGAACAAGTCATGCTTCTCTGATCAAAACCCCAGAAATGTCTCTCGGGGATTCGTTTGCTTGAAATGCATCCGATCGCATGTGCTCAGCTTCTTTGCAGTCTGATTGGCCACGAGTAAATGGCCGTTCTTCCCTATAGGGGCTTAGGTTTCAGGGGAGATGAAGCGGCGGCAGATGATGATTAGGCGACGGGAATTGCCTGCAAATGGCCTTGAGCGTTTTATTGACGCTGTTGTTTGGATTGCCTACCAGGTGTGCAGGTCACGACAAGGAGTAACGTGAGGCCTGCTGCAGTGCAGTGGGGGTCATTTCGTGCAGAAGCCCAACGATGTCCTCTTGTCTTGAAAGCTGCTGCAACCTGTCGGATTACCCTCCGGCAGCTTTGATCATCTTGGACACACCCAAAGACGTAAAGTTTAGACAGAAGAATGAAGGAATGCTATTCTTTCGACTCATTAGCTCTTTATATTGCATTATTGCTTTGTCCGGGGGCACGGGCTCTGCTCGGGTGTCACACGTTGGTACTGAACATGCCTGCTTTCCCTGGTAATGTCGATCTCGTGGTCATCCGCCGAAACGCGTGGGCACAGCCCACGGTAAAACATCTTCCTTTCAGATTTTCAGCTCAATTTTTTTGACACTACCAAATGCTGTCGCTCTTCGAAACGCAACAGCATTAAGCCATCCTTTCTAAGAGATCGAAACGTGGAATTTTTCCTTGTTATTGAGCAAACTCGATGCGTTGAACACTGGCGTGCTGGTACTTCAGCATATCCAATAGGCCAAGTATTGCTACGCTGAACACTGGATAATTTCTTCGTCGATCGAATGAGCGGAAAACAGATAATGCCAGCTAAGATAGGTTGAGCAAGCCTAGAGCTGAATTTTCGCTACTCTCTGATGTCACTAGAGTATCAAGCAGCCCGAAGAGACATGACCTAGTTTCGTCTCTTTACTGTGCTAGAAGCTGTATATATATGTCGTCGCTGTATTTGGTGGAAAATGAGCGAAACCGTCCAATTCGCGATGCGTTTTATAGACCTGTCACAGTTCACTGTTAGAGGAGGGATGGGAGATATCCGTACGTGTACAAAATGGTCAGGTCCTATCGACCTTGACCAGCAACAGCAACGCAAGCCCGTGATTGAATCTAGAGAATATGGATTCTTCTCCTCCGATAGTTGCCTTCGGAGATGGCTGAAGGATAGACGGGACGTGCAGAATTGAGCTTCATCACTCCGTAGTCTCAGCGATGTGCAGGGGCTGTGTCTTCATCGGTAGAGAAGGAGCGACTTGCGATTTGGACTATTAAGCTTTATCTTACAGACGAGGGCCAAGAATTATCTGCAGAAGGAGCGTCCAGAAATAGAATTTCCTCCAATCTTCGTCGTCCAACCCATTACAGGAACATGACTGAACGCATTTTTGACCTCGCTGGTCCCGATGACGCTGAGCCCGGCGATAGAGTTTTGCTACAACAGAGCCATCCCCATCAGATGCAAATATCCAAAAAATGAAAAAGGGCACAATGTCTGTACAATGCGATGGAATCCTATGCGCCGAAAATGTGATCCAGAGAGATGCAAAAAGAAGATTTTGGGAACGAGCGTATGCTGCTGCCGCTTACCAGCAGAGCATGACGCCGACAGCAACCAAAATTGCGAGCACGCTGCCGCCCAATCTCTCTGGATGAATCTTCGTGCCGCCGCTTGAGCCCGTGCTTCCAGAGCCCTGGGTGAAGCCTGAGCTCGACCCACTTTGCGCTGCGCCCGAGCTAGATGCCGTGCCGGAGCTCGATGCACTACCTGATGAGCCGTCATTCTTTGCACCTGCGCCAGACACGCCAGGAATGCTCTCGGGTGTGGAGCTTGCCGCCGCAGAGCCACTTGGATTGTAATTGGGATTGTCGCCCGACGCATACAGCGACTTCAGCACAACTGACTTGTCCGACAGCTCAATGGTGTTATTCGTAGCCTCCACGTTGGTGTAAACATAGGTGGCCTTTCCACTGCCTTGAGCGCCAGCCGGAGGATTGTAGCACTCCACGTTGACGTCACTCACCATGGCATAGTAGTAGCCATTCTGCATATACGGTGAGTTCCAGTCGATCAAGCCACCGGCCCAGTCAATGGTGCCCTGTGCGTTGGTGGGCAAACCTGCTGGCCAAAGTGAGAGCATGATTCTGGCTGGTGTTTGCGGGTAGGCATAAGCGTTCGCGGTTGCATTCCATGTCTCCGACCGATTCTTTGTGCGCAAGACCTTGCCGTCGACCAGCCAGTTCAATTGGTCCGGTGACCAGTCAATAGTGTACGTGTGCGTAGTCGACTCGGTGTTTGAGGCAGTCAGGTTCAATTCGTTGTCATCTGAACTGGTCAGCAGCCATTCGGGAGCAAAAAGTGTTGACAGTACATACAGTTTGTGATACCCTGGAAGTAGTAATTCGATTGCACGTGCTGCGTGTCCACGCCGACGAACTCGAAATCGATCTCGTCCTTGGCATCACTCATAAGGATGAAAGCCGTAACGACACCTGCGCCTTGACTCGTCGTCAAAGTAGCCGAGATCTTGCCATACCAGACGTAGTGTGTGCTAGCCAAAAGCGTACCCACAGTGTCTGGAGCCATGGTAAGGAGAATAGAATTCTTGTTGTACACCACGGGCTTTCCACTCGAGACCCAATTGGCCTTGGTCGCGTCGCCAAGGTATTGTGAAATGTCCGCAACGTCATCAAGAGAATTCAGCTTGTAGTCCTCTGACTGGCATTGTGGGTTGGGCACGCATGAGTTGAGGTCGAAAGAGTACCTTGGGTCACAGCCACCCAAGCAATAAGCGCCGACACCACACTGTCCGTATGCTAGATCATGCTGTCAGTCCACACAGTATACACCCGGCTGTAGATTGCAACTTGCCTGAACAGCATGGTGAGTCCTGAGGACACTTGTTGCCCTCGCCACAAGTTGGAATGGACGCAAGTACGGTCGTGGCACAGAGCGCCGTTACCACAGTCGAGAGAAAACGGGTCATTTTGCGACGATTGTGATGGTGGTGACGATGCAGGTCTTGCCAAACTGCAACAGCCCGTCGTACCAGATGAGCTTATGAACGCGAACTGTCGAACCAGAGAGTTGGATCTGGTTCTTTGCTCTTTCTCTTCTGATTCAGCCTTGCGGCTTGTGTCGCGGCGATCCGGAATCTAGGCAGTAACGAGCGAGAAAAATATGGACGACGCAACAGCAATCTCCGTTTGGTATCCCAAGGAAACGACTGGTCGAGGGATTGCCAAGGGGCAAGCAGACGGAGATGTCAAGCGCGGTAGCGAAGCCAAAGCGTGCCCGAGAAGCGAGTGAATCGAAGCAAGCAGAAAGATATTAGATAGGGTGATGTAACAACAAAACGAAAGCAATGTTCGCACGCACGACGCCGCGAGATAACGGGCCAAGGCGATCACCTGTTCTCAACGAAGGACAGATGGTTGGAAGAGGGGAGCAGGCCAGCAAAAGCAGGAAAGGCGATGGAGAAAAAGCGCGAAAGGGTTGGCGCCCCCTGCACCGTTCGCTGGGGGTGGACTCGGTGGAGGCTGTGCTAAGAAAAGAAGAAGGGAGCAGCTTGGCCGCTAATCCCGCACACGGCTCGATTCTATCACCGAAACGGACGGGCGGGCGAGGGCTACAGCGCCAGGATTGGTGCGTAGCTTTTGAGCTGGCGTTTTTCGATGATGGTCTGCAGGTTCATCGTTCAGACCTGCTCGAACTGCTTGCATGCTCGTTCAACGCCCTTGGTGGCGCTACCGACGTGCAACGTGATCGTCTCTCCCACAGAGCGTCATTCCAGACGGGCTTTGGTGTGGCCGTGTGTCGAACGCCACTAAGCTTCACGCCAGACGTTCATGTTGCAGCCGTTCCGTCGTCTTCGATGTCATGCCATCCATACACGGGAGACCGCAGGGCACGAAATTGGCCCACCCTTGACCAAAAATCTCCTTGCGCATCCGGATCCTTGACCACCGCCGTTTCCCCACAGCGCCTCTTCATTTTGGAGCGTGCTTCAATAATCCGTTTTCTCTCACCAGCTTTGACGACGACTCAACAGCTGTAGCTCGTTGTTTCTCATGATTTCCATCTCCAGAGCCGTCGATTCTCCAGATTCGATGTGCGAAAAGCCGGCATTCAGGGACCATGGCACGACAATGAATACCCCTGACGTGGATCAATTTGATGAGGGCATTTGTCATAGAATGAGAGGCTTTTTATTTCTATGAACATCCTTATCCTTCTACATCCAGTGGGCTCCTTGGGGTAGCGTACACTTCCGCACTTAAATATTCGCGAGACCCCCATGCGCAAAGCAGGGTCTAGGTTGTAAAACACAAGCCGAGATAGTTGTAAACGAAAAAAAAGGTGAATGGTCTCGTGAGATGGGATATCGTGAACCACTCGACACGGTCTGGTACCCTTTGCACTTCTCGTCGACGTTGTTCTTTTCAGAGTCGTTGATAGGCAATTATGACACCAGAGTGCACTGATTCGTCTGTGAGCTAGTCTTCGCCTTCCTCAAACTCCGTCAAGCATGGAGAAATACGGATGGTCTTGCTGAATGAGAAAGCTTAATCATGGAGGTTGACCTATGCGGCTCTTCGTTACGATGCGTTTGCGACATTGCTGAGCTTGACTAAGGTGATCATAAAATCTACAGCGAAGCACACCGGATGATCGGGTTATGAACGTCCCTCTGGTGATCCAAACAAGACGCAAAGAGGATTTAATATTCATCGCCATGCGTTCCACCGCATTCCACAGGCCAAACGCCTTGTGTGAAGATGTTTTTGGCGCCTCTTCGACCACGGCCTTTTTTCGTTGAAGGCTCTCCGATACCTTTAGCTCTCAGATGCGACATCATCATGGTGAACAATCCATTCTTAGTCCATGACTAGTCATATCAGCATGGGAGGGCATATCGTGGTCGAGTTAACTTAGCCGTTCGACTGCCTACGTAGCATAATCGTCGCTTTCAGACGTCGCATCTAAACCGTAAGAAGATACAGTAGACTTTCAGCATACGGAGTACAGAGATGTACCAACATGAATTACGACTTCGTGTGCCATTGTCGCTTGTCAAGCTTGTCAGTATTGTGATCACCGGAACTCCTTTGAAGACCCCACAGCAGAATCACATGGAGGTGACGCATAGATCGCCAGCGACCTCGAATCTCGTGTTTCATGTACAGTTATTGGGATCTGAAGCCGTGCCTTTTATGCGAAACTTTGGGATGCGCAAACAACACGCTAAGCCTAAAATTAGTGAAGAGCGGCTCTTCCCGACGTGGCGCAGCACTTCCCTCCCCTTTCGATTCCCCAGGGCTGAGCTGGTGGCCGCGCAATCCAGAGCAGGCGCTTTAAAAGTCGAAAGCGGCCTCTCTGCTGTTTCTCTGCTGCAAGTCTACCGCTCATAGTCTGAAAGAAGCACAACAATGGCTCCGCTCGCTGACACCAAGACTGTTGAGCTCGTCGCCAGGGCAACAGAACAGCTCTCGCGTCGCAACCTGAGCGTGAACAGCACGCAAGCCGTGACGTTGGGGATCATTGCAGTGTACGTGGTCGTCATCGCTCTCTTGTGGAACATCCCCGTCGTGAGAAACGTTTTGTGGCCTTTCAAGGTAAGTTAGAGCACACGTTGCGCCTCTTCAAAGTACCGCAATGCTGACACGCGAATTTCAGATGTTGACCATTGCTTTCCATGAGTTCGGTCATGCGTTCGCGGCGGTCCTGACGGGCGGCAAAGTCGAAAGCATTTCGCTCGATCCAAACGAAGGTGGAGTCACCCATATGCGCGGCGGAAAGCAGGCTATCACTTTGCCCGCCGGCTACCTTGGATCATCCATCATCGGAGCTCTGCTAATCTTTTGCGGCTTCGACATCGTCGCTTCAAAAGTTGCCAGCATCGCTCTTGGCGTTTGCTTTCTACTTACCCTATGGTGGGCACGAGTATGTGAGCTTGTTAGAGCGGCACCATGAATGCGTACTAACTATTCGCTAGCGAGATTGGCTTACGATTGTGACGATTCTACTTGCCGTGGGCTTGCTCGTGGCTTGCTGGTTCATCAAACATGCTGAACCTCTTCGCTTCGTCGTTCTGTTCATTGGTGTCATGAGCAGCTTGTACTCGGTCTGGGATATTTGCGACGATCTTATCCTCCGCAAGGTCAACAGCTCAGATGCCAGCGTCTTCGCGAAGCGATACGGCGGCTCTTCGCGATGCTGGGGTGTTATCTGGAGCTTTATCTCCGTCTTTTTTATGGTAATCGCCATCATCGCCGGCATCGCGGCCTTTCATCAAACTTGGGCGCAACAGGAAAAGGATTCGAAAGGGTTTATTCCAACGCGTTAAAGGACAGTGATGAGGAAAGATAGCAGCATCGGCTATTTTCGTCAATACCGGATCACTTTCGGAACGTTGTGAACGCACTTCAAATAGTTCACTCCTCTAGGATCGACATGCTAAAGTACAAAAAAGCTTTTCATGTGGTCAAACAACAGAGCTATCTATGCCCTTTTCGCTTTGGCATCACCAATCAGGTACCTCGCCAATGAGATCGAGGCGATTTTTTTAATCGGGAACCTTGGTTCAAGTCATGTGGCCTACGAAACAAATGAGCGAGTATGAAAGGCATGTATAGTTCTACGATCATTGGTACATGTTGTGCCATGTTTACGATAATTGCCGGCATTGTGTCTCGAGGGCTAGTAGCTGGGGAAAGCTTTCTTCTAAGCGGCGAGTCTCATCTATTGCAGCTTAGCCTTGGAGGGATTGATTTGAATCAAGTCGATTGTGGCCTATCCCAGACATCTTGATTAACAGTCGAGCTCCGACGTAGAAGTGGAGGGGTCAAGCGTGGGTTTTTGCAAACCATAACCGGGAGTACGTTCACAGGTTGCCCAGAAATAGAAGCCGTCAAATTTCTTGTCTGTGTCGTTTAGACTGCCATTTTATGATGTCTCTGAAAGCCTCATAATGTCGTTCTTACCTGAGGATTTCATCTCATCAAATTTACTTGACTGGAACGTCGCCCAGTTGTTGCTTTCCCAGTGCGCTCACACCATTCGAACAAGGGATACTCAGTGCACATTGTTCCTATTTCGTTGTGCGAACTTGACGTTGATTTTGTTCGAGGCGACGCCCGTTTTGTGCGCAGGAGGCAATCATCTTGTCGGACTTACTGGTCTGCAAAACGTTGAGATAGATATTCTTCACAACCTGGAACAAAACTCTTATCGCACAAAGTGTGCAGACCAAGGGGGGTTGCTTAAAGAGCCAGAGGTCGAAACGCGACACAACGGTTTAAGTTTGTACATGCAGCCTCCCAGGTCAGAGTGCCTCTTGTCGCGCAACACGCGCAGGTGATGTTTATTTTTTTCGCTGGCTGATGCTTGAGTTAAGTGATTTCATAACCCCACATCACTTCTTCTCCAGTCAGCAAGCCAAGCCGTATGGTCGACTACAACAATTTTTTAGCTGTGTATCCGATGTTTTATCGCGTTACGTGCTGTCAGCCGACTGACTGCCCAGCGGGTCAATTTGTAGGATGATGTAAG
Source organism: Verruconis gallopava (assembly GCF_000836295.1). Classification (NCBI taxonomy): domain Eukaryota; kingdom Fungi; phylum Ascomycota; class Dothideomycetes; order Venturiales; family Sympoventuriaceae; genus Verruconis; species Verruconis gallopava. Next base: position 491,948 of record NW_015622137.1, on the reverse strand, counting down.
CCTCGACGTGATACCGTATCAAGGCAACGTTCAATGACACAAGATGATCCATTTGGATTAGCACCAAGCAGGCCACCTGTGCAATGCAGTGCCATATATACAGCGAATGCTGATCGGTGAAAGTTCAAGCACGATGAAGAGCATACCGCAGAAGATTGAAGGCTTCTGAGTGTGGCAGGAAGCTCTCTTCGCAGACAACTGCGGTAAAGAAGACGCAGGGTTGCCAAGCAGGTCCCAAGCGGTGAAGCACAGGAGAATGACGATTCTCAGCCTGATGCTCCTGGAGACGGACATGCGAACAGCTGACTGGCGACGGAACATTATGATCGGAACAAGGTTCAAGCAGTCCACCAGCAACAGTCCACATTCTGTACCCATGCTAGACGCAAGCACAGATTCAGCAAGCGGCAAGCCTTGGTCGCCTTTTCTGTTCTTCGTACGACATGTAGCTGACACGTTCGAGCCCGGCGTCGGAGTTGAACGGGGCCGAGATCTGCTACTGTAGACTGGAACGCTGGGCGGGCAGGACTTCACCACGGTCATCAAAAAGGCCACAGGCTCTAGGTTTGATGTCGCAACCTTGTGGCCCCGACGGCGCATCTCTGCTGCCGTGTGAAAGCTTCGCAGCCCAAAAACGAGAGGGGGGAGAGAAGTACAGCGCGAGGTGGAAATGCCAGCCCAGCAGTGGCTTTCTGCGAGTTGGTTGACCGTTACGCAGCTCGTAGCCGTCTCCCCAACGGCAAGAGGCCCAGACAGATCGGCCTCGGGAGTGTCCTACGCAAAAAAGAACGGAGTGTCAGGGCTAAAAATATAAGCACTATCTGCGCATGGCCTCATTGGCTTGCTGCACGCCAAACGCACCCGCTGGCCTGCTAATGATGCCAACTCTCTCGGGGCCCCATTTTCGCTCTTGGAACTAGGAGCAGCAGCGCTGGGAAAACGTACAAGAGTGGAGCCCAGCTGACTTTTCGCGAGTGAATGCATTTCGATAACTTTTCCGAAGTCTTCGACGTACATTCGAGCAGTGGTAGGATGTCGTTGTCCTCTGTAAGCTTTGGCGCAGGCACCGAGTTTCCCGGCGTTGCTCTTGTGACCGGTGCCGCCGGCAGCGGTGAGCAGACTGAAAAGAACCAAACCCGCCCTCCTTTGCGGATGATCACGGTGCGCTAACGAGATGAACGATCGTCAGGCATTGGCGCCGCTGTTGCGAAGGCCTTCGTCAACGCAGGATGCAAGTGTCTTGCCATCACGGACATCAACAAGGAAAAGCTTGAGCGCACCCGAGAAGAGCTCATCCAGCTCAACGGCGACGTCGTCGTCCTCACCGCGGCCGGCGATGTCGCCGACGAGCGCTTCGTCAACGCCTTTGTCAACTCGGTCGTCGCTGAGACCGGGAGGATAGACTACGCCGTATGTTCTCTCGCACTGATCCGCTCTGCGTCTAGACTTCTCGAGAGGTCGCTGCTCACGCGAACAAAATTTCCCCACAGGTCAACTGCGCCGGCATCCTGGGCAACAACCAGTCGTCGACCAACACCTCGCTGCCCGAGTTCGACCGCATCAACGACATCAACTACCGTGGAATGTGGCTCTGCTCTCGCGCGGAGCTGCGGGCGATGCTCAACCAAGAGCCCTTGCCGGATCCGTTTGCGGACCCGAGGAGACCCCCGACCAGGGCGGCGATCGTGAACATCGCCAGCCAGCTGGGTATCGTCGGACGACCCCGCTGCAGTATGTTTTAAAAAAAAAACTGGCTTATGCTGACACGTGCAGTCCGAGCGGTGCTCTTGGACACTAACGTCGCCACAGCTGCTTATTCGGCAAGCAAAGCCGCCGTCATAGCCATGACGCGAGGAGACGCAATCGACTATGCGGAGCACGGCATTCGCATCAATTGCATATGCCCTGGCATTATCGACACGCCAATGACCACCAGCGACCCTCGAGTGGCCAATATGCTACGAGCGAGCGTTTCCATTGCGCCCATGAACCGAATGGGCAGGCCGGAGGAGGTGGCCGACGCGGCCCTGTTCTTGTGTTCGCAGAAAGCGAGTTTTATCCAAGGAACTAGTCTGGTTGTCGATGGTGGCTACGTGCTTAATTGATGTGTTGGAGATGTAATTACGCATGAATTGGAGTTGGCGTGTAGCTTGGGCGCAAGATACGCTCTATCTAGTGTACAAACTTGGCGACTTTTTGGCAGACTTTAACGGAAGACGAGTCTAAATATATGAAATTGATACAAGATCTCTTAGACGCCCCGCTATGCTTGTATGAAACCCGCGTCTTGCAGCATGAACTTTTCAATGACAAAAAAAAAATGTGAGGGTGGAGGGAGGGAAGAGACGAAAGGGAAACGCAGGAGCCACATATCCGCTACAAAGCCTTTACGTATGCTCTAAACTCTGTAACGTCACTAGTTCTGCATATCGCCCTTTCTTCGCCAACAATTCATGGTGGCTGCCCTGCTCTACAATGCGACCTTGGTCAAACACGTAGATAATGTCCGCCTTCTGAATTGTGGACAACCTATGTGCAACAGCGATAGTGGTCCGTCCTTTGGCCGCCGCGTCCAACGCAGCCTGAACCACCTTTTCAGACTCTGAGTCTAGAGCAGAGGTTGCCTCGTCGAGGAGCAGGATCTTTGGATTTCTAAGCAGGGCCCGTGCGATCGCAATGCGTTGCTTCTGACCACCGGAAAGGAGTGTGCCCTTGCTGCCAGCTACCGTTGCAAAACCATCTCTGAAAAAAAAAAAAACGTCAGACTTGTTTCACGAAAGATTATATCTGTTAACTTACGGCAAGGACATAATGAAATCATAAATATTGGCCTCCTTGCAGGCCTTTTCAATTTCTTCGTCTGTGACATCATCCCGGTCGGCACCCATAAGAATATTCTCGCGAATGGTTCCTTGATAAAGAGTTGGCTCTTGGCTCACAAGTGCCAGATGGCTGCGATATTGGTTGAGATGTAAGTTGCTGATGTTTTTACCATCGACGTAAATGCCACCGACCACTGGGTCGTAGAAGCGCTCGAGAAGGGAAATAGTCGTGGATTTGCCGCAGCCACTGGCACCGACAAGTGCAACATACTGTCCAGGCTTGACGGTCAAGTCTAATCCCCGAAGGACCGGCTGCTCCGGGCGCGTAGGGTATCTGAAGTGAACGTCTCGGAACTCAATGTAGCCCTCAACATTATCGATTTTCTCTCCTTCCTCGGACCAAGAGTCGATGGCTGGCTTGCGATCGAATAAGGTTTTAAGCTCTTGCGCAGCTTGCTTTGCCTTACCCATATCTGGAGCGAAGGAGAAGATCGTGCCTGCGGACTGGGCACCAAAGATAATGGACGAGAAGCATACGAAGAACTGGAACATTGTGTACTCGCGCTTTGCAATCAGCGTACCGCCGTACCAAAACCCGAGGGCGATGCACAGGAAGACGAATGACTGCGAAGAAGCGTAAAGCGTCGACGACTTGGCGACGGAGATGGTGCTGGCTCTAGTCTGATCAACAAGCTGCTGGTGGTACTTTTCCCACACATCTTGTTCGCGAGCGAGAGAGGCAACAGTGCGAATAGCTGATGTGGCTTCGCAGGCAAAACCTGCGGAGTGTTCGTATGCTTTCTTCGAGCGAGCTTGAAAGCGAGCAAGCATCCAGAAACGCAAGAAACCGCAGCCGAGAAGAACTGGGAGGGTAGCCGTGCATACCAAAGCGAGCTTCCAGCCAATGGATATCGACACGACCAACGCGGCAACGAGGGTGGTAGAGACTTGTACGATGGTACCGAGCGTCTGACCGCTCAATCCAGCCAAATGTGTGACGGAAGTGGAAAGGAAAGACGTTAATGCGCCTGCGTTATTCTCGTCTTTGTCGAAGAATGCAATGTCTTGTCGCAGCATGGTTCGGAAGGCTTGATCTCGGGCTCGATGGATAAGGCGCTCCGAGCAGAAACCGAAGGCCCATCCTAAGCCAGCCAGAGAGAGGAATTGCGTGCCAGCAAGCATGAGGTACATCCCGGCCCAGAAATTGATTTGACTGCGAAGTTCGTGATGATCCGGAAGAGAGAGAGCCGTGATGGCTTTGGCAAAGAAGATGGCTTGGGTGGGATTGCCTCCACCAGCAACGACTGAGCAGAGGAAACCAAAAGCCATCATTGGCCAATCGTTCCTGTTGAAGCTCCATACAAGGCCCATCAACTTCCAAAGAGAGTAGATCTTTTCTTTCTCTTCCTTCCTCTTTGCAAGCTCTACACTCGCGGCGGACTTGCCAGATTGTAATCGCTGCAGCTTCTCCTTTGGCTGAGTACGCTGGCTGTCCGTTGATCTGACACGCGAAAGCTTCCCGCTGCCCGACGAAACAATCCTCTTCAAAGTTGACATGGTTTCGTGGTCTTCGCCATTCTCAGATGAAGATTGATCCAACTTGGCCTCTGAATCCTTCGCAATCGCCATATCCTCGTCGCTGGTGTCCTCATCGTCATTTTGTTGTTCAGCAGCAATACGTTGTGCCTCGACAAGATTGAAATATGCACCACGTCGATCAAGAAGTTCGTCGTGCTTGCCCTGCTCGACAAGCTTCCCTTGCTGCATGACTACGATGTTATCTGCGTTCTTGATGGTTGAAAGACGGTGAGCGATAACGATTGTCGTCCGACCTTCCGCTGCACGGTCAAGAGCAGCTTGCACAACACCTTCGCTTTTTGTGTCCAAAGCCGAGGTAGCTTCGTCCAGGAGAAGGATCTTAGGATCGCTCACGATGGCTCTGGCGATGGCAATTCGTTGCTTTTGACCTCCAGACAGTAAGAAACCGCGCTCGCCCACATTTGTCTCATAGCCTTCCGGTAAGGTGCTGATGAAATCATGGGCATTTGCCATCTTGGCCGCGTTTTCAATCATTTCGCGCGCCTTTTCTGCATCCAAGTTCTCAAACTTAGTTCCAAGAAGGCCGTAGCGGATGTTCTCGTAGATGGTTGTCGAAAACAAAACAGGCTCCTGTTGCACCAGGGAAACGTTCTGTCTGAGCCAACTCAGGTTCAAAGTCTTGAGGTCCCTGCCGTCAAGCAGAATCTCGCCCCCGACCGGATCGTAGAAACGCTCTACGAGGCCAACGATTGTTGACTTTCCGGAACCGGAAGCACCCACCAAGGCAGTTTGCTTGCCAGCTGGAATGTGAAGGCTGACACCATCCATGACGACGACTTCCGGTCTCGAAGGATAGATCATCTTGATATTGCGCAATTCGATCGTGCCTTCGATGCTCGCTGGCTTCTCACCAGACTCATCATAGGGATCCATTGGTGATTTGCGGTCAATAGCAGCAAAGATCTTTTGTCCGGCCGCAGTTCCAGCGGTGAATGCCTTCATGTTCGGCGCAACATTGCCCATAGAAAATGCACCAATCATGACGGCGAACAAGACAGTCAACACGTCAGATACGCTCATTTCGCCCCGCACAAGGAAGCGTGAGCCTTGCCAGAAGGACAGAGCGTAATTCAGGTAGACCAAGGTCATCATGATCGCAATCATAACGCCGAGGGTTGCCTGAAGTCTCTTGGCGTAATTCTCTGCCTGTTGAAGATGCTTATCGTACTGCCTGGCAAGCTTCTCTTGCGTGTTGAACGCCGTTGCGTTCCGTACCGAACTTATGACCTCCTCAGCCACACTGCCTCCTTTTGCGTATTCAGCCTGTGAAAGGGCTGTCCACTTGATGATAAAGGTGGAGCCGCCAGCCATAGTGAAAACTATCGAGAAAACAATGGACATCAGAATTAAGGTCAGTTTCCAGTACTTAACAAAGGCGATCACAAAGGCGGCGATGAAGGTAGCGAAAGCGTTCAAAGTCAAGCCAAACTTCTCGGATATGCCGTCTTGTATTAGGTTTGTGTCGGCGGTGATGCGCGTCGTGATCTCGCCGGCGCCAAGCTTGTCGAAAAAAGCTATGTTTTGACTGAGCATGGCTTTCAGATATCGCTCCCTGATCTTCTGCGTGCAGTGCTCGCCGACGTAGATGAAGCCGAGGGTGGCAATGTACGTGGTAACCCATTCCCCGATCGCCAGATAAACGAAATAGAGGACAAGGTGCGACAATTCGCCGACGAATTCATTGTACGTGCTTTTCCCGTTGAAGTAGTTTGAGAAGAGACCGGTAAGGTTGCCGAAGACGACGGTCATGAGAGGCATTGCAGCGCCTGCTGCGATTGTGCATACGCAACTGATGGCCCATATTGTCCAGTCCGTCCGCGTGGCGTATCTGTACAGTGTGAAGAATCCCACCTTGACGTCCGGTATGTCGACCTGTCGGCGCAAAATCTCGGCCTCATGCTCAGGCAGGTGCTTGAACGGATCCTTGTCGTCTGAGTTGCCGACTTGTACCACTTTTGAGTCGAGCTTGTTCAAGTCCGCATTCGCGGGTTGGTCCTGGGGACCAGGTGGTTGTACAGGAAGTGCGGCCTGCCCCTCCGCTGCACGTATGGCCTCCTTCTCTTCTGCGAGCGCAGGCTCGCTTGCCGAAGGCGAATTTCGCCTGCCTGGCAGCAACGACTTGACGGACAAGCGCGATCCGCGCTTGTCATCCTGCCCAGGCATCCTTTTCCGCGCGAATGCTGCGGGTTTCAGGGCTTCCTATGCCTAGTTCGCCAGATAGAGAATCCGTGTGATGTTTTTTCTCGGGTGGGTCGCGAACCGTGTAGCCGATGTGAGCAGGTGTAGAGATCAACTATGAGCCAAACATTAGAACACAGATGGGAAGAAAGCCAGGGAACCAGGCGAAGGAATCAGAACGGTGGCATGACGGGCTGAAATAAGTATTAGGCAGAAGGAAAGAACGGACAGAAGAGGAAGATAGCTGGTGGCGTCATGTAGGGTACATCGCAAGTTGTACTCTTTGGCTCGCATTCACCGTTTAGGACGACCCGGGGAGCGGGATGATGGGCAGCACATAGCACAAGTACAGCAGTGCATAACATCTCGGCCCTTTGCTTCTCCGCGTGCGCTAGCACTGCTTTTGGCAGGACAGCACTCGCTTAGCTTGTCGATTGGGGCCTGGTGTACGAGGTTGCGGGGCGTGTTTGCGACTCTACCTTGGCTAGGGGGAGTCGTGCAACCTTCGGCGCCGAGCAGCGTCGGTAGTCAACAGGGTTCACCGTATCGCCTCGCACTGTTGCCGCTCGACATGAAAGAATGCGAGCGAGTAGGAAGTGCGTCGGCTGCTGCTTGGACGGGCCTAAGCGCCGTCGAAGCGGAATCGCTCAGTGCTCAACCCTTGCGCACGCGCGGGACGACTGTGGCCTCAATCTCGGTTGTGGGCTGTGGACGTCGAACAGCTCTCAAACCCCGGTGCCGTTTAACGCGTGGCCACGACGGCGAACGTGTGGCCGTTCTTGTTCATCCTTTTGCGTGTCTCATCAGCAGGTGACGTCGTAGACCCGAGAATTAAAGTGTCTGTGTCACTCGCATCTTAGCTATGTGTCCGTGTACGGAGATGCTGCCGAAGGTGTCTATCTTTCTCTTCTGTTGGACCGCAGATCTAAAGTGAAGTCCGAAAATAACCTGGCGTGTTCTTCAGCAACAGGTAAAGACGGCGTCGAACATGGATCCGCAATCCAACCGGCCTTTTGCTTCGGCTTCCCAACCGGGGCATCGAGGATACTTTTTTTTTTTGGTAGGTTTGCAAAATGCGGAACCAACCTTTCCAAACGCCTAAATCGACGCTTCTGTCATTGTCTTTTTGAATGGCGGAACCGAGGAGGCCTGTGAGTAGTCTCTGAGCGTCAATCTTTGATCCATTCGATACATGCATGGCCGCGAATGCTTTGCAAGCCACCAACCGTCAGGCTCATCTCTATCGTCGATGCGTCTTTGCTGCGTTCAAGTTGGACGACTGACTCACCATAGCAGTACGGCAGAAAAGAAGACCCGAAGGGGTTGTCAAATAAACAATGTTTCTGGATGTTAGACTTTTTGCAGATCCCCCCCTTTCTTTGATAGCCTCGCTTGTATAAGGTAAGCTGGTTGTGCTCTGGTTGACGATACAAGACTAGGAAGCAGCACTCCGGTCTCTCCTGCGTCTCACTCACTTTTGAGACTACCAGCGGGGCAAATACATTTGATAATATTTGAAAAAGACTCCTCTTTGACCGTGACGTCTCCATTTCATCGTGACCATGCTTGTATAGCTTCTACACAAGCAGCGCCGTCACCATACAGAGGATCCAAACTGTGACACGTTACTGTTCAACACCTGGAACGAATGGAACGAACTATCTCTCGATGGAAACACATTTGGCGAATAATTGCTTCACGGTAGACGCGTAGAAATGTTCTCTTTTTATTATTAGTCTACTATTTTTATTGTTATTTTATTTTATTTTACTTTTTTTTTTCTAATTTTGAAGGCTCCCCATTTAGCTGCACGTAGTCAATGTTTCGGGAGGCAGAAGGCAAAAGGAAAATGATGAAAAACTGCTCAGCAGGCGCTGCTGCTGCGATCTTGGGATTCAAACTATCGATCGCATTTTCAGCGTGGCCAAACAGGTGTGGCTGGCGGACGACGTGTTACAGGTCCCACACGATTGGTGCACAAAGGGTATGAGCCGAGTGATTGCAGACAGGTTTTCGATCTAAAGCTGCAGCACATGGAAGCTTGCGACGCACTTCAGCATCGACACAGCTCGGCGAACGTTCGAACACCTTTCCCGTGAGGTGAAGATGCCGGATCACCGCCATGATCTCAAAGCATGCCTTGCCATGTCAACCAGCCAAGGCCAGGGCTGGAAAGGTCACTACGAAACAGGCTTTGCTGCTTGTGTCCAGCGACTCTCAGAGGAACGAGAGAAGGACGTCGGCCACGTGGACGGCTGACTGTCATGTCTGTCAAGAGCGCATGCGAGACTTTCTGGCAAGGGCAGAGGACGAAAAATGTCCAGCAAACGTCTTATGTGCGGGACGGGCAAGCTGTTTGGCGATCGAGCCGGTGCCAATGACGACAGCTGGCCGGGGGCACCAGCAATGCAGGCGGGAGGAGGTCGGATGGAGGTGATTTGATGAGGAGCAGCACGCTATCTTCGAAGTCAGCCCGTGTCATGGCAATGGCCGGCGAGAAAACCACCAGCAGAGGCGAGGGCTCGTCTTGCAGTGTGCATCAAAGGAAGAAGCTTCCAGCAGAGGCTGTCTCTCGTCGGGTTTCGGCTCTTGAAGCGGCGGGCACGCTTGTGGTGTACGGACGCACTGTGACGCACGAAACAAAATGACAGCATTCAACTTACGACAACCAAGAGCGTTCCGGGTGCAAATGATGCACAGCCACAGCGGAGGGCGACGATGCTTGCCTGATCCGGACCAGCCACGGCGCCAGAGCTGCCGGTCCTGTACAGTAGTGTCGCGCTGGCTTCCGCTTGCTTTCGCTGGTTTGCGCGCCCGCATCGTCTTCAGTAGCACCAGCAGCTGCAGTGACTTAGTCGTGGCTTTCCTGCCCGGCCCTGTCGTGGACCTGGCGCCCTTCCTGCTCGATCACCGAACCAAAGCCCGCTGAGGTAGCTCCGTCACCACTAGCACTGGTGGTTCGAAGCTGGAGAGCCCAAAACACGACCTTCACCACCGCCCAGCTCTCTTTTCCTTTCTCTCTCACCCCTTCCACTCATTCTTCATCGCAAACACGCCCTCCACGACGTTCAATTCCGATTCTTTTCTTTTCTTCTGCATTGACTTTGCTGCATTGCTACCCTGCTCGGCTGAGTGGGTCAACAACTCACCACCATGGCGACGACCGACGGTCGCGAGGGCGAGCTCAAGACTCAGGGCCTAGTGGAGGCGTCGCAGGATCCCGATTCCAATGTCACCTCCCAAGATGTGGAGAAGAAGATTCTGGAGGAGTCGAAGAAGGCAGGCGTGCCCGCATTTCACTTCAACCCCGACGCTTCGGCCGAGGACAAGAGGGCTCAGCTTCGTGAGGTACGTCCGTCCATTCTTACCTGTCCACGACAGCCTGAAAGCAGGTGTTAACTGCTGCGCGCTCCAGGCTACGGCCAACATTAGGCCACACAGAGAGCACAAGGCTGCGACACTGGTATCTGACGTCGATGACGGCCAGCCGTCTGCCTACTCAAATGATCTCCCTCCACCTTCGAAAGCCGGCGCGATCAGTCCTGTCGAAGTTGCCAAGCAAGACAACGCCGCGAATGGAGATTCCATAGGTCCAGGCGGTTTCGACTATAGCCGCGTAGGTTGGGCGCCTCGCTTCGGCCTTCCCGTCCCAGAAGGCGTTGATATGGACACGTTGATGACAGACCAGTCAACATGGCTGGAAGAGCGATTGCAGGACAAATTCTTTGGTGATTGGTACCACAATACTGCTGTGATTTTCTTCTGCGCCTTTTCGTCTTACACGGTTGCCATTCTGGGCGGTGGCTTGGGATGGCTGTTTATCATCCTCGCGGTGTGCGCTACCTACTATCGCACTTCGATTCGTAGAGTGCGTCGTAGACACCGCGATGACATCAACCGCGCCATGCAAAAGGCCCGTCTGGAGACCGACACGGAGTCGCTCGAGTGGATGAACAGCTTTTTGGTGAAGTTTTGGCCTATTATCCAGCCGATGATTGGAGAGACCATCATCACGACTGTGGATCACGTCTTGTCGGAGAACAAGCCACCGTTCCTCGAGGATCTCAAGTTACGAGACTTCACGCTCGGCACTAAACCGCCGCGCATGGAACACGTCAAGACGTACCCGAAAACGGAGGAAGACGTTGTGCTCCAAGATTGGAAATTCAGCTTCACACCCAATGACACGGCAGATATGACGGCCCGCCAATTAAAGGTTAAGATCAACCCGAAGATTGTCCTCGAGGTTCGTATTGGCAAGGGTATGGTCAGTAAAGGCTTAGACGTTATTGTGCAAGACATGGAATGCACTGGTATTATGCGGGTCAAGATCAAGCTACAGCTCGGCTACCCGTTCGTCGATCGTGTCGAGGTTTGTTTCTTGGAGAGGCCGCATTTCGACTACGTCTGCAAACCACTGGGCGGTGATACATTCGGTTTTGATATCAACTTCATTCCAGGTTTGGAAAGCTTCATCCAGGAGCAGATTCACGCCACTCTTGGACCCATGATGTACAACCCGCACGTGTTCCCGATTGAAGTCGCGAAGATGTTGGCTGGCAGCCCGGTCGATCAGGCTATCGGTGTCCTCCAAATCCATTTCCACGGTGCCCAGGGCCTAAGAAACCCCGACCCGCTTGCTGGTACGCCTGATCCTTATGCAACCGTTCAAATTTCCGGCCGACAGGAGCTCGCCAGGACAAAGACCATTTCGGGCAACGCCAACCCACGATGGAACGAGACCGTCAACGTTGTGATTTCTTCGCTCAAGGATGACCTCAACCTCAAAGTTTTCGACTACAACGAATTCCGCAAGGACAAGGAGCTTGGTGAAGCTATCTTCCCCTTGGACAAGTTCGAGACGGAGAGCGAGTATGAGAACGAAGCTCTTCCTCTCATGGTCAGTGGCCGCGCACGGGGGCAAATTCAGGTTGATCTCCGCTTCTTCCCTGTCTTGGAAGGCACCAAAACTGCGGACGGCAAGCAGGAGCCCCCGCCAGAGTCTCTCACTGGCATCTGCAAGTTTACGGTTGAGCAGGCAAAGGAGCTGGATGCATCAAAGAGCACTATTGGCCAACTCAATCCATACGCCGTACTTCTGCTTAACGGCAAAGAAGTTCACATTTCAAAGAAGCTCAAACGCACAAACAATCCTATTTGGTCGGATGCTTCCAAGGAGATGCTCATCACGAATCGCAAGACTGCTAAACTGGGCCTGGTCATCAAGGATGATAGAGAACTTGCCACCGATCCCGTGATTGGCACATACCAAATCAAACTGGATGATTTACTTGATCTGACGTCAAAAGGATCCGATTGGTTCCGTTTAGCTGGTGTTAAGACTGGTAGAGTCAAACTGTCCGTTCAGTGGCGACCGGTTGCCCTACGCGGCGCCATTGCTGGCTCTGGCTACGTTGATCCCATTGGTGTTATGCGTCTGTACTTTAAAAACGCGAGGGATCTTCGAAACGTTGAGACGGTTGGTAAATCAGACCCATATGCACGCGTGCTCCTTTCCGGTGTTCCAAAGGGCAGAACTGTCACCTGGAAGAACAATCTCAACCCGGATTGGGACGAAGTCATTTATGTTCCTGTGCATTCCGAGCGCGAAAAACTCACAGTGGAGGTCATGGATGAGGAGAACGTGGGCAAAGACCGCTCTCTCGGCCAATTTGACATTCCCCTAACGGAGTACATCTCGAAGGACGCCGATGGCATGTACGAAGTCAACCACACTAATGAGAACATAGCTCAACCGCTCCTTTCTGGAACCGGTCGCTTCGTCAAGGGCACCGTCAACTTCACCTGCTCATTCTTCCCGACGATCCCCACTATCAATCCAGAAGAGGAAGAGGCCGAACAGAAGGAGCAGTCATCTATCAACGGCGATGTTGCACCTCTCACGCCCAGCAAGGCAAGCTTCGAATCTGCACGCAAGAGTATTGAAAACACTCCTGGCAAGATAAGTGGCTTGAGTGTCCGAGACAGAAGCGACACCAGTGCAACCGTAGCTTCCGAAAATACAACCAATTCAAAGGCTCCATCCGACCTCGCGAAGAAGCTGACAGATGGCGAGGCGGAACAGAGCGAGACAGCCAGCGTGAAACAAGTCGTCCCGAAGTTGAGGTTGACCGAGGAGAATTTATTGGAATACGGTCGGTTCTCATGGTGGCATAAAGATGATCCCAGTGAGTTCTTAAAGATATATGAGTGAATGCGCCGACAATGGATTGTTGGCACAAAGCATTATTTTATCATATTTTTAAGAACATATCTGTGACCGTCATTCTTTGTGATGGACAGACTGCTAACGATGTGTAGAATCTGGATTGCTTATTTTCAAGCTTATCTCGGCTGAGCTCTCTCGAACCAATGTTCATTTGGAAGTGCTTATGGACGACTATGTCTTCCCAGCCTACTCCAGCCATAAGGTCAAGACCAAACACTACGAGTTCAACGAGGGTCAGTATCATCTTTTTTACAAAGTTTGGAAATGCTTCTAATGCGTTTCGTAGTTGGTGATGCCATTGTTCGCGAGCTTGATCAGTCCAGAATCACCCTCCGCCTGATTGAGGACGTAGATAAAGAGGGCAAGGGTGACACTCAAGTTATCGCTAAACTCACTGGGCCGACAATCAGTACTCTTCAACGGTGCCTGTACAAGCCAACTCAACTTACCCTTCGGGACAACCATGGTCAGGAAAGCAAAGTTACTGTGAGCCTGAGATACTTGCCCATCAAGATGCAGCTCGACCCAAGTGAGAGCTTTAACAACATGGGCAAACTCCGTGTTGACGTCATGGACGCTGCGGACTTGCCAGCAGCAGATCGCAATGGCTACAGCGATCCATTCTGCAAGTTCTACCTCAACGGCAAGGATGTGTACAAAACCGATAAGCAGAAGAAGACTCTGCATCCTGCTTGGAACGAGACGTTTGAGGTTCAGATCCGATCTAGGACTTCTGCTAAATTCGAATGTCATGTATTTGATTGGGACTTCGGGGATAAGGCAGATTTTCTGGGCAAGACCACGGTTCCGTTGGACATTCTTGAACCTTTCAAGCAGCAAGAAGTGTCGCTTGGCTTGGATGGGAAGTCCGGAACAGTCAGATTGCGACTTCTGTTTACGCCAGACTTCGTCCAGCGAACAAGACAGGGCTCCTCGACCTTCCATGGTACATTCGCTGCGCCAGGCAAGGTTGTTGGTGCTCCTGTCAAAGGCGTTGGTAAGGGTGTCATGGCTATTGGTGGCGGCGTTGTCAAGACTGGCTCATTCATCGGCAAAACCTTCAGGAGAAAGAGCTATCATGAGAAGGAGCTGCCAAATGTTTCCCGAAGCGGCACGGCCACACCAAATGGCGAGCTCAATGACACGCCAGTGATCTCTGTTGAGAGCCCAGATGCTACGGCTTCACCAAGCACTCCAGTCTCTGGACACAAGCGCGATAGGAGCATGGGTGCCTCGTCTGTACACAGTCTCGCCGGAGGTGCTCCTAGCGCTGAAACTGGCACTGCGAGCTTAAGTATCTTGTCTGCTAGTGGCTTCCCATCTTCAGCTAAAGTTCGTGTCGAGATTAAGCAGGAACGTCCTGGAGGTTCAAGCAAGGAGGTTCACAAAACCAAGGCTGTGAAAGCTGAGGACGGTTCCGTCAGTTGGGGTGAGGGCGAGAGCTTTAAGGTCCAATGTGCAGCAGATACGCCTTTCCATATCGAGGTCGTCGACCACAGCACCTTCGGTCGCGATGAAGAATTGGGTAAAGCCACGTTTTTCATCTCCGACCAAGGCTCGGGCAGTGAACAGACCATCACTGTCGGCGAAGGCAAGGTGGTGATCCGCAGCAGCTTCCAGGCTGCCGACGCTCAGAGCACAGCAAACAGCCCACGGAACACACTTAGGAAGAGCATGTTTGGAACCAAGAGAGACACCCGGGATCAGAGGGAGAGAAGCACTACTCCCGCATAAAAGCTTGAACGCAACACGGAATGCGTTTTGGTCTTAGAACTTTTGTTTGGCTAATGTGTTCCTTTCCTTCACTTTCGCAGAACGGCTTTGGAGATGGACGTCTCATCGTGGCCCAAACCGCCCCCGACGTCGTCTTTTGAACTGACCCAGAACGATGGACGCTTGACACCTTCACCTCCGCCACCAACAACGCATAAACGCAGCCTCAGGACATCGCATTGGTGTTATCACTAAAGAGCTGCTTACATTCGTCCTTTCTATTTCTACCCCGATCGAGATACCATTTCACTTTTCACTTTTCTTATGCTTTCTTTAGGTTCCTATGACACTTGGGGTGGTGGATACATAAAATTGGTAGGAACAGGCTTTAGGGAATACTCTTATTTTTATTTTGTGGCATGGAATCCTAGGCACGGGACTGTGTATATAACTAAAATGAGCGAGTGCGTAAATAGTCTTTCTTCAGATGAATGTGCCTATGTTGTCAATGGTTGCGAAACTTGATCAAGCCCAACCGCCAACTTAGAAAGTCACCCACGAGGTATTAAATAGGTAAAGACTATCGTTGACTACTATACGTTTCTCAAGTCTGACGTATCCAGTCGGCTTGCCTCCAACCCGTAGACTTTGTGGTTGTAATGTGGTTGTAATGTCTGGGTCATGAAGCAATTTTGTCGTGGTGCTGTTTTGAGGCTGTGCAAAAAGGCACCGTCCACAGAGACACTTTTGTCAGCTACCAAGACTTGCCCAAGACAAACTTCTGCAAGCGTATGGCGTATGCAAGACTATGCCGCGTGATTTGTCACTACACGTATCTTGTGAATGATCCTACTTCATCAACAAAGCCTCTTTGCCGCGTAGGGTCTCGCAGCAACTGAATGCAGCCTTCATAAAGGTCCAGGTACAGCAATCACGAGCAACAAGTGCGTGGTCTCCGAGCCCTTTTTCCACCATGGCGGCGGAAGGACACCTCGACTGCATGTTCGACTGCGGCCTGCATTTTTCGAGCTTAGAGTCCTTGTATCTTCATATAGAGCTCCATCACCGCGAGGACAACACGATCTCTGGTTTCGCAGTCCAAGAAGGAGCTGCATCACCTCCAGCTCAGTCTCATCAAGGCAATAGTGGGTATACCCCATTAGGATCTTTAGGGCAGCAGACATACACGTCAAACGCACATTCTACAGTATGCAAGTGTCTGGTGTTTTTTTCTTTTTGAAATATTGGCGCACGACGTTCTGACATTATTTCAGGTTCAGTCTCACCAAACGGTGACATTCTTCGACGATGTCCAAATGGAAGGGGAGCACTTGAACCAGGATCAAACGGCCGGTGAAGTTAACGAAGACTTCGTCCTATGTTCCGAAAAGGACTGCGGCGAACTTATCTTTGTAGCTGATTTGAACGATCACCTTGACCTGCATGAGGCGCAGAAGGGTAGCCTCGACGATGACACATCTTCAGTGCCACAGTCAGACGACCCGTCGTCGTCCTCGTCGTCGTCTCCCTACCCAAATGATGCTCAAATTTCGTCGCGCCATGATCATAGCAGCACCGGAAGGAAAATCAAAAGCCGTTCTGCCAAAGACGAGGAAATAAGAAGTCATATCGGCCGCAAGTTCCTACTCATGTTTGGCACTGACAGGCGTGGAAGGGATCGCGTGCCGTCAAACAAAGCACCCATATGTACGCAAAGGTTGGGAAAAGCCGAGCTTGGTGAGTCGAAATCGTGCATCGCTCGAGCATGGCCTTACCGCCATCAGATCTGGAAGCAGGCCGTGTTTCTCTAAAGCAATTGTCGCAGTTGGAGCAGCCGCTGACCGGGTTCAGGCCCACACGCGTTCGAAGATCGAATGCCCAGTTGGATGTACAGAAAACTCAAGGAGGGCCCAAAGATTACGCGAACGCGACGAATCACCCGAAACGGCGGCCTGATTACTCACGAGTCTGTTGAAGGGCAGACGAACGGAGTCTTGCCAATTCTGAGACAGTTGGTTGAACTGGATCCTGCCGTGTACATAGCCTATCTTTGCCATCCGTACGTAACACAGATTGGGAAACGGACGTGGGAAAGCGGATTTTGCGGTTTTCACAACACGCAAATGGTCATCTCGTACATCCAGAACTCAAAACATCCGGCGCACACGCTTTTCCCGGGCTTCATTCCTGGCATATTAGACATTCAGGACTGGATTGAGACCGCATGGTCTGAGGGGATCAACGAGCATGCAAAAGAGGAGTTTGGCGGCCTGCGGGGCACGCGGAAATGGATCGGTACACTCGAAGTCGACACGTTGTTCCAGTATCTGGGTATTCCGCATCAGATTCACCAGTTCCACGACACGGTAGAAGTTAACAATCAATACGCGGACCAGAACCTGTTGGATTGGGTCGAAGAGTATTTCAAAGATGCAGCTATGGATCCAAAGCAGAAGGTCCATTGCACGCTCAAGCCACCGATCTACTTCCAGCGGCCGGGCCACTCACTCACGATTGTTGGCATGGAAAGGATGCGCAACGGTACACGAAACCTACTCGTGTTCGACCCGATGTACCAAGTGCCGACTTCGATGCTGCAGCTCATCGAACGAGGCCGGGTTAAGGAGCTGAATACTAAGCTCCTTCGGTTCTACAGACGCTCGCAACTTCGTTTGCACAGTTATGCCGATTTCGAAGCAACCACGTAAGTTCTGGTCTGTGTTGAGATGTGGAGCCCGAATAACCATTAGCCAGATTGGAAGGCGAGCTGCCAGAATATCCGGCGTGGGATATAGGCCAGAAGAGAATTTCAAGTTCGCACAGGATTCTTTAGGACCTTCGCGTGCCCAGCTCGTAGCTCGGGGCATTATGCGTCGTGGGCAACGTGAGTGCCAAATTTTGATTTATCATAGCTGCTGATCGTAGCTCCCGAATATCTATTGCTGCCTAACTACCGCGAGCTTAGCTTTGCTTAGAGAGATATGAGCGAGAGGTGTTTATGTTGGACCTTCCCTAGCTCATCGGAGACTGACAGGATGCCACCTCTCACTGAATATTCCATAAACCTTATGTATGACACTGAGAACGTACGTGCAGCATGCATTTACAGGATTAAGGCAAAGGCGCGTAGATAAACAGGTTTATGACAAAGATCTAAACCCTTATGACAACCACGAAAGATACAATGCCGCGTCCTGTGTCCAAATTTTTTACGTTCCCTGCTGTGCTTGAAAACTTTCTCTCCATTGCTCACCTGCTTCCGTTGCAGCTAGTTACTGCTTTGTATGGATGGAAAGCTTGCTGATGTCTGCATGTCAAAACGTAGGCTTCGACCGTCAAATGAAGGTGTTTTAGAACCAAGGTATCGTCGTCACGCGAGCGATTGGCGGCCCAGAAAAAATTTATTGAAAATTGTGCGAGGATAGCAGAGCGCCTGTGTATCCGCTGGCAGCTCGTGGAAAGCCATGATTCGGCCTGATTGACAAGCAGTGAGCGTCTTGTAGTTCCGCTAAGTTCGGCAGGGATATGACGCTCTGATGCTGACGACGTCGGCCCATCTTGGTTGAGATTAGTCCGGAGCTAGGAGTAAACGAACGAATCTTTTCGGTAAAAAGCTGGCCCCTTCTTTTTTTTTCGCGAGTTCTCCGAAAGTTCTGGTCGTTGAACGTGTCCTGCTAGCTCTCAAGCGGTAAATCAAACGTCGTACCTGAAGGAGAGCAACGTAAACAAAACATTTCTTCTTCTCCACGACTGACCGCTCTTGACATACTTTACTCCTGGATAGAAGACACGCTGCTGCCTGTGTCGAGAGTTGAAGAACGCATCCGTGGTGGGTACGGTGGAGATTTTTTGAGTCCTGTTCCGAATGAGAGCACATTCATCAACTCGAATGAGCATATGCAGCTCTCCCTAACTCTCCCGCTCTCGTCCTGGGCGGTGATTGAGAGCCGAGAAGTCTAAATAACCATGACCTGTTCGGCGACGCTGTTCAGAATTTAAACAATCTCTTCGAACATCATTCTACGCGGCCACGCGGAGATTGGGGATTGTGACACGTAGTCGTGTACACCCATACACCCACACACGGTGTCTTTCGTCGACGTTTGTGTGCCGACGTTGATATTCTGAGCCTATCACAAGAGGAGCTACCCAATAATAGGTATGGATGGGCATCCTGTCCATGCTCTTGGTTCAAGTCCATGGCCCTCAGAGCATGCATGACGATCCTGTTCGTTTTATGCTATGCGGTGGATGCGCCCAAACAAAGAGGGAAAGAAAAAAAGCTTGTGCAAAGCTTGTTTTCCCGGCCCATGCCGTCCATGCCTGCACATCCCGCTTCTGATTTCTATTTCCATTCTCTTTCACAGCAAGGGGAGGAGATCGGGCACGGTGACTAGCTGCACGCCGGTCCAGGGACTCTGACAAACTTCCGACGTGTGATTGGCTCTCGACGCGCTGTACCCGTCCTCTGTGATCGCAGCCTCCTTGAAACACGCGCCCACTGGCCACCTCCAAACATCTTGAATCCCCATCGTCAGTTCGCTCAACCAATTGCGCTGTCGCGAACACGCGCCTCAGCCCCCGTCAAAATGTTCTCCTACCACTGCGACCTGCAGATGCGTACGCAACGGAACGGGATCCCGGGCGTCGGGTGAACACCATGGCCCAGACTTTCCAACGGCTCTTAAGCGCCACGGGAACGCCCAGCCTTGTGTCGCCGATCGTTTAAAGGAGGTGGCCTGTGAACTGTGCCCCAGGTCGTGCCGTGGAGGTACAATCTCTGGATTTCTTGTCCGTCATTTCTCGTCGTTTGTCTTTTTGGATGCTTTGACTTAGAGCGACACCTAATCGTTTCTGTCACTATTGCTTGACGCAACTTCTTTACAGCGAAGACGTACGGACCGTCCTCGAGCACCAAAAAAAATGCGCCGCTTCTGGAAGTCTTTGGCGTTGGCTGCCGCTTGTAAGCATATGCCATGTGTCTTTACAATCAAAGCCTAAGCTGTGCTGACCGCTAAAATCCAGCTTTTTCTCATATCGCATCCGCAGACCCAGAACCTTCAGCTGAACTAGTAGAACGGCAGACCACGAGCAGCAGCAATTCGTCAACCTGGGTTTACCAGGGCGATGTAGGTGGGGGGAACTTCACTTTCACGATTACTGTCAACCCGCAGAACGATGACCTCTGGTTCCGCATGGCGGCTCCATCTGTCTATTCATGGATTGGGGTCGGAGTAGGCAGTCAGATGAAGGACGCGAAGGTCTACTTCATGGCATATCAAGGATCAAGCTCCGACAGTATGATAGACTCGGTACGAATTGCTCGAATCTAGACTGGTTACTGACGAACATGTACGCTCAGAGTTGACCATATCAGCTCGGGGTCCTTGCAATAAATGCGAGCCCGGTTACCTTGAGGGATTTGGTCTTAACGCAGCCACACCACCAGCAGGCGATCCAGCGCCGTTTGGCATAAGTAATAGCACCTACTACTTCTCCGGATATGTCGCCAATGGAACCCGGCGTGCGGGCATCGACCCTACGAGCACCAACCAGCCGTTCATTTGGGCCGTTGGCCCAGTCTACTACGCTCCCGATAGTGACAAGCCCAACGCACCGTTGAGAGAGCATTCTCTTTACGGAACCTTCCAGCTCGACATGACCAAGGCACACGGCACCAAGCTTCCCGCATTGGGAATCAAGGAGAATGGTGTAACGTTTCAGGGCACAGCAAGTAGAGACCACGACTTTGGCAGTCCAGCGCATGCTGCGCTCATGGGGTTTGCCTTCGTCTTCATCCTACCACTGGGTATCCTCGCCCTGCGCATTCTCAACCGCGTCAAGCTTCATATGATAATCCAGGGTATTGGCCTTGTTTTCGTGACTGTCGCCTGGCTAGACGGTTTCTACATTTCGAAGAAATATCAACGTGTATGTGTCCAAAATCTGCCTCCCTTCTCAGTCTACCTCATGTGATTCAATTCCCGACATATTTACGCTGACTTTCCCTCCCAGTCGATGCACTTCAACTCTCCTCACCAAGTCATTGGCATTCTCGTCTACCTTCTGCTTCTTGCACAGTGGATCACGGGCTTCTTGCACCATCGCAAGTACGTCAAGACGCAGCAGCCTACTGTCTTAATTAAGCCGCATAAATACGGTCTAGGAGCCGTTGTGCTCGGCCTCGGCATCGTTAATATGGCGATAGGCTTTCCCTTCGCCAACGCCGGCAACTACAACACCTTTTACGTACCCATTGTTATTGGCATGATCATCGTCATGATCATCGGCATCAGCCTCAAGAGGTTCATGAGTGGCAAGCGCAGCAAGAGTAGTGTGCCTTGGGGGGGCCCAACCGGCAGCGCGGTACCACAGACACAAGCACAATACGGTGCTCCTATTCAGCCGCCGCAGGCCTATGCTGGGGTGAACCAAGGAGGCTACTCAGGTCTTCAGTATGGGCAGCGGAACGAGGTTGAATTGGGCCAGATGGGACCACCCCCGGCGTATAATGGTGAGGCGACGAAGCCGAGAGAATTGGTCTGAAGTTTTTTTTTCTTGATGTTGGTGATATGCGTAGGGATTGCATCTAACGGTGTTAATTGTAAAGGCTAACGTGACGGCGGTTGCTTTGTAAATGCATATTGAATCGAAGCCCAGATAAGAGATCATGGGACATGTCTTAAAATTTCAGTAACGACTGTAGACTTATGTTCAGACTGACACTATAGTCTGGAAAAGCCACCAAAATGGCGAAAAAAATATGTGTACGTAAAAACTGGCAACGTTTCATAAGCATTTCATTCGTGATGTGTAATCGTGACTGGAAATTTATGTGCTGATATCTAGAGCATGGGATCGATAACAAATCATGATCCTTGGGTATCTTCATCGTCGGTAAAATCAACGTCATCCTGCGCTGCGGCTTTAAGATCCTGTGTCGAAAGACCTAAATCGTGAAACCGTGAGGTATTAGTACCTGACGTATGTTTTGCTACGTCAGTCGTAACAGTGGAAAGCGCGGTCGTAGCCTTGGTAGCAGATGGCCGTTGCAACGGTATGCTAAAGAGAGCATCATCCTCATCTTCATCCGTGGATTCTCCACTATCGTAATCGAGTCCGGCGGCCTCTCTCAATACTTGGGTACTCAGTCCCAAAATTTGCAAGCCGCCTTTGCGGGAAAACAGATCGCTCCCTTGTCCCTCGTCGGGAACCACTGCAGGTGTATAGACCGTAGGGTTTAAACGCAACGGCGGCGGGGGCATAAGAACATTGTCGGAGACTTTGGATTTCTCGAGGGCCTGGAAGTATACTTCCTCGTCTTCATCCTCGGTATCATCGTCCCCGGCTTCAATAGCTTCTTGGAGAAGTTGTGTGGAGAGCCCGAAGTCGTGGTAGTCTGAAGTGAATGAGCACTGTGCAGCAGAGAAGTTTGCGTATGTGGCTGTCATTTTGGGCGAGGGTGTTGCAATTGTTGGACCTCGGCTGAAGCTCCTTAAAATCGACCTTTCGGAACGTGATTTACCTGGAAGAGAGGGAGCATTTGGGGGTTTTATGACAGATATGCTGTTGTTGTTTTCAGATGCTTGGTTGGAGTAGGCAAAGTCCCGTACAATAATGCCGTCTTTGGGATTCAGTATTGGGGTTGCGGTTCTCGGAAGACCCGCCTCGGCTAAATCGTCTGAGGTGAGCTCAAGGTCTTGTGTAGACATAGGAGGTAGAGAGAGAGAAGCCACTGGGGATGCAGCCCGGGGCGGCGGCTGCGATATCTCGTTAAGTATTTGTGTGTTTCCATCCAAGAATTGCGACCAGTTGTCGTCTGGCGAGCGCATGGTTTTCACTCTCTTGGCGGGCGGCGTGACCGTGCGCTGGAGAGGCAGACATGATGGTGCTTGTAGTTTGATCGCTGCGGCTGTGGCCTTGGAGTCAGAATTCGTCGAAATATCGCCAGGTTGTGACGCATGACTAGCCGAAGCATGTCCCGATGGAGAATCTGAGCGGTCCAAGGGATGCTCGACTTTGTCATCGAGCTGATCAAGCAGAGCCTCGTCGAACGACATGTTACTAGAAAAACTCTCGTGTTCGGTATTCACATCGCTTCCGTCTGTATTTCTGTTCTCCTTCTGATTAATCTCCTCGTCATCTCTCTTCCTCTTCCTGTCACCCACGCCCAACCAGCTCTCCATACCACCCTTCATTTGCTTCTGCGTCAAGCTATAGCCAGCTAATTGCGTAGCTAATCCGATGCCCAGTTGTTTCCTCGCTTCTCGTTCCTTCGCTTCCTTGTCCTGCCTTGCCTTCTCAGCCTGCTTCCTTCGCTTTTCACGATCTCTGGCAGCCTGCGCGCGACGATCCAGCTCCAATGCGCGGGCTAGCTTGCGCTGCTGGGTAGGCGAGAGCGGCCGCGATCCTGATTTCTTGTACTGGGCCTTTGCGCGACGCAGCGTCGTCGCCTGTGGCGGTGGCATGTTCTGTTGCGGGCGTGACGGGTCTTAGGCGTGGTCTTAGGGCTCAGTGAGAGGGGGAGGTCATGCTTATCCGAAAGCCCGAAAATAGCTCGTGAAGCTGAAAGCGAGCTAGCAAGGCCCCAAAGAGTGCTGCTGTCGAGTCGCTCGGAAGGACAAGCTAGAGAGGGCAGACGAAAAGATGAGCCGCATCACAGGCTTGGGATGCGCGTGTGTTTGCTTTTGACGGGCGGGAGCGAGGAGTGAGATGCAGATGGGGTGGCGTTTTCGCGAAAGAGATTGCGGCCGTGTTCCGGAGAAACGACGCCAAAGACACGCCAAGAAGTCGCGCGGTCATGTGCTCGCCTTCTCCCCTCTCGCCGACCTCACGTCTGACACCGACTCTGTTCGTGCATCCTCCACGCAATCCTGATGGCCGCTTCTGCAGGCCCAACGCAATGTGCGTCTACAGCCATGGCGTGGAGAGCCAACAGTTATCTGAATGGTTTGAAATTCCGTGGTTCATCGCGACTCCGTCTTCTTGTGCCTACCGGACCGCAGGACTTGTCAATCATGAACGGGAATCAATATCTCAGCGCCTTACTTGGCCTTGAATGAATCTAAGACAAACTCCGTGAGTCCCCTGGGTATCTGTCAGCCCAGTTACAGGCTCGAGCTGGCGTCTCGCAGGAAGCGAACGTCCTAGGTTGTCCACATCAGAGATCGTCCAACATGTGGCTGAGGATTGCCGCCTCTATCCCTGAACGGCAGGTCAGGCCATGAGATAGATCCGTTCACTTAGTACGCTACACAAAATTAGACGGTCCGTGGAACTTCCCTGTTCCAACTGTGTTGCAACCTTTGGGAATCGACGGCAGCACAACCATTAGACCTGCAGCAGGCACTCCATAATTGCTGCTCCTTTGCCTAATGCATTGCAACCTTATCATTCTATGAGAGCTTTGGCGGCAAAACTAGGTGCTCCGTAAGCCAAAGGGCTTTGAGCACTGTTCTGGAACCTCTAGGGGATTTAAAATCATCGCGTAGACGAAGAATTGATAGCTGTCAGATGACATACAATTACAAACACTTTCGCATTGCAGTCTCTCTCTCATTCTTTTTTTTTTCCCTCTTCTTGAGCAAACAAAAAAAGGTCATAGTGGTAAGAACAAGCGCAGCATTCAGGAGAATCTCGTAAATTTGGTTAAAACTCTCAAGACAGCATTCTACTCAAATAGTTTGTTGACTGCAAGTGGTGCAGCATGAACACTACCCATGTACTCCATCCATATCAAAAAAGCAACAGAAACAGAAAGCATGGTACCAAGTTGCACCAAACATGACTTTTAACATGCTTCCACTCGGCAGAGTCTGAATCTCGAATAAAATAAACTGCGAAACCGTCGGCCATCAGAAACCGCCTTAGAATGTCTCTACAACAGGAATTTGCTTGCTTCACGTCTTCTGACCGCAAAGCTTCTTGAACTTCTCTGTTGCCTGTTTTATCTCGGTTGTAAAAAAAAGCCTGGAGATAAGAAGAACATCACACGATCTCGAATACATCGCCAATGCAGGAGCGACAAGATCTAAAGCCACTTTTACGTCCGCGTGAAAGACTCGCATCTAAGCAAGGCCGTCCCAAGTAAGCTCATGAACTGCGCAACGACGAAAGACAAATTTGATCCATGAAGAGGATATGACACCAAGCAGACGATATGTACTATCACATACGATCATAGATTGAGGAGAATTCGGGTCCCCGTCCGCTCACCCCTAGACAAGCCTCAAATCGGCCCATTAGTACTATGGTGGGTGACCACATGGGAATACGGTGCTGTTGTATGTTTTACTTTTTCTTTCTTTTTCTTTCTTTTTTTTGCTCTTACCTCATTTCTTCCTGAGGATTTATTGCATACATCTTTACCTAGTCTATCAACCATAGGAATGACATATGTGTCAAGAATTGACGCAAGGACTGGGGAGGGTATGATTATGTGCTTAAACATCGTTGTCATTACGTATTTGGTGCTTTACATTCGAAATTTTTGATGCTTTGGAGACTGCTAACCCCATGTCATGCTCTATGGATATGAAACAGCGATATCATTGAATTCAAGTCCAAGTTCATCCGTGAGCTAACTAATACGGTTTCGACTAGCATTGCTGAACAAGCTGGAAGCGTGGTCTTAGCGCGCCGTCATCTGAGATAAAAGCGGCCAGTCCTTGGACAATGAAAAAGGAAAACAAAGCGCTTCGAGGCCGTACAGATAGCATGATACTTCCAGCTAATAGCAATACTCAACAAATACTCCCAGAATATCAATTAATCGTTCTCCTCCTCGTCGTGGTCACTAACCGTTCCCAAGTATAGCTTTGGCATTTCGAAGTCCGAACCATCTTCATCATTGCTCTCTTCCTCAGCTGTGGTGACGTCTGGATGAATCTGCACAGACGCGATGTCCGATTCTGGAATGGCTGCTTCGGCAGCAAGTACAGGAGTCTCGACAGAAGCATTTTCCTGATTATCCATCCGCGTTCTCTTAACATGAGTGGCAGGTACTTCCTCCTCGACCTCCACGCTGCGCTTGGTGCCAGGGACGGTCAACTGCGTGGTTGCGAGATCGCCAAATGAAGCACTTGGCGTTGTTTCCTTTTGTTCCCGTCTGGAATTCGCTGTCCAGTCTACAGTCATGGAGTGCTGTATTTGGTCTTCATTCTCTTCCGCCAAATCATTACTTTCACTATCATCATCAACATCTCCAGCGTCTTTGTCATCTTCTGCGCGAACCGCCTCTCCTTGCCTTCCGGTCAGAATAACTGGCATCCTAGGCCTCAGAATAGCCTCGGTAACTGCACTCTCCGGTGCCACAGCAGCCAAGAAGGGTAACAAGCTCTGCTTTTTTGGTGCTGGGTTTAGCACTGCTGCTGCTAATGCTTCAAAGTTATTCGACAGGATTGAGGTTCGGTCCATCTGCGTTCTTGTTGTGGTTGACAGGAGTTCTGTGGGAAGTTTATTGTAGAGGATAGGTAATAGGTCACGCGCGGCCGCGTGCAGTCCGGGAAATGTTTCTGCAAGACTCTGTTGCAAGTTGAATGATGTGCTTGCCCCGTTGGTCACCTTACCCAACTTTGAGTTATTCGTAAGTTGGGTGTTTATCATTTCCGTTGTCTTGACCTGTGTGTCTTCCCGCGCAGGGAGCAAATCCTTGCAGCACGCTTTGATGATCTTGTCTAAGCTCTTTATACTGCTTTTCTTAAGAGTTGGGCCCACGATGTGCAATAGCTGGGCAATGCATCGATATATCCCGGTGCGAACATTCATTTCAAAATTCTCGGCTTCGAAAAGCCAAGTTATAAGATCCAGGAACTGTGTACAAACTGGTAGCGAAGCGTTGCCAAGGCGTTCGAGCAAGATGCTAATCACCTCCAATACTGATACATGCATATCGGGTAGTAGGGCAAAGAGCTCTTCCCTCTCTTCTCTTGCTACCTGTGGATTGTATCTCATCCTGAGAGCATCCTTCGTTTGTGGTGTCTGCACGTAAAACACCCGAGTAAGAAGATCAATTATGCGGCCAAGTGGCATTTTGACCGAAGTGACTGTAGGAGTATATATATACGCCTGCAGCAGCGACAACAAAATCTGAAACCTTTGCACGCCGGATCGTAAACCAGCCCAGCCAGGAAACCCAGTCTTCTCATCTGCTTCAGCATTGGGTTCTGCAGCTAATTCCTTGGATGCTGTGATAGTGGATCGTACTCCAGCAACGGACTGCCACTCCTCAATCACGGCACGGAACACTTGGTCTAACGTTGCATGGCACGAGTTGATCAGCTCATCGATCCCTTTCTCCCACTCCGCAGCGCCACCACCCTTCTGGGCACATTGGTGCATCAGAACGAGTACGCGGGCCGCCGCGTCTTTCGATCCCGTCGAACAAATCGCCACCATCTCCGCATCATTGAAAGGGTCATTGCACAATGTTGCAACAGCCAACTTTTGTATCTGGCTGACATACGACCTGAATGTCGTTGGGTGACGAGGCAACAGCTCAGCAAAGCTCTCGAAAACAAGCTCCGATACTTCACTCTCCAAAAAGGTCCCATCCAATAGCTGCATACATGCAGTAATAAACACTGGCAAACTGGGGGTCGTAAGTTCCCTCACCAGTGTCGCATTCTCCCACGTCAACATAAACGCCTTTGTCAATGCCACGATTGCGCATTTCCTTGTTGTCAGCGTGGAGCCAGATTTTTTCAGGACATCAAGCAGACCGCGGATCCATATGATGACGCGTTCTTTGTCCTGCAACACAGTGTTCGAGCCGCCAAGATCCAGAACGGTTTTGATGAGCACAACAGCAGAGAAGCGGGCTTCTGGAGTGCGGTCTTGGAGCAAGGAAGTGATGCGTGATTTCAGCCAAATGGTTTCGGGGTTGTTTTCTGAAGGATTGAAATTGGAGGACACCAGTTGGGAGGTAATAGGTCCGACGATCTTGGGGAGGCTAGCTGTCGGTGTGTTCTTCAAGCGGTAGTTGGCAGACCGAAGGGCGCGGTCATCAATCTGTGAGGGAGCCATAGGACTTGGAGTGAAAAACCGGTCTCATGTCAGCCTTTAGGTGATTAACAAGAGGTTGACCTTGAGCCCGCGACGGTCTGGAGTAGGCCAGAAAATTTCCCGTCATGAAAAAAAAGTGGAGCTGGTTGAGGGTTTGCGGGCGGCCCGAACTTGCTTGTCCCCTACGGCACACCCCAGCGGTTGATCCTCGACCTGCGCACTCATTACCAGACTGTGCGCACCACTTTTGCGGACATAGCAATGCGACCGCGGTTGTCCCCTCATTCATGACCATTGGGTTCTCTCCGTCTACATCTGGACTATGACCTTGCAATTCCAGGTCTTGGACGACTTCGTGCTGCCGATTTGCTAACGGCGCACAAGCATATAGACAAGCATGACGGTACGTGTTGACTGCGTCTCAGGTTGTACCCCTGCGACGTCATTGAGCATCTGTGCTAACGCCGATACTGACATGACACACCACAAATGCAGACAAAGGAGCAAGAGAAGGCAGCGAGGTATATTGCTCAGCTGGAGCAGGCGAGGTGCACCGCGCAGTGGGACCAGATCCCCGAGTTGACGCGCAAGGTGTTGAAGCATGCACCCCAGCGCAAATGTACGAGCAGACCTCCTTCTTTATCCCGTGCCAACAATGTCCTTTCCGTGCGTTTTGAAGTAAGGGGGCTCTACTGATAGCAATTGCAGGCCTAGTTCTCACCGCCCAAACCGAATCCCAAGTTGCAAATTACGAACCTTCCAACGAACGACCCTCTACAGCGGGGACAACCGGCTCCGTCACCACGTCCACCCTCGCGAAGCTCATACCACCCCTCTTAGCCGCAATCGAAGACGAACAGACGTACGCCGAAGATGCCTTCCAAGCAACAGTCTGTTTGGGCTGGATTCACTGGGTCCTACACGAGCCACAACTTGCCATAGCCCGTCTTCCTAAGGATATCGCACACGAAGTCAACAATGTCACGAATGGCCTGCCTCCACAGCAAAAGTATGGGAGTTGGCTCGCAGTATGCGCGGTCAAAGCAGCGTATATCAAAGGCTTCTCACAGGAGAAAACACTGGGTCCGTTGGAGGGGCTGGAGACCTACACAAGCATGCTTCCCTTTCTTTTGGAGCACCCTTTGACTCTGGGCTCATATAATCCTGAGCTGAGGCTATGGGCCGAAAGACTACTGAGTCGCATGGTTGCCGTGGCGATGAAATCGAAGCCGCTAGGGGAGTGGATGGAGTTAGAGAAAATGCTACAAATGTTCCATTTATGGATTTCGCTCTTCAAAGTTTCTT
Organism: Verruconis gallopava; assembly: GCF_000836295.1. Lineage (NCBI taxonomy): Eukaryota > Fungi > Ascomycota > Dothideomycetes > Venturiales > Sympoventuriaceae > Verruconis > Verruconis gallopava. Next base: position 463,100 of record NW_015622137.1, on the reverse strand, counting down.
CGACAAGTGGCTCAAAGGATCCGCATATCAGAGTCCCACCGTCTATGATTGAGTTGGGATCTGAAGTCGATTACTCAAGGTGGGATGTGTGGATGTCATACTACGATACATTGTCGGAGATTCTGCTGAGAGGCTACATTTATGCACCCACGTATTCTGATAAAAAGCCCGACCTGGTTTTTACGCCCGATGGCATGGACGAGACTCAATATCTGGCTAGCAGACTTCGGCAGCGCTCAGAGCTTAAACAAGTCGAGGCAAGCATTGAAACGAAGCTCCTAGAAGAAACACGCTTCCCAAAGTCCACAGAACGAAACAGCAGGGTCGAGAGGTGGGTGGATGCAGTCATGCAAAACTGGCGCATATTATGTGGCCCATCATGGACGGACGACGAACTCGGCGAGGGTGGCAAAGACGCCATCGCCAGGGGCGTACTCGATATCCTGTACCGAGCTGCGACTAAAAGTTTCCACTCAACGCAGATTCTTCGGTATCTGTTTAATGTTCACGCATATGTCGCCGAGTTCGACCTCGCTTTCAAAGCCTTTGACACGTATGTTGAACTTGTGCAGAAGGGCAAGGACCGCGAGGACAAAACAGGAGAGCCGGATTACAGCCTCGACAATGATGACACAACGCTGCACACTGTCTCTTCCGCGATACGCCTGCTCTGTAGATATGGCGACCGCAAGGATGTCGAGAAGTCAAGAGATGTGGCCCAGAAATTGCAGGTCTGGTTGCAAAGGGCAACGGCTGAGGCTGAGGCTCAGGAGAGTGCAGATCATACTGCTTCTGTGCCTGTACACGTACCCGTTTCACCGCAGTCTGTGGCAGAGGCATACACAGCGCTCGGTATATGTGAAGCTACGTGGGCGCGGCTGACGTACGACGCGCCTAGTCGAAATGTACATCAGCAGAAGGCGGTCGATCTGTTCAAAACTTCTCTGAAAGTGGCATTTGGGAATGAGCCAGATCTGGATACATCATTTCAACTCGCCCTAGTGCTGGCCGAGACAAGGGAACTTTCTCCAGCGATCAAGGTCGTCAAGCAAGCAATGTCCAGGCCTGCGCGTGGCGATTTTTTGTCACCGCTCACAAACAATGGCTCGACAAACTCCATGCAACGTAGCGAGTCGACGAATTACATCAGGGAAAGGAAGTTAGTTCCCTTCTGGCACCTGCTCACCCTTCTCCTGACCGCTAAATCGGATCTCCCGACTGCGGCACGAACCAGCAACGCCGCATTTGAGCAATTTGAGGACTACTCTGTGCTATTTGGTCCTCAGTCTAACTTTAAAAGCGAACATCTCCAGGAACTAGAACTCACGGAAAAGGAGGGCGCGTCACGGCCAAAAGGGCTTGTGGATCGGATGAACTTGTACGAAAAGGAAGGTATCATACAAGTTAAAGTCACCCAAATTGCACTCAAGGAGGAGTTGCAAAATGCAACGGACGCAGTTGAGTCCAGCGCAGAGTTGCTGGCGCTGTATGCCAGGCTGTTTGGCGATCCAAGGGCTGAGGCGAAGACAACATCGAAGATCAATACGTCGAGGGCGCCAAAGAGTGCAGTAGGGAGCTTAAGACAATCTGTGTTCAGCAGAATTGGACGAAGTAGGAGTAGACATGGTGAAGAGCGCCGGGAAAGCGTTCCATCTGTGCCTAGTGTGCCTGGTACGAGGCAGCCCTCTATTGCAACGACGAATGCGCCGACGATTCAGGTCACGAATGAAGACGGCTCGATGTCACGCAGTCAGAGCAAGTCAGGCTTCGGCAGGAGCAGATCGCAGCACTCGGTCGCAAGATCCAAATCCCATGCAGGCACGAGCACACCACGTCGAAGCACGAGTCACGGCCGCTTACAGAAACGTAGTGAGAGCCAGAGCCGGAAGTCTGTTGAGTCGATGCCGAGACAATCCACCGAGCAGGTTCAAAATGGTATGGCAACTAGCGTCGATTATCCTGTCGTGGCTGTCAGCAGCAAAAATAGCCCACCGGTTGGAAGCGAAAACAAGGTATCAAATTTCTCTCTACCGAGACCGCCGACCACCAGTGCAGACTCGCCTTCTCCTATACAATTCCTGAAGGATGTGGCAAACAGCTTGGATCCCATCTCCGAACCTTTTCCTTCAGGAAAAAGCGACCAAATCCCGAAACAAAACTTGCGTCCCCCAGTCCCGCATTCATCCATGGTGAATATGACTCCCGAGCCTCTGTTTCCGTTCGTGCAGGAGCGACGGCATAAGATGTCCTTGCTGGTGGAGTTGTGGCTATTTATTGCTGGTCTTTATACACGAGCAGGGGTGTACGATGATGCGAAGGCAGCAGTCGAGGAGGCTGCAGAGCTTGTAGGGGAAATGGAGGCCGATTTTCCGAAGGAGGATTCTGGTGCAAAAACTTTTGCGACGAAAGGCTGGGGTGGAGGAAAGTCGGTGGAAGAGCTATGGGGAGATGTTTGGACAGCGGTAAGGTGCACTTTCTTGGTTTAAACATGACGTGAGTTGTGGTGCTAACGCATGAACGACAGAGAGGCAATTTGTTCGCTGCACAAGAACAACCATACGATGCGATGGCGCAATTTGAAAAAGCTCTGTCGCATTTCCCAGACCATCCAACGGCCATTGTGGGACTCTCTGAGATTCTTCTCGACATTGCCACCTCGAAGATCCCGCCAGAAGCTCCTGAACCTCCCCTTTTTCCAGACACCTCGTCTGCCACACCGAAGTCATCGGCAGCAGCACCCCCGACCAATGCACCTTCTACGTCCCCCGAGGAGCTCAACAGGCTTGCTGCGAGGGACAGGGCCTATGGTTTGTTGAGCAGCCTGACCAAACTGGGTACGGGCTGGGACTATAGCGAAGCGTGGTTTGCGCTGGCGAAGTGCTATGAAATGAGTGGACAGGTAGAAAAGGCGAAGGAGGTACTGTGGTGGTGTGTGGAATTGGAGGACACGCGGCCCATCAGAGCATGGAGCTGTGTCAAGGCGATGGGTCAGTAGTGAGGGGCTACTTTGTTCTAGTGCGCAGAATCTTTACGTGCAACTCGAATCGATTTCATGTTCTTCGCAGATTTTTATTTTCCTGCTCTTGGTTTATCCCAAGTGCTGTTCCGTACACGTCGAAAAGACCACTCCATCAGGCCCCCCCCTGGCATCACCGATTGGACGACCCTCAAGCTCGTGGGCTCGACGACCCTCATCATCTTCTCCATGGCGGAAGCGCCGTGTTGCACGGCGTCTCGGATGTGAGTCTCACTTCCCGGCTTGTACGCGTGCCTCGCAGACCGCTCTGCAGCGACGCAAACGAGTTCCATCAGCTTGGCACCCAGAGCGCCGACGTCGTTCTCCAAAGGGAGGGAAAGGGAGATGGTAGTCTTCGACAGCTTCGAAATACTCCGGATCACGACGGAGACCAAAAGGTCTTTGATCGGAGTCGGCGCGCCGCCGTGTCCTGGACTCGTTCTTGTCCTTCAGCGTTGTTGCGCCGGACTGAGCGCTCAAACAAGCACGTCCGACAACGGCGACGACAACGACAACGACAACGACAATGACGAAGTTTTGCTCTTGCAGGATGTTCATCAGAACAGGGACTGCGGCGGTGACGCTGCGGGCGGCGAGACGACGAACTATCAAGACTCCAGCGCTTCCACGATCTTTTCTGCCCGGTATCCCCGGCATCCGCGCGCGGCCTTTGCGTGAGTTCCGATGCCTGACTCGCAAAGGATGGGGGCATGAGGCGTCAAGAGCAAGGGGGGATGGGTTCCTGGGCCTTCTTCGGCAAGGTTTCTACGATCCGAGCGCATAGACTGGAGGTGCGAGGTAGCGGGCGAAGGAGCGAGGAGAGAGAGGAAGTAGCCGGGACGTTTTTCTCCCAGTCGGAAGACCAGGACGCGGCCTGAGACGTGACGGGCACCGTTGATGCGTTCTTGGTCCGGAGGAGACGACGCCATTTCGGTTATGAAATGCGAGCAAATACCCCTTCGGAGCAGGGGGGAAAAGCTCTTGACTTCGCTCGCAATGACGCAACGTCACATTGACATTCCCAAACGGTGGTTTAAATGACAGACCTTCGCATAACGTGGCGTGCAATCTGTCGCGATGTTTCAACAAGTAGACTCACTTTTTTAAATATTCCCAGGAGTACTTACGACTGGTCTTCTCACGCCAGGTGAAAGATTGGCGTTTTGGCTAGGTAGCCGGTCTTCATCTTGAGATCAAAAAGCTAGCCCGAGGAAAGCTGATCGCAGGCGATTGCCAGGCGCTGCATTCCCAGACTCGTCTTACCCAGTCCCTGTGCACAATGTTGACTCCGAACAAAACCAAACTATCGATTTCGGACCACCTTTGACCCGCTCGTCTCAAACGGCACGGTCAGATCGAACGCCGTGCCGCAAGCTACAGGTCAGCTCAGTAGCGCGGAGCGGCGAAATTGACGATAAAGAAATGTAGCCGACGCCTCGCGTTGTTTGTGATTGTCAAAAGCAGCAACGTAATGCGAAGGGCAACAGAGAAAGACGAAGGAAGTCGCAATAAGTGACCGAAACGTGCAGAAAGCCTAGACGTACGAAGTACGAGTATGCCCGCCACAGTATAGTGATCCAAGAATCGTTCTGAACGTGGCATTCCTTGCCGGGGCCAGGGTTAGCAAGAAGCTGGTCAAATGTCATCGATTCTCACCACAAAGAAAGCGGATCAGGTTTAGTATATCGAAACCGTCGTGCTGCGTTACTGATTTGTGTATGTCTAAGTGGGTGGCAAGACCTAGATCAAAGCAAAGACAGAAAGACACAAGAAAGAGAGAGAGAGAGAGAGAGAGAGAGAGAGAGAGAGAGAGAGAGAGAGAGAGAGAGAGAGAGAGAGAGAGAGAGAGAAAGGCTGTCGCGACAGTTAACGCAACTGCAATCCGTTCGACCTGAGAAGAACATACGTTTACACCGTTAACACGAAACATGAAAAAAGATACGGGGTGAAAATGGGTATCATGTCCTCCATCTCTCATCAACATCATCACGTCCGCAACGTCCTGGTCTCATCTCCAAGGGTACTCGGAGGGGTACTTCCGGCCCGACGCGCCCTCCACATACCTCGTGCTCTGTCGTAAGCGATCAATATCTGGGTCGTAGCTTCGGCTCCTGCCCGGGTCCTTCCTGCTCACGCTCAGATATTCGTCGCTGTGTTTCCTATAATCGTAGCGCGCTCGACGATCGTCGATGGGTTCGACGTTGCGCTTCGAGTAGCGCACGGTGGGCCGACCGTTGTAGTTACCTCGTTCCTCTGGCGGCGTCGCCCTCAAGTGATCGCGTCTCGGACTCGCCGTGCGTGTGCTCTGCATCCTCGAGATGCGAGAAGCCATGGGCGGTTCGGTGGATGGTGCGAAGCCACCCGAAGGCTCTGATGATGCGAACAACCCGTAGCTGCCATGAGTGGAGTGGGAATGGCGTCGGGGTCCCTCGTACTCGCGTATGTGCGGAGGGAAATAGTCGCGTGGGCTGACTGCCGGTTCGTGGCTGCGACGATGGCGAAGTGTTGGAGATGGTCTGTTGCGACTACCGGAGCTGTCGCGCTCCCATTCCCTTTCGCGTCTACGTTCCTCGTGCTCACGTTCCCGTCCACGTTCTCGTTCCCGCTCTCTCTCGCGCTCTCGTTCACGTTCACGTTCACGTTCTCTTCGTTCTCGGCTGCGACTTTGCTGGCTACTCGTGCGGCGCGTCATAACCGGTCTCTTGTTCACGTAGACTCCTTCTGAATCAGAATCAGTCTCGATCATTTCGGGACTCTTGTATCTGAGTGCTGGTCGAGGCGGTCTACCTTTGTACTGGGGATAGCGTTCTGTGGGCGTGATGTCCTCGTACTCATCTTCGCTGTCGTCAACGTCGACTTCGTATCTCTCTGCCGGACTGACTCGTCTGGGACGTCTAGTCGGAGGCGACGGTTGGTGATGATGGTGGCTCGTGTTAGTTGGATTGATGAAATGCCTTACGCTGTGCATGACGGCACGCCCTCGATCGGCAAGCCCCTGTCGTGGACTCCTTGCGTGGTTTGTTTTCGAATAATTCCGCACCACAGTCGGCCGTCCCGTCTTGTCTCGAAACATGGGATTGCGGAAGTAGTCCGCAGCAACCCTCTCGTCGCCCGACAGCTCGCTCGCTGAAGCATCGCCGAGGGATAGGCTCCTTCGTATCTGTGGGCACTGCATATCCCGCCAAAGCTTCTCGTGCACCTGGTTGTACCATTCCGTCATCGCCGGGTCTGGTTCAGATGGGAAGGCGGCGTCGGGCAACACCTTCGGAAACTTCTCTCCGGTTTCCGGGTCGACGATGTCGAACTGCTCGACCGCGCTTTGGAGGAAAGGCACATGTTCCTCCGGGCCGAGCAACAGCTGTATTGTCTGCCATGTAACGAAGCCGCGTGGCTTCAATGCCGGGACCGTAGGTGGCGCGTGGCCGTCGTTGCCCTCTGGCTGAATCGAGTGCAGACAGCCCAGCGCCTTGTAGATGAATGCTATCGAAGAGGCCTGCGTCTCGACGAAGAGCACATCGTAGTTCCCGCCCACGGCTCTGTAAAATGCGGCGAGCTGCATCGGCGTGAGGTCCGGGCAGTCCCGTATCCCTTCAAAGTGATTTGCCTTGTAGAGAAAGAACATTAGCCGCTCTCGATCACCGCAACCGATCGCGCAAAAAGCGAAGCGCTCACGATGTAGTGTGCTATGCCCGCCAGCAAGCTGTTCAGCTTGTCGGTCCCGCACTTGTCCGACTTCACCAGGTAGCCCCAATACTGCAAGGCCTCACGATCCTCGACCCTCTTCTGGTCGGCATCCTGCCCGTGTTCGTCCACAGAGTCCACTGTCGCTTGTTTCGGCGTTCCCTTTGGAGACACGTCTTCAGTGCTCGGGCTCGGCCTCGAGGCACCGTCTTCTGCCGCCATGACGTACGAGAAGCAGCGAGTGTTGGTACGTGTTCAGACGGGACATTCGATGATGTTGCGTTTTACTTGCGCGCGGTCTGAAGAGGAGCAAACGACGAAAAGACTGGCGGGCGCAGCAGGAGGAGGACGCGCGCGCGCGCAGGACGGCAAGACAGCGGATCGTGTTGTTCAAGCAACGATCCATGTCATTCCCAAGGCAATAGTCATAAGGTGCGGCCACGCCCAAGGCACGCCTGCACATCACGGGTCTGGAGGCTTGACCGCAAAGCGGGCGGGCGGGCGGAGACGAAGCAAGGCAGCAGCAGCAGCAGCTAAGCGAGCAGTCGACAGACGTGAGTCCGGCCCATGCGACTGCTGACAGGACCAGGCTTTTCTGAAGGCGATTTCACCACTCGTCGTCCGACCGCGAGACAAGCTCCGCTGGGCCTCACACGCATCCCGCCAGCAGCAGCATGCCAGATCACACAGGTAGCGCCCCCCGCCACTGACGCATGTCCCTAGGCCCGGCTGGGATCAGCGGGGGGTCTCCGGCACCCACGCTTGGGCATGAGGGGGCGTAGCACGGCGTGGCAGGGCGTCGTCGGGCGAGGAGAAAGGAAAAGCAAGCAGTCAGGCACAAGGAGCTCAGGGACGCCCCGTTGGCTCCCACATGTACACATCACTTGTTCACAGGCCCGAAAGGACAGGCTGGCGGCGGGTCGCACGCGAAGCGGGGAGCCAGAAACCGTGGAACCATGTCGTTCACAATTAGCGGCTGTGCAGCCTGGCATGCAGCGCCCATCTAAGCTACATCCACAATCCCTATGCTTTCCGATCGTTGTTTCGCTTCGTTCGTCATGTGATTACCCCTTCTACTTCGCATGCTTCGGTGCTATCGTTGTATTTTTTTTGAGGGGGGGGGGGGGGGGGGGTGCGATTTTGTTGGAATCCGCTGCAATTACGACGTTAATTTTTAAATAAAAAAAAAAGGTCACTACAATATGTCGTCTTGCTTTAAAAAGGCTCGTACATCTGCCGCACTGCATGCAAAGCGATCCGACGCAGCCGCCTAGTGCTCGAGAAGTCTCAAGCTGCCCTGCACGACCACATTCTCCAAGATGGAGCCTGGCGGAATGTCGATGGTGCTACCCTCCGTCGCAACAATAATGACCGTGCCCTTGAGCGTGACGCCGCGTCCCAAGTTGACCGCGCCGGTGATGGTCAGATGGTCAAGCTCGACAATGTTGGGGATGCTTGGAATGCGAGCCTGGAAGCTGGACACCTTCTTGAAGTCGCTGCCAAGCTTGATCAGTGGCGCGGGTCCAAAGCGGTTCGGGTCGATGACCAGTTGGCCGTGCTCAAGCCTGTACAGGTTGGACTTGACGAGCATGAGGTCCGAGCACGTCTTGACGGGCAAGAAGCGGCGTCGTGGTACGTTGACGCCGTGCGCGTTGTTGAAGTGGCGGATGGCCGCACCCACCGCCGTCTCGAGCTGAAGGACAGAGACGTCGGCCTCGCCCTTCTTGTCCGCCGGGATGGACTTGCCGTTAGGGATGATCTCCATGGCAAGCTCGTTGTTCTCGACCACGCGCTTGACCGCATGAAGGTTCATCCAGATGTTGTTCGTGTTGAAGTACTTGAACTTCTTGATCGACTTGAACTCGTTGACATGCTCCTTGGGCACCTGGGCGATTTCGAGCAGACGGGGCTGGCCTTCGTAATCGATGATGGTACCACCTTTCACGTCCGCCTTGGTCTTGTCCGTCAACTCCATGATGTACTCAGCCTTGGTGTCAACCATGTGCTGCAGGATGCGGAGGTCGACAACGGCACCCAGATTGTCTGCGTTCGACAGGAAGATGATGTCGATGCCCCGATCGATGAGCTTGTCGAGGATGCCGGAGTTGTACATGGACTCGAACACGTCACCATGGCCTGGGGGGTACCAGTCTGAAATCGGCGAGTCGTAGCTCTTTGGCGCCGGCAGCAGAGAATCCTTGAGGATGCGGGGATACTTGGATTGGTTGAAGGTCATGATGTCAATGTTGTGGCCCTCGTACTTCTTGATGATGTTTGCCGTATCGGCATCCGTGTTGAACGAATTCATGAGCACGAAAGGCACATTTACATCATATGTACGGTTGAGATACTCGATCTGTCGGACAGACAGGTCCAAGAAGGACATGCCATCGCGAACTTCAATAACTGACTTTGGACCGACGCAGCCCATGGAGGTACCAAGACCGCCGTTCAGCTTAACCACGGCCAAGCGCTTGAGGTAGTCCACGGCCTCGGTGTTTGGAAGATCGGCATATTCGACAACTTGACCCTCCTTGGGTGGAGCAATACGGTTCCAGTCGATCACATTACCTTTGGCCTTGTCGGTAAGGTAGCGACGGAACAGCGCGAAGAAGTTGTCCATTTCCGCCTCAAATCGCTGTGCCTTATCAGCTTCTGTTTTCATACGGTAGTACAGAGACATCTGCGTACCTTCTTCTCGCTTGGCTCTTTCACAGTATCTATGAGGTTGTTGAGGGCATTGCGCATTTGCGAGGCCGCGATATTGGTAGACGTGTTCTCGAAAGCCTAGGCAAGTCATATATGGTTAGTAAAACGTTGCAGTGCAGTCTAGATAGTATGCCTTGTAGGCCATTGACGTAACCCGGAAAAAGGACTCAGCTCCAAGAGGCTGCAAGCCGTTCGGAGAGCAGCTGCGCAACGGTCTCGAAAGAAAGGTTCTCAGTCATCCTGTCTTGTGACTCCATGATCTTGAGAGAAATAGCCATATGGCGAGCATTTACCCAATTGGACAGTCGCCGGTGACTGGCGAGGCAGTCTTCACCGCTTTGATACAGCCAGCAGTTCAACTCAGGGCGACATTCGAGTCCAGAGATAGTTACAGCAGGGACGCTTGTAAGCTACGGCTTCCTCTTGGGCTCGTGCATTTTGGCCAGGGGCAATGGGTCCATTTCGGTTGAAGCTCATGGCGTGTTCTCGTGAATTTTTCAAGGCGGTGTATGGTCAACTGTAGGGGTCCTTCGAAGGGGTCAAAGCGGAGACGGCGATGGTTCTGTCAAGTTCGGTATCTGCTGGACTCGCTCATCCATCGTTCGCGACGCCATCTGCATGATACATTCCAAGAGAACCAAGGCAAAGATATGTTTTGGCAGGTTCAAAATGGGAGAGCAATGGAAAGAACTCACCACATGCGATTGGGTTTTGCCGTGGTGACGCTTGGAGAACTCAGCATCGCCATTTGCGTCCTTGGCCCCGCCGGGCTTCAGGTGCGACGGGATCGCCTTTGAAATGCCAGACATGATTGTAGGGTTCGAATGTGCGCTCGCCTTTCGAATCGGTTGTGGAAAAGAGAATTGAAATGAAATGTGTCCTGGCTTTTGAGAAAATCTGGAGTGAGGGAGAGCACAGGACAGGTGGGGGTGGAAAGACAAGCTGCAGGTCGAGATCCCTGAATGGATTCACGTCACGCTGCAGTTGGATTCGATTGGAGGTGATGGACTGCCTCTGACAACGTTCCGCAAGCGTCGCTGATCGTTTATAGAGGCCTTGCCGGCAAAGGAGAAAGTATGGGCTGGAGGCGAGGGAAGGAGAGTTCGGACTTGCCCGGCCAAGGATGCCGTTTTTATTTCATCAGGTCGGCGCCATTGCGCGTCCTAAACAATTTTCTCTTTTCGATCAGCTGTCCCGACGGTTTTCAAAGTGGCTGAACCAATATTCAACGGTGTTGGGGCGCAATCCCATGCCTTCTCCTATGCCACAAGAGGTGGTAATTTTTTTTTTTGTTGAAGGATCTCGAGCTGATGCTACGTTGTCTCTTCCCCATGGAGGCGTGGCGAATGTGATTTCACCAGCAAAAAAGCTCCACCGTGGTGGCATTCTAGCCGCTTGCTTTATTCCACATCCGGAGGCCGAAGTGTCGCTCGCTGTCGAAGCATCGCGAAATGCTCACAGCCAGATCCTCCAAAGGCCGGAAACGTGCATGTATGGTCCCAGCAAATGCGTTCACCAGTGGCGGGGGTGGGTTCTTTAGCCAAGCGATAGTCTTTACGCTTCGAGGGCAAACAACCCAACAGAAAAAAAAAGCCAGGCTGTCGGTGTGCCACGCTCACAGCCTATCTGTGATCTTCTGATTGCGTCGACGTTGGCGACTTCAGCTTCTTCTATCCATCCCACTCTTCCGTCTCAGCCTTCGGGCTTTCATCGAGTTATCTGTCCTGTCTCATTACAATCCGTCAGAGACCCACACGGATCATGACAATGCACGTGTTGCCAGACTTGCTCGAATTGGCTTCGTGGGGGTCCACCTTATTGAGCCTCGCCAGCCCTCAGACTCCAAGACGGCGGCCATCGTGACCTATGGTCGTGCTTCCCATTAGCCACGTTAATTTGGCTGCTAGCTCAGGAGGTCGGAACCGGCCCTTCGAGCATTGATATTGGACCAACCGCGGTGCCCGTGCTTTTCGGAGCGGTGGGATCTTCTTTTGTGTATCACAAAGGCTGAGATGAGATGACAGTTTCACAAACTTTCTGGTTCCTCAGCTGCTACGCCCGAATTCTATATAGGCATGGTCCTGCGTGTATATATATATAACTGAGCGGAGAGGAACATACCGAAGTCAGACATGTCCCAGAATTGTGGCATTTTTCTACGAAAGCCACAAAGTCTTGCAGTACGGAGGACCTTGTACACAGTAGAACATCTTGTGGTGTGGGACTGTGATTTACTCCACTTCCCCTGGTCTTCGGAAGACATCCAGGCCGGATAAAGACTTTGCACTAGCCCCCAGGTGTAAGGGCTGTGCCACCGGACATGCTTGACAAGCAGCTGTAGATGAAGGAACAGCTCTCCCGGCGTGGACAGACTTTGCTATTGTAATTCTACCTACGTGGAGAAGAACGTGAGACCTTTCGTGTCCGCCGGACCGTCGGACGGCCTCCGTTGAACGGTTCATCATCTCGAATGCACACGTCGTATCCTGCCGACAAGGCTGACAAGCCCATGCCCATCTCCCGTCAAGATGAGGCATGGCTTCTTCCCCGTTCGTCACCGACGGAGACGCTTTCTATTTGGCGGGATGCCGTCGACGGGAATGAATGCGCCTTGAGGCTGTGGGTCCCAGATGAGCAAGCTCTAACGCAGCGGCCTCGGGGCCAAGGGGTTGTCTCAGCCGCAGAAGCTGGCGGTCCTTTGTCAAAGATGACGGCATCAACCAGAAAGAGAACCACCCCTCAAGAGCGACAAAGAAAAACCAAAATTCAATCCGTCGAGGCTGAGAGACGATGTGCTCACCCTGTGCTCTTCCTTACGTAGAGGATTCACGCTCGCCTGCACGAAGCACAGAGAGCTCTCCTGCCGACTGTCTCCAGTCTATTTTTGCGCATGTCTCGTGTAGACAAGGAATCGCCCAGAACAACGCCACCGGCATGGCGACAACACACTGAACCGGTAACAAACTCAGCTTCACTGCTGCGCCCACGTCTGCAGTCTTTTAATTTTGACGATTCGTCTACCTTCCTCGCCATGAGGCCGTAGATGCAAATCCTTTTCGTGACTTCTCCTTCCTCTCTTCTGTCTCCCGACTCGTCTCGCGCCCTTCGTACAGCTCGACCGTTTGTTTACACCCGCACATACTCCTGACTCTTCATCTCGCCATCCATCGACGAACGAGTCCCACACGATGCGGCAAGCGCTGAGCACACTGCAGAAGGTGAAAACGGGCGTACATACGCTGCAGGCTCTGTTGATATTCGTTGCTGCTTGCATAACGTTGGCTGTTTTTGTTCAGCAAGGCAGCACAGATGGCAGGACGAAATGGTTCTTCGCAGGTCAGACTGGCAGATGCACACACAAAGGGAGACGACGCTGACAACGCAACCAGTGTGCTGGCTCTCGATACCAGCCCTGATATATCTTGTTGCCGTGCCGATATGGTCAAGGGCAGCCAATGTCGCCAAAGCGATGTGGTTTGCCATAGTTGACGTGCTCTTTGCTGTACGAAGCCTCCCCCTTGGCCTCTCCTTCCGGTCGAGCAACATCAGAACTAATGAGTACAAGATCTTTTGGCTTGCTGCGTTTGCCGCGGTGCTATCATGGAACAGAGATGGCACTATACAAGGCGCCAAGGACAAGAAAATTCCTACCGATCAGGCAAATTGCACGACGTTTGCGTACGGCACGGAAAAGAAGTGCTCTCTCTCTTACAGTGCCAGCAGCGTTGGCGTCGTCATATTGTACGTCCCCACCTGCGAGTGTGACATTCGATGCCTCTGACGTTTGACCACAGCTTGCTCTTCCTCATCTCGTCCGGCATATCAATCTTCTACACGGTCAAGGTGAAGAAGAACCCGCAAATGGACGATCCATGGCTTGCGCCCGAGTCAGCTCAGCCATACAAACCAGCCATGAACGATGCGGAACTCGGTGATCCAAAGGATCCGGTGTGGGACGCGAACACGCAGGACATCGATGGCCCCCACGATGCAGACAGCGATGACGGGCGGATGGATGGACGACACTACGGAACTGACACGGAGGATGGGCGACACCCGGGTCAGCCAGTGCAATGGGGTGGCCATGGACCATTTGACGACGCTCATGCTGTGCCTCCGTATGAAGATACCGAGTACCGCGGTGCGAGCAGCTACCAACCGCCAAGCGCGCTGAGCCCAACCAACGTTTATAGTCCCCAAAATCGAGATGCTCCAGAGTATGGGAGCTCCCGCAGTAGGCAGACAGGTGGATACTCGTTCAGTGCGCCGCATACGGATGCATGAAGGCGACATGAAGGGGGAATGCATTTTCCATGTTTTACCTGCAAGAGCAGACTAGCGGGTGCATCAAAGTTATGTTGTCATTGTTGCTTAGCGGCCATGGTTTCCTTAAATACCCGAATACGACCACATTGCCTGTATGCTGGACAGCTCAACCGGGTGAAACGGCAAAGAGCATCCGTTTCCGATCTGTAGAAGTGCTTGCGATGGCGTAGTCCTTTGAGGCTAGTCGTGGTTGTGGGCTGCAGAACAGCCCACAATCGCTTGCAGCTGTGCACGCTCGGCTTGCTGCCGAGACTAGTGACCGCACAACGGGATCGACCCATGTCTCATGATGTTGTGGACAAGCCTTTTGCACACGCCCTGGGGCCGAGTCATCGCAGGGCGAGGGCGCTGTCAGCGAACCCCTCCATCGCGGACCAAACGGGGACGAAAGCGAGCTGTCGATTCACACGGAAGTTCATTTCCTCCACACGTGGGTTCCCCAGATTTCGATGATCTCGCCTCGCAGCGGCAATTGGCTCGCTTGCTGGAACGCGCCCACGTATCGCTCCCGCAGCTGACTCGAAAATCACCGAGTAAGTCCGTGTTCTTCGAACGACCCAATGACAAATGCAGGGTCCCGGCTCCATGGCCAGCAGCAAATAGGCTGTGGGCAAGAAACGTCCTGTGTGACGACCCAGACGTCAGATATCAAATTCCCACCTGTGTTCGTCGACGCCGCGTCCTCCGAGCATGCTGTTTCGAGGTGCATCTCGTCCGTGATACTAATCACTCACCATGGCGACTTCAGGGTTCGATACGAGTGTCATCCTGGGCGATGTAAGTGATGTTTTTGAAGGCTGAGCCCCCCTGGTTCTTCCCCTTCTTTGTCCTCAATGTTCTCGCTTCAGCTGTGTCCGTTTTCCACTTTGCTAACATCATCGTTCCAACATCAGACTCCCGACTTTGGCTGGCTTGAATATGAGCTCGACTTCCTGAAGCCAGACTTCTCCGTCGAGTCGCCGAAGAATACAGACCATTCCGGAAGCTCTCCGCAAAGCCTGACGGGCACGACGGAAAGCAACGACCCTATAGTCCGTACTCCTGGATCCGAGGGCGATGGAACGAGCTTTCCCTTCCACCGCAGAGACAGCGTCACGAACGAGGATAAACCGCAGGACGATGTGTTCGTGAAGCCTCCCATCCCCGACCGGTTGAAGGTAAAACAGCAGCTCTATCCACTCCCTTTCACCAAGAGCCCCAATCATGATGATATGAGCGCTCTTCAGGCACAGTTTCCCAGTATGTCACCCTCCCCTACCCGCCTCCATACGGCACGGCATCCCCATATTCGGATGCGAAGAAACTGATTTTCGCCGCAGCCGCAAGTGGATTCAGCCTAGACAGTCCGGCGAGCGTCCTCGAAACTACGTACAGTCTCGTGCTGGGTCCATTCTTTCATCAGTTGATTCGAATGTTCTTTCAAAACATCCACCCGTACTACCCCGTCATCGACGAGTTCGACTTTGACGCCTGCTTTTGCGCGCCTGTCGATGATGTAGCCCTTCGTAATAGTCGAGCCTGCGTGCTCGGCGTCATGATGCTGTGTGCATCCATGGTAAGTCGAAACATGACAATCAGTATGGTCAGCTGCTGAGTTTTTTACAGTATCTTAGCTCCCGACAGCTCTTCGGCTACTCAAGATGGACACAGCACTCTTTGCAGCAATTCGCTTTTCGAGCAGTCAAGGTTCGAAAACACCGTTGTCACTTGTGCCAAAATTCTGATCACTAAACCTTTTCTCCTTCTAGGAGCTGTACGAGAAGTGGAGCGAGACCGGCGACGACTACAGCCTGACACAAGCATGTATGCTCCTCAGCTACTGGAGTCCGTGCTACGCCGAACCACGCCACAACTGCGGCGAATGGATACAAAAGGCGTTCGTCCACGCAAAACTCGCAAAAATCGACGAACCGTCCAGTGGCTCCATCACAGACCGCAGCCGTCTGATCTGGATCTCGTGTATACTTCGCGATCGCGCTCTCAGCTACGCTGGGCGACGACCGCTGCACCCGTATTCGACAAGACCGAATTGGATTCGCGTTGACCGCGAGGACTTTGGTCTCGAGATATGCCTTCCGCGGTACAGCAACATCACGTCGCGGACCGAGACTGTCGACGCGTTTCTGGTCTTGTGCAGGCTGAGCGAGATATTTGCAGATATGGGCGAGTTCCAGGAGAGGCTTAGGCCAAAGCTACAGGACAGCAACTTTGAGTTGGGACGGAAGGACATCCTGAAGATCTCACAATTTGACATACGAATACGGGAATGGATAAGAGGGTTCAAGCATTGGAAGACTGGTCCTCACGCTCCCACTATACTTGATACCAAAGGCCCTTCCTATCTGTGGAGTATTGTTGGCGAGTATGTGTTCTCGTCTGCTCGAAGCATGGCGTCGTATCTTTCCGACTAACTTGCGAGAATTAGGTCCGCAACCGCATCTCTCTACCTACCATTTATCCGATTGACCTGCAAGACGGATCCGCTAGCCTCCAAATTTCCCGCCACCGCCATGCAGAAGCTCAAAGATGCATCGTCCAAGGCCGCTGAGATCGTCCGAGAATTCCTGGTCGACGTCAAGCCAGAAGAGATGCCGCCATTCATGGGCACCTGGCTCACGCTGCCCATCATCGTTCTTTTGGTGTCTCTCAAGTGTCGCGGACCCGCGCAGTCTGGGTCGCCGGAGTCTACTGCCGACATACAGAGGCTACGGTACCTGCTGTCCGCGCTCCGAGTGTTCCAAACGCGGTACAGAAGCGCTAAATTCATAAGGGAAGTCTTGGACAAGGTCTCGAAAGAGCTCAAGCTCGGTGTGTGGGACAGCAGCTCCACAAGTGAGACAACCGAGCCATTAGACGAACCTGTACTACTGCTTAAGGCTGCGATAATGATGTTTGAGGCCTTTCGAAATGATACGACAGGTGCTGCACAGCGTTAAAGCTTCTTTGTAATGTATGTTAGCATTTTCCAGGCGTCGGTGCAATTGTTGGGACTGGTGGGTGGGGAGCCAGACATAAAATGCGTGAGCAAAGGTTCAATGAAAGCTAATGTGAAACTTAGCCAAATGTTTTTTTTTATGAAAAAAAAAAGAAACTTAAACTTTTTGATGACATACAACCTCCCATCAACGATTTCGTATGTCTTGTAAAGCAATGCTTTTGTTGGTAGTCTTCCAACATCATGAACAAGGGCCCATGGTTAAGCGAGACGCGAAGAATACATCCATCACTGTCTGCTCGGGAGCGGGAAACGACGGCCTTGCTTCCTGCTTCTCTCCCTTGACCGCGGGAATCTAAGGCTGCCCGGATCGAGTTCGCCGGTCGAGTTATCCTCGAGTGACCGGAGGGTCAGACGGGCTTGGACGTCCCCGTTCTTGCCTTGGCGATTGTCTAGCCGGGTCAGAGAAGGGCCATGTCGATGCTACTATGAGAAGTGAGATCGCCCAGGCTGAAGGGGACGCGTGCTTTTCTTGTTACTTTGTGTCTTTCTTTGTCTCTGTCCTTTTCTCCAATAGCAGAATGAAGCTCGATCACGCGTAGTCGCCGGAGACGAATCGGGGCATTAATCTCAAGTCGCGGACGATTCTTCGTGGCAGCAAAACTTTGCAGCGAGCGAATCACGCTACATGGTTGTGGTGTTGCTGAAAGACGGTGTTTCGTTCAGAAAGAAAAATGCCAGTCAATGGACCATCACTGCTATGCGTGTTGCGGAGAGGTCGGGCAACATTCGGTTCATGCCGAGCAAGAAATCGGACTCTTCGGCGTTACCGAAATTGCCATTACTTTTCAATCGAGGGAAGAACGAAGGCTGAGGGGGCACCAATGTGCATCTGGAGACCAGATTCACATGAAACGGTCGCGCTTCACATCGCCGGTTAGCAGGCTCGTTGAAAAGAATTGTGCAATGCCGTTCGAAAGTAACGAATACGTAGTCCAAATCTTGATATATTGACCCACTGTACTGGTACATAGTCCGAGTTTTGTTCAAAGCGCCAGGCCCAATGCATATGGTATACAGATTTTCAACGAATTTACCCAGACTTTGCTCCTGGCTTACTTCGCCCCCGGCTTCCTCTTCGTGAGCTTCTTCGACTCTGTGAAGTTGTCTCAGTTTTGAAATGATCGGACTGTATCAAACGAGTGCTCAATGACTTACCTGCCGCCGTACGCTTCTTTGGAGCACCCTTGCCTCTTGCTCTCTTCGCCTCTACGGCCTCCAACCGCAACTCCTCCCGCTCATCCGGAACCAAGCAATCAGGATAGTCTTTTCTCAAGTTCTGAATAACGTCTACCTTCGGCGGGTAGTATTTTGATAGTATATGGCCCTTTAGTCGCTGGCGCAAGACTTTATTGCCCAGTCGTAATCGGTCGGGGTTGAATGTGGTATTGAATATGGAGCATTGGAGCTGCACGCAGGTCAGTCCGAGTGCACGAGAGCATTAACAAGTAATAGGGAAAATTTTACCTTCATCAGCTCCAATATCCTTGAGCGAGCGACCGACATGCTGATACTGCTGTAGAAGAGGCGATGCCACCACTGAATACCCGGATGGGGAGATGTAAGTGATGCCTCAGGCCGAAAGTTTCCTGATTGAGAAATTATTGGTCGGACTTTTTTTCGGAGTATGTACGGGCTACGTAAAACTTTGAATAGAAGTAATAATGGCTCGAAAAAATCCTAATATCATAATAACAGGCACTCCTGGTGTGGGGAAAACCAGTCATGCTGAAGCAGTTGCTGAGGCTTGTGGTCTAAAGCACCTCTCTATCAACGAATTTGCAGAACGAGAGGGCTGCTATGATGGTCGGGACGAGGAGCTGCAAAGTTGGATTGTAGACGAGGACAAGGTGAGAAAGGAAAGTTCTTCTATAGTCTAGGAAACTTTTACTGATCATGCGTCCTACAGCTGCTGGACGCTCTCGAGTCCGCAAATATTCCATCCGGGGGGTTCATACTGGATTGGCACGCTTGCGATCTCTTTCCAAAGTCCTGGATCGATCTCGTGATTGTTCTCAGATGCGATTCGACCATTCTATACGACCGCCTGAGCGCTCGCAAATATTCAGCCAAGAAGCTTGAAGAGAACATGGACGCCGAGATCATGCAAGTGTTGCTGGACGAAGCTCGCGAAGCGTACGATGAGGAAATCGTCGTGGAACTCCAGAGTGATTCGTTGGATGATATCGACTCAAATGTGGAGCGAATACAACAGTGGGTGAAGAGGTGGAAGCAGGATCGTAGTGCCGAGGAAGATGGCGATGGGGAGTGAAGGTCTTTCACTCCGTGTTCTCCTTGAGCCACTCTTTGAGCTTTTCCAACGCTTTGCCGCGGTGCGAGATCTTGTTTTTTTCCTCTTTGGGCATTTCAGCGTACGTTTGGCCCATTGGCGTATATTCAAAAGCGGAGTCCCAGCCTGCAGTCAAAGGTCAGCATGTATCTTGATCGAAGGGGAAAATAAACAAGTGTCCAACGCACCGAAGACGGTAGGGCCTCTTGAGGGCACTAGTTTTCCCTAAGCACAAAGTCAGTTCCAGCGCAGGAATGGAGGTTCTGGGGGAGAACTTGCATCTGTTCGGCCTTGGAACAGGATTGGCTCATGCCCTGGCCCTTCTGAGTACGCAAAGGTAGCTACAGCTTGGACAGATTTATCCTCGAAGCCGTCGAGCATTTTGTAGAGATCATGGGGCCCAAGGGCCTTCAAGAACCATTTGCTAGCGAAAAATTCAGTATATAAGACATGAACACGTTAGTGAGACGCTTACATGTACGGTCCTGGAAGGTCTTTGTACGCTTTGAAACATAAACAAGTATCTTCTGTTAGGACAGGTCCACCGATCTGCATCATCTAATGTCAGCGTCCTGTTCAACATACAAGTGTTTCTATTCCGCGTACGATTTCCGCAGCTCTCTTGCATTTATCAATAGAGACTTCTTCAACTGTGCCTTGTATTTCGACCAGGTCTAGACTCTGATTTTTGAGTACCACAGTGTCTCCTAGGATGGCTTTTACTTCGGCAAGCTTGTTGGCGTTGCCGGTGATGAAATTGAGTTCGCTTGGTGCCATGTTGCTATTCAGATGTAAAATTGTAGCTACCCTCGTCTCAGAATTCCAATATTTATAACCGTGTATATATGGGCGAATCTATGAACTGCTCTCGAATGTACCGGTGGTGACTCTTCAATCGTGGAGCGTCATGCAAGATAGAGCAAAATTAGACCTTGCTAGTCTGCATTTGCTCGAAAATTGCGGCAGAAACTGCCGAAATAGGCGAGGTGTGCTGATGTTGCCTGTGATCAAACACCTCGTCCCAATAGCATTCCATTCGCATTTTCAGTCCATTGCGCGTTCATTCCTCGCAGCTTATCAATTCAAGCTTCAAGATTCAAAATTTGTTGTTTATCATCATTACATGGCTGTGAAAAGAGCGGCATCTCCAGGTGAAGGCATCGTCATCTTCCCGTAGGACCTGTCAGCCTTGTGAATAATGGATCTGGCGCATAAAGCTTCTCTCCATGTAAAAGAGCTGACGGGTTGGGACATTCCGGTAATATTTGCTGGGTTTTTCACATTTATTACCATATGCGTGGTATGGACACGGCTTACGAGCGGCGTGGCAGTAAGCTCGGTGTCGAGTACATCCAAGCCGCCACCATCATTACCGTATTGGATACCGCTTTTGGGCCATCTTCCGCGATGGTTGTTCGAGTATGACAAAACACTAATGGAAACGAAGTATGCTGCATGCATTCCTCTGACAGCTGCTACTAACTCTGCTCAGAGATGCCTTCGACACGGGCATATCTACCTTAATTATTGCCACAGAAAATCATCACATCGTGTCAAGTGCAGATTTAGTTGGACAGATTCGGACGACACATAAGGACCGGATATCTGATACGCTAGCTAAGATGCGTTTTTGGCGCAATGTCTTCAATGTTCCCAAGAACGAGCTTGGTCTGTACCACGAACTTGTATCCGCTATAAACATCCCCATACGATTCCACCTGAACGCTAATCTTGGAGTTCCAAAAACCCCAGAGGAAAATCCGCTACGGAGAATCCAGGGAAACATATCTGACCTTATCACATTCAATGTGCATCCGATCGATCAAGAGCTGTGGGAACGAGTTAGCGCCATCAGACTGTCCGAAGATCAAAAGCTAGCCGAAGTATCACTGTTGTATGTCAGTGCTCAAATCATTTTCCAGTATTGGCTGACGGATATCCAGACCGTTGGTATTTCTATTTCTGACGCATATGACCACGGATACGTTCGTATCGGAGTCTTTGTTGTCTGACCAAGATCATCCGGAAGTAGGACCACTCCTTCTTGCGTTCGTGCAGTCTAGCTCTTTGCTTATGACTGGCTTACCGCGATGGGTGCCCCATCCGACGCTTCCAGCCGCTCACATCACCAGACGGAATCTCATGAAGCATCTCAATGCGCTGCTTGACATAACTGAAGACGTCGAGCTGCAGAACAACCTTTTAGCAGCGAGAGGAAGGATGCTTGATGATCACAAAGCACCTCGAAGCATACGCACAATCGAATTACTACGTTTACTGCACGGAATGAATACTCCTCACATTATAGCATTTTGGATGCTTTTACATATCATCTCAGACGCAAATCTTCTGGAACGCATTCGTGTAGAAGCAATCAAAGTTGTTGACATCGTCCAAGACGGGCCTGTGATGGGATTCTCAGTGCCGCCACGGGTTACCCTTGATATGTCAGGATTGCTTGGAGACAAAACACCGCTGCTGAAACGGTGCTGGCTTGAAAGTGCTCGGCTGTATTCCCGTGGGCAAGGAGCGTGGACAGCGACGGAAGATTTTGATCTGATCGGACAAACTGGTGGCGTCTTCAGCACTAAAAGCCGATGGAAGATCGCTAAGGGAGATTGGATCGACGCACCGTATTGGCACAGCAACACCAGTGCATCGATGTGGGAAGCACCGGAGAAGTGGAACCCTAACCGACATGTAGAGGATGAAGGCAAGGACCTGTTGTTCGATACAATGGTTTTCGATACTCGTAAGTGGATGTGCGCGTAAAGTTTTGTGAAGTTGCTGACCACCTCAACAGCTGGCCTTTTCGGCATGAATGAAGCTATCAAACCCGCTCGTCTCTTTGCATTAGCCTTTGTAGCCAGTGCTGTGTTACTATACGACTTTGAGACAGATCCCAAGAAGGGGATACCCGATTCGCAATTCGCACCCGGTGTTGCTCTACCCGCATTCGATGTCCGCGTGCGTGTGCGAAGGCGCGTCTATGCATAAGTTCATATCTTGTTAGATACAAAAGCACAAACTAGATGTTGTTTCCGCAATGTCTATCTGAAACCTGTGTATTATTGAATACTCCATTAATTTCAACCATCAGATCACCAGGGTCCGATCGAAGCATGGTGACATAGTTCCTTGAATGCGCGATTTCAGTGCGTGATTTCTCTCTCGAGCTACATACACCATTCTGTTCATCTCACTGAATTCCATTAGAATGCCGCTCTCTCCTTCAATCTGATTTTCATGAGAGTAGTTCTTAGCCGAGTGGGACAAATTAACTGTTCCTCCTACGCGATCCTGACATCAAAATTCTCAGAAATTGCTGGCGCCTTGATCGAGTGTACGTCGACGCCATGATTCTCAAACACAGTGGAACAGATGTCCCAATGCTAAAGATGGAATCAGCAGAAGCACTATGGGCTAGGATGAGAATCGGTACTGTAACATCAAACGTCTCGAATAAATCTGTCTACTCAAGAGCGGGGGAGGGATGCTAGAAACAATAGATATATACAATGGATAAGAGCACTCGTAAGCGAGTGAGAAAAATTCGCCAGTCCTACTCTACAACAGCACGGAATGAGTGTGCTTTTGCGGTTGTAGCCATTGGCTCACAAGAGGTGTCGCCCCCACTAGATGCATGTAGAACATGCCATTGCTCGTTTCTCCCAAGGTTTGCGTGACGTTATGAGGTACTGTGAACTCCATGTTTTCATCGCTGTGAACCATCACATTCATTAGTTTGGTCTGATTTCGCTCGGTTGTGCCATTTCCAAGCATTTCAGGGCAAAATGCTGCGTCCTTTTGATGTGAGTAAGACCCGCTTTTCTTCTGTGTGCCCACATACATGTGTGGCATCTGGTACGCACTGTGTGGCACTGCCTGCAATTCCGTAGGTGAAGGGTTTGCTATATTGACCGAGAGAGGCGATGCCGGCAGATGGCATTGTTGTACGTGCCAATCACCAAAGGCGCCATACGGCTTAGAGTAAAAGCTGTGGAGTAGTGTGTCTACGCCCTTTTCATTGGTGATTTGCTTGTCTACACCAACGAAATGTATTCTTGCGCCCTCGCAAGGTAAGTAGTCTGCGAGCTCGTGGGGTTCAAGACCCATCAACTTCTGTTTTGCAGCTTCTTCGAGCTTGGTGCACATGATTATGAACTGTGAAGATCGGAAGCTGTCAAAGAGACCTTCGCGCCAATGATGGGTTGATAATATCTCAACAGCGGCTTGCCGTATTGAAGGAACACGACAACGGGTGCCGGTGAGATGGAGTGCCGGGATCAAGCCCATGTCAATCTGAAAGCGACCAATATTATTGCAGAGGTACTCTTGAGGTATCTCTACTATGGTTCTGCTCAGGTCAATAACTTCTTGGAATTCCGGAGTAAACTTGTCGTAGTCCTCTTCGTATGGAGACAGACACGTGCAAGCCCATATGTATGTGCAAATTATCAGGCACTGTACCATATTCCCGGCCCGTATTTGCATTTGCGTAAAATTCATCTGTTCTCTTCGCGAGAATTCCTTGAAAGACTTCCTCCACTGTAACGTGCGAGCAATGAGGACTCGCTGCTCGGCATAGAAAGACTCATCTACACCTTGCTCGGTGTACGATACAGGCGTGCCGCGTGAGATAAAATCAATGGCCTCGTCGAGAATGGCGAAAGCTTCGTCGCGCGCTTGATTCATTGTCTCGAAGAGATAGTGATAATCATGCGCTCTTTCAGTCCCGGGAACATCGATCCAGAGCATTCGCTTCCCAAAAACCTTGGAGTGCAATGCGAGTCTAGAGAATGTGGAGCTCAAGTCATCCATGAGGTCTTGTTCTGAGTCTGTTCCACTGCGTGGTGATGAGTTTGACGAGCTTGATGAATCAGGAGATTGCGATTTCGATCGTGTCTTCCAATCCTGCAAGAGCTTGAGACCTCCATTGATATGTATGGCGGCAGCATCTTCGTTACCGGCAAGAAACTCAAGACACACAAAGAGCGCGACCACCACAGCTTTGACATACAACGGATCAGATGATGATTGCACCAGATGTCGAATAGCGTTGTTGTAGTCTCTCAGTATAGTCGGATTGACGTTCGCTATGGTATTCCCTTGGGCTTTCTCTACTTCAGCATGGAGAGAACTGACAGCCTGAATGGCAAGTCGAATCGCGGGCTCAGTATGACCGAGCTGGACAACCTTGACCTTCCAGAAGTCCAAGTCATCGTAAAACCCAGCAATTTTGGGCGCAATCTGGTCCGCGAAGAAATTCAGCTGGCCCTCCAAACCACGAGCTCCGATGATAGTGTTCAAAGGTTCTTTGGGTAAGATGTTGACAGGCCTGAGAGAGACCAAAGCGTTCTGGCTCACGGCATATCCATCGCACTGGCGTCCAGTCGAAGTGCACCTGTTTCCAAGTCATTCACGAGCATTTGGATTCTGTGCGAAGCGCATACCGCTTGCACGCGGGCTTTGCCTCATCGCACTTGATTCTACGCAATCTGATATCTGTCAGGAAAGGGCCGAGAAAGTCCAGCATACAGCGGTCGACCCACTTGCACGTCTTGCACCCAGATCGCGTCTTGGGCGCATACGCTCGTTTGCGCTCGCCTTTGCATTCTGTCATCGTCCGCCGTCCGCATGCGGACTGTTCGACATTGCTTTCGTGCTGCTATCTTGTCCGTTCCCCAAAGCTGGGGGCCTGGGACAGAACGACGGGATCCCGCAACCGGCCATCCCTGTGCGCTGCTGATGACAAAGCGAAACCGCTGCCAGTTCCAAGTAAAGGCGTCGACTCGAGACTCCAGCCCAGGCGACAGAGGCCGCTGCCTCGCCTAGTCTCTACGTGTCTTATGCGCTGTCGGCGACGTGTCCTCTTTGCAGTTGGAACTGCAGCGAACGCCATGTTTCGATGATCCTGAGTCCAGAGCTAAGCGCGCGATAGCTCAGATACCTGACTGACGATGCTTCATCTGTGACGTGTGTGTGTGGACCAAACGCTTACTGCTCGGTTTGGCTCTTATCGTATCCAGTCTCAAACATCACGCTTCTGTGTATACAAGGAGCCCCGTTCACATCTTCGTCGCTTCGCTTTGCTCGCTGCATTGTGCTTCTTTCTCGAACCTCCACCCCATCGGTCGGAAAAGCCGACAATGGCACTCGTTAATACTGTGATACAGGCTACTTTGCTGAGCATGTTCTCAAACATACTCGCACAGATTCTAGACTCTTACCAAAAGAACGTATGCAAACTTTTCCCTACAAGAGGAATGGCCATCTTTTGTGGTAGACTGGCTGACAAAATGTCTGGCATAGACGTCTCTTTCTATAAATTTTACCCCAGTGCTACACTTCGCCGTCTACGCAGCCCTTTCCACTCCTATAAACGTTGGCTGGCAAGATTGGCTAGAGAACACCTTTCCGAGCAAGAGACCGTCGACAGCGAATCAATCCAACTCGCACGAGAAAGCGAATGTGCCCGAACCAACCCACGATGGCGCTCTTCATATTCTGAACACTTTCACAAAGTTTGTACTTGATCAAACTGTCGGTGCATTGTTCAACATACCACTTTTTATCGGCATCATCGGTGCGTTAAAAGGGCAAAGCATGGAGCATATTTTGGGTAAGATCCAAGAGGTATGTTTGTGTGTGTGCGTGCGTATGTGTGTTTAAGCACAAAAGCACCGATGAACATCTCTGCAGAATGCTCAATGTGTCGATTAGGACAGTTTCGATATCTACTTCTCAGGCATGAAACTATGGCCACCCGTATCTCTCGTCAGCTATGTTTTTGTCCCGCCTGAGCACCGCGTCATTTTTGGAAGTATTGCTGGCGTGATCTGGAATATCTATCTGAGTTTGATGGCTCGCTGATCGTCTTTGTCGGACTCAGTTGGCTTGAACATCGACGCAAGGTATATCGGGTGGCTTGCTTGATACTCGAACCGCCACCTTGCTCACAGATCGGAACAATGAACAGTTCAAGGCGAGTCTCAGAATCAGATTTGGGTGCGGGCCGTGTTCGCGTCTCTTTAACTAGAACTATGTGAGCGGGGTGGCGCGCGGGTCAACGGCCTTTCTCGTTCCTTTTCCACGGCTTCGTCCATCCAATTGTCCCGAACAATAGTCAGCTAACACAAGCCTTGTTATTTTTGAGCAAGTTTCTGCCCCATCTCCTTGATTTCCCTGGCCGGACTAGGACATGCGACTTTGTGGCGGTTTCCAAAACGCATGGCTTCTAAATTAAGGACCCCGGCATTTTGCGCCGCAACCGGATTGTCCGCAAGAGGAGGGGAGAAGGTCAAAGAGGTCGGAACGATCCTAGCAAACGTGAATCAATAGGGCAATTAGAAGTGTCTCATCTGAGAAAAACTGGGAATTTAGAAAGGATGTCTTTGCTCTGATATACCCTCGCGATGTTTGCAAACCGGTGGATTTTGTTTTCTCATTCCTTTCTCTTCTGTCTCGCAGCTGCGCTGCTTTTTTTTTGGCAACAGGGTTCGATCATGTATCAGCCCTTTTCCCTCGTCATATGCTCCTGCTTCGTCTTAATCAGTCGCGCCCAGACTTGTTACTGGCCCAACGGGAGTCAATTGACCGCGAAAGATAACTATACAGCATGCTCATCGGATGCAGTCAGTCAGTGCTGCGCCATCGGGCACGCTTGCTTGAGCAATGGGCTTTGCTTTAATCCCACCAAGGGATCAGTGTATCGACGAGGCTGCACAGATTCGAAATGGTCTTCGAGCGCCTGCCCGCAGTACTGCAACACTATGTCTGGTACATCGTTCCCTTTTTCCCTAGTCTGGCCAAATCTGTTGGCATTGACATGGTAATTAGACTTCAAGCAAAGTTCTGTGACGCTTGCACCGTGCCCGCCAGATGCAAATGGCCAATGGAATTGGTGGTGTGGTCAGGACTACACGAATGTTTGCGGGTCAAGTAATCAAAATACGTCTATATTCAACTACCCTGCCAACGCCTATATTCTCAAAGTAGCCGGTTCTGAGAACCAAACAACAACGGCCATATCTGGGTCAGCTACGAGCGGTACGAATGCAGCGACGCCTCTTGATCAGCCTGCATCGTGTGCAAATGGATCCGACAAGGATAAAGTGTCAAAGATGACGCCAATAGCAGTTGGAATTGGAGTTGGCGTGCCTCTAGCAATGTTGGCTACCACAATGGGATTTTTCTTTTGGAAAGAGCGAAAGAGACGAATCATTGCTGAGAGACTTGGATACGCAGGACAGGTCATTAACCTGGCAAAGCAGAGCTATGATAAAGACGGTGTGCCTTCAGTGCCTGTGTTTGAGCTTTCTCCAGACACAGCCAAGGTGCAATTACACGGGAGCGAGAGTCGATCATAGCCCCGGCCACTTTTGTATATGGATCGACACGACTACAGCGTTGAAACGGATGATCTTATGATATGACTCCTTGTATGAATATGACCGAATCGAAGCCGACTTTGAAATATGCCATCTTGACTCGCAAAAAGAGAAGACTTGAATCAGGGCGGGCAAGTATTATCGCGTGCGTATGCTTATGTTATTTGGTAACAGTCCCATAAGGAGTGATAATAATCCTGGGTATCGCATCAACGCCAAAGTTAAGCTTCATGTTACTTAGGGCTTCGTCTTTGCCAGCATTCGTATCCAACGATGGTACTTCTTCAATGTCGCTGTCAAACGAGTAACTCGCTCGTTGCCAGCGCAATCATAGTAGAATTGGTGCATAGGTTGCAGATAACACCATCCTGAATGCGGTTCTGTGTCTTTCGCTGTATGTGTGGTTCGCTGTAAATTCGCTAATTTCACAAGATTGGGACAAAGGCTCGACCGTTGTTAAACTAAAGTAGATGAAGCTCAAGGATTTCCCCTGTTTGCTCCAGATCAGATGGCTAACAAGCTTGGAGTGTCAAGGCAAACTTGCTCGGAACAACATTTATCAACGGTATATTTCTCTTGAGAAAAGTGAGGATCTCGTCTGCTTTACACCTAAACTGTCTGAGTTTCAAGCTCCATAGCATGTACGTCGGCCAACAGTTCAAATTTGCCAGCGGCAGTCCATTGGGGCTGTGATCATGACACAACCCCGATCTTTTTGTACCACGAAATCACAGGAAAAGGTCATTTGTGTTTTCGAAGATTGATAGAAATCTTTGGAAAGCGTTGTGCCAAAGCGTCGTACCAAAGCCTTGGCTGAGGTTCAAACGAAGTGGTTTCGAGAGCTGGATGCAAACAGTCCAGCTGGTAAAAGAATTTCTTTAGCAGAAGAGTCTGGGTGCCAAATGCACGTGTGATAGCATCTCGTGGTACTTGGCTTTCATGGCTGAGACCAACAATTAAACTCTTCGGCTTGTAACCGCTGGAGATGATCGCCTGGCAGCTGACGATGCCAAACTCATACTACTCTGACCCTTCTTGCACCGAAGTTAGACTTCCAGGATATGCGAAAGACAAGCGTTAATTGAATCTTCACACAGTTGTATTGAACGATGCAAGCGATTTCATCTTCCCAATTGAAGTGATGTCATCAAAGTGGCGTAGTCGTAAGGTCTGATTAATTTCGTCCGACGTTGCCGCACCGGCAAACTATTGCTCATTAGGAGACTGTTGGAAGCACACGGCTGATAAGAGGTACCGCAGCTCATATAGACAGAAGTTGGCTCTTCTTTAAGCAACAGGTTTGCGTCCCAAATCTACACTCGAGTCAGCGGTGAAATAAAGAACTCAAGTTCGTCGCGTCATCTCGAGGTGCAACATCAGTGTTCTGTTCCGTCTTTCAAAAAGACAACAAAAAGTTGTGATTCCTGTCTTTTGCTTCTTCTAGTTCACAATATCCGACGCTTGAAATAATCCCACAAGTGAAGGAGCTTCTGAAACTCAGAGACAATGGCTTGGCTATCACCTGGACTGACCACTTTGAGAAATTGTACCAAGCTTCCTTCGATTTCCCAGTGTATATCCCAACCGATGTCCCGTCGTATCATATTTGACAATTTGCTCGACAATACAGTTTTGACCTGAGCCTTTGCTAACAATGCGCAATCGAGTTTCCCCACTTTCGCTTTAAATCCTACAAAGCGTCTTTGCACTTGTCAGCACTGTT
The DNA here is from genome assembly GCF_000836295.1 of Verruconis gallopava. Classification (NCBI taxonomy): domain Eukaryota; kingdom Fungi; phylum Ascomycota; class Dothideomycetes; order Venturiales; family Sympoventuriaceae; genus Verruconis; species Verruconis gallopava. Next base: position 433,970 of record NW_015622137.1, on the reverse strand, counting down.
CTTATGATAGGCTAGCGAGTTTTACAACGACGAACGTGCCTATTAATATGAAGGGTTGTGGCCGTAGGTTCCGCCTTGAGGAGCAAGACCTGGCGAAGCATATGACTGCTGCGGTGGGTAGTATGGCTGTTCTGTAGGAGCGTAGTCCTGTTGCTGCGGAGGCGGATAAGAGCTTTGCGTAGAAGCCTGAAATTCTTGCTCCTCGGGCTTTCCCACGACGGTCGCACTCTTCTTTGCATTTCGCCTCTTCATGACGATAAACACGAGGATGGTGATGATGATGATGATCACCACAAGAATAATGATAGCTGCAATGACGCCACCAGAAATTTTGGTCTTTTTCTTCGTCGTTGTCGTCGATAACTTGCGGGCAAACAGGAGCGGCGAGGCCTCGCTTGTCATGAGCAGAGAGAGCATCAAGAGAAGGGACTGAAGAATATCCATAGTGATGATTGCACGCTTGGGGAAGTGAGAAGAGGCTCAAACGAAGCCAAATGTTCGAAGACGCCTGCTTCTACGGTTCAACGGGAGCGCGAACAACAGGTAGACACCGACTGTAGGATTTGCCCATTCTTGTAGTCGCATCTGCACTACCATTTCGCTCATAATTCCACGAGCACGCCATTGGCGGTCTTTGCTATCGTGGCTGTCGTATTCTGGCGAGATTTGGGGCGGTTTTCCAGGCTTTCCCTTCACTACGCCACAGCAGCCAAAGCAGCCACAACAGGTCTTGCTTTCGATGATGGCAGCACAAGCCAATCGAATGTGGTTCTCGACTCGCGAAGGTGAAATTTCCAACCTGCAATCATGCACGAGGCAGTAAAGGCTTAGGGACCGATGTTCGAAAGCTCGCGCGCCAAGAATATTCGCGAGAAGAAGCACTTCTGGGCGTAGCCTGCAAGACTTGACCGCGCAAGAATAGATTTTCACCGGTCATTTCGTTCACCGCACGATGCGGACCAAAGGAGCTATTCCATGTCCTGTGTGCACTTGGTCGACGAAGGCGCTCAAATACGACATGGCTCATGAATGGGTTCATTTTAAAGATCGTGATACCTAGTGTGATCCTTGCTGTGTCGTGAGCGCGATATGCTGGAGCGCCTAGTTGTTCCACGACATATGTGGTAGACATAGTAAGCAACATCGCGGTTTATAACATAATCGACCGGAGGAAAAGATGCTTTGCATTCATAGTCGATACTCGAGGAGGAATGCCATGGGGATTAAACCACGTGATTCAGGCACGTGAAATGCGGCCGCGGACCACCTCGGTTTCTCCTCCTTTCCTCCTCACTGGATCAAGCTTCGACGAGGAAAGCGCTTACAAAGGACGGATCGGAAACGAGCGAAGATTCGAATAGATCAAGATGGTGACCTCGAAGCCGTTCAAGATCCAAATTTCGGATCAAGAGCTCGAGATTCTGCGGCAGAAGCTGGAGCTAGCGCGATTACCCGACCAGCCCGAAGGCTACACCATCAAACAGGGCGTTCCAGTCCCAGAAATCAGCCGCATCGTCGAACATTGGAAGACGGACTTTCTGCCGAAATGGAGAGAGCACGAGGCTAAGCTGAACGAGCTCCCCATGTTTACGCGTCCAGTACAGTCTCAGGGGTTTGGCACGCTGGACATCCACTTCATACACGCAACGAGCAAAGCGGAGAATGCCATCCCGCTGCTCTTCGTCCACGGCTGGCCCGGGAGCTTCATTGAGGCGTCCAAGATCGTGAGCAAGCTGACGGATCCTGGCGAAGGCAAGCAAGCGTTTCACGTCGTGGCTCCGAGCCTACCGAATTACGGCTTCAGCGAAGGCGTCAAGAAGGTGAATTGCGTTCTTCTCTCTGCCTCTCTCCTCTCTTCCTCTTCTCTCGCGCCGCGTATGACTTGAACAGCGCTGATGTCGCACGCCGCAGCGAGGCTTCAACCTAGCGCACTACGGCCACGTGTGCAACCAGCTCATGCTCGACCTTGGATACGACCAGTACGTCGCCCAAGGAGGCGACTGGGGCTCGATCATCACGCGAATCATGGGCCGCTTTCACGCCGACCACATGCGAGCCGTGCACGTCAACATGCTCGCGTTTCAGCCTAGCAACGTGCTGAAGCAGCCCTGGCTGCTCTTGACTGCGCTGCTCCCGAGCTTCTGGCCCACGAAGCTCGAACGGCAGGGCCTGAAAAACGGCGTGCAGTACACGGTGGACGGGAACAAGTACTATGAGATCCAGCGGACGCGGCCACAGACGGTCGCCTACTGCCTCAGCGACTCGCCGGTGGCCTTGCTCGGCTGGGTGTACGAGAAGCTGATCCACTGGACGGACGACTACCCTTGGACGCCCGACGAGATCCTCATCTGGATATCGATCTACTGGTTTTCCCGCGCGGGGCCGGGGGCCAGCGTGCGCACATACTTTGAAGCCCACGACGAAGATGCGCAGTGGCGCGGCGCAGAGACGGAATACCGCTTCTGGGACTGGCAGAAGGCGCTGCTGGGAACCAGCCAGTTCCCAAGGGACATCATCAACATCCCCCGCTTTCTTGCCAGGACGCTCGGCAAGGTCGTCTTTGAACGCCAGCATACCTCCGGGGGCCACTTTGCGGCCTGGGAGAGGCCGGACGAGCTCGTCGCCGACTTGCAGGACATGTTCGGACCGGGCGGAGGAGCTCATGGTTGCGTGGCCAGCGTGCCCAAGTAAATAAAGGGGCGGCGTCGGAACATGCTCCTTTTACAAACCCGAAGGGGCCGAATGATGCGAACAGGTGCGCTGTGAAATGGCTTTGAGTTCGGGCACGTTCATTGTCCACTTCTATCCGTACACGTCGACCCCACAAAAAAGGACATTTTGGTCGCGCACAAGTACATCTCAATCGCTCTTCTAATTGACCACTCCTTTTCCCCCTTGGACTAGTTCTGCTTTTTTCTCTTTTTCTTTTCTTTTCTTTTTTTTCTTCTTTCTTTCATTTCACGCCCGCATAAGAAAACTTTCAAACCTGGCTCTTGGGCTTGCCGGTCATGTCGTAGTATCTCGCCATCTCGAGGCCGGCCCGTCTAAAGTTGCACTTGATGTAAAAGCCCTCGTTCGCCTCCGAGCAGTCAAGAATGGTCTGCGAACGATGTCAGCCTCTTCCGAAGTAGCATCCCGCCGAAGCGGGCGACCGTGCCAAAACGATGCGATTTTTGCAAATCGATCGCGGCCGCGGCCCGAGACGCGGCGATCGCGTGTACGCACCTTGTAGCAGCCGACGCTCTCGGCGACGAAGTCCAGCGCCTGGATGATGCGCAAGCCGAGCTTCTTGCCCTGCTGATCCTTGGCCACGGCAATGTCCTCGATGTGCCCTACGGCGCCGAGCTCGTGAATGAACTTCCTCTCGACCAGCACTGTGCCCGTGCCGACGATGCAGTTGGCCTCCTCGCGGCTCGTGTCCACCACGCACAGCACAAAGTACTCGCCCGACCGCTGCTCCATCCAGTCGTAGCGCTTGTTCCATGCCTCCAGGCTGATGTCGCCTACCGTTGTAAGCACGCGGAGCACGTCGAGGAAGCCCCTGGCGTAGTCGCCGCGCTGGAGAGGCCGGATGATGTAGCCCTGCGGAAGGGCAGCCGAGACGGTCGGGGATATGAGGTCGGTGGAGAATAGCGGCTTCTCGCTCATTGCACCGTTCGCTTGCGTCGATGACATCCTCGAGGGTGGAAGGGAGCTGAATGCGTCGTCGATGTATACGCCCAGGGAATTGAAGACCGGCTGGCAGCGTCTCGGCGGTGAGCTATCGTTAGTGTGAATTGGAGACGCCGCCTGTGCGTCTTGCACGGATCAATTGCGCACGTGGAAAGCGGATATTCGTACGTCAAGAGCGTGAGCGGTATGCGTGTTCGTGGTGGAGGGTAGGAAGAGTATTGAAAAGACGGAATGGTGCAAGCTCCTAACAAGTTTCAGAGCAACCAACGTTGTCGAGGCCACATGTTTGTGCCTGGCAGATGCGGGACGATCTGCGGGAGGACTGGGGATTACGTTTAAGGCTGAGCAAGCGACCCCGTGGCGTTTTTGTTACCAAAATTAGGCCTTCCATCATAGCTTGTTAAATTGGTGTAGGAGAGCACGTCATAGTCGGACAATCGTTCCAGCACAAGCTCGCGCCCTCAGATAGTCACTGTCTGCATTCCGTAAGGCGTTGGATTGTCGAATCCTAGGCCACAGCGGGACGAGCACCACGGTCACAACGTATTGAATTTTGTCTTCAGGTTGAACAAATGGGAACATGACGCAACTAAGTCTATATGTACAAAAGCAATTCCATTTCTCCCCTAGTTCTCCTTTTCCTCCCAGTCGTCCTGCCTAATCCAAAGGACAACAGCTTTGCTATTACTGCAATCGCTAATGGGGAGTTGGTGTGCGTACGCTCGCGCTCGAAAAGCTAAACAAAACACAAGTGAAAGAGTTTGCAAAGATGCAGCCCTAGTAGCGACTTAAGAAACGCCGCCCACATGATGTTGATGAGTAATTGCAATGAACAGAAGGAAAGGGGCGTCCCAGTCGGCCCACCATACAGCAACAAAAGAGCCAAGCGATAGCAAAATCCAGAACATGTGGACGGGCCGGTTAAGCAGATCAACAGCAAAATGAATGGATGGAAAACAAAACCTTGGGTGTGGGGTATGCAGGGTCGTCATCAACTGCTCCTCTAAAAACTGGGATCATAAAACGCATTATAGCAACCTTTTTGTTGTTGCTCTTCTGTTCTCGCTCCTCCTTTACTTTTCGACGCTTCGCTCGCTTGCTCGCGTCAGCCTCCGTTTCCACCGTTCCGTGAGTGGGAGGTTGCTTGGGCTGCCAATCGATTGCTCCGTGTTCTCGGCATCACGCAGCCCGGACCTAGACTGGCTACTTTCGAGACGCATAAGCCTGTTCGCCGACGTAAAGTCATTGCTAGCCTCGAATGAAGGCCGAATCTTGTCCATGGACATTCTGGCACGGTCGAACGACGGCCTCGATCGATGCGACGTTTCTCTCGTTGCCGCTGGCATCAGAGGCTTGTCTAGTGTGTCCATAGCGCCGGTCGTTGGTTGTGCAACAGATCCTTGGCGGGTAGGATCAGCGTCGAACGTTACATACGTGTAGTTGGAGCCGTCACTACCTGTCTGTGTACGTGTGTGGTTTGTCGTAGCGGTGGGAGCGACTGAAGGAGGATAGATAGGCCGCATGTCGTCCGAAAGATTGCCAGGCATGCGTTTCCGTCCACGTCCCTCGGGAGCATCCTCCGCGCCAACTGTGGGTCCAGGTTAGTTCGAACTCATCTCACATAGCTGTGTCTCAGCCTGCCGCACAGCGAACATGAAAAGGACTCACCTGGAGAATCGTCTTCGGAGCTAGCTAGAGACTTCAGCTTATCTTTGTCATCGGGCGACGGCGGTATCAGTGTGTCGACGTCTTTCAGATAGTCGAATTTGCCCTGAGTTACTTGCTCTCGTATGATGTCTACGTCTCTCGGAAAGTAAATCTTCTGAATTGCCTTAACACAGAAGCGCGGCAGAAGGCAGAGGATGACCGTCACGAGGATATACGCCCAGAAATCCAGAAGACCATACACCTGGGCAGCGGCACCGTAGAATGTGAAGCCAACGGTGAATGATGTGTATACACCAGTCCAAAACCAGATGAGGAGGATGGAGATGGTAACAATGAGCAGAGTCAACCAGTCCCAGCGATATGTGTTGTTCAGGACGTACAAGTTGACCGTGACGACGGCGGCTGTCGCAATGAAGACGCCCATGCGACTGGTGTCGCTGACATCCAGACCGTTTTCAGTAAGGAAATTTGCTGGTGAAAAAAGAAGGTATCCCATGAAGAACACCATCAAAGATTGGTATACGCCGTCGACCATGTACAACCAGAATTTAGGCTGCGTCCATTCGAGGCGCTCAATGCCACGCGTGTAAAGCTGCGGAACGGCAAGGGAGACCTTGTCGTCGACATCCTGATCGAACACACCCATGAGGATGACGGGTAGAGAGGTAAAGGCTAAGTTGTACATGATGATGTACGAGTAATCGTAGATATAGACGCAGTCAAAGTTCGAATAAATCTGGTACCAGAACAGGGCGAAGGTCCACACCAAGTTCTAACGCAGTCATCAGCACAACACTCAAAAAGAAAGGAGACAAGAGAAACACTATTGAATAGAAACGAGGGTTTGCACGTACCTTGTAGAAGAAGTTGGCAATCGTCTCGGCCAACCGTCTGTACGACCACCGACCATGCACCAAAACAAGTCTTGTCAAGAACCTGAACTGTGCAATCGCAAAGTCGGATGACATGACAGCCTGACGACCCTCTTCACCAGCGATGCCAACGCCAACATGCGCCTTTTGGATCATAGCAACGTCGTTGGCGCCGTCGCCGATCGACAAAGTGAGGCAGTCCAATCCGTTCTTGACCATCTCAACAACGGCAGCCTTCTGAGCGGGGCTGACACGGCAACAAAGCACCGCACGGCACTGTTTGCAGAGCAACAAGAACTTCTGACGTAGTGTGTCGTCGAGACACAACTTGAGCGACTCGCCGTCGATGACAAGCGCGTGCGTTGGCGGTGGGGGCTGGTGCTGCGTCTGTGCAGCCTTGAGCTCCTCGTCTGACCCCGTCATGCCAAACAGCTGCAGGTTCTTGTCGAGCTCTGCCTCGGCCGTTTGCAAGCTCTCATCCTTGATGTCGATTACAATCAGGTCCATGTCGTTGTTGAGCAGATTACACGAGAAGCCAATGTTGATGGCTGTCTCAACCTTGTCGCCTGTCAGCACCCATAGCTTTATACCTGCCCGACCCAGCAAAGCGATGGCGTCTGGAACTCCGTCTTGAAGCCTGTCCTCAATGGCAGTGCCGCCAAGAAGCATGAGCTCCTGCTCGATCTTTTCGGCGACAAGCTCCTGCTTCTCTTCGCGGTCAACGACGGACTGCGAAGCCTCTGCGTACTCACGCGCCCATGTTTGATACTCCTCTTCCGAGAGCTCTCGCTGCGCAATGCATAGCGTACGCAAACCTTCGCGAGCGAACATCTCGAGATGCTCGGCTGTCGTCTGCCTGAGCTCGCGTTGCTCACCCTTCTTGAGGCGACCATAGATGATGCTGTCGGCTCCCTTGCAAAACAGGACGATCTTGTTGTCCGGCATGCGAACGATGACGCTCATCCTCTTCCTTGTCGAGTTAAACTCGATCATGTCCAGGACCGTGTACGTCTGCTCCGTCCCGAGCACGTCGATGATGAACTTGTCATCCAGTTTGCGCAGCATGGTGAAACCAACGTCCCTAGCTGTGCCCACGAGCGCGGATTCGTCGGGCGACTGAGCCTTGTACTCTATCTTTGACCGACCATCCACCGTACTGATAGATGGGACGACGCTGTGGCAAAGAGCCAAGGCGAGCATGAATCGCTTGTTGGCCGCCTGCTGCTCTGGTGCGTCTGAGTTGGCCATGTCCGCGATGAAGTCGGGAGCCACGAAACTCATCTCGTCCTTGAACAGGTATGGGTTGGCATAGAGCTCGTCCATCTTCTGGAGCATGAGCTCCTTATCCTCCGCAATCTGCTTTCGCGCTTTCGCACCCTCAACTTCGACATCTATGCCCTGCCGTCGCTGCATTCCGGCCAGAGCCTCTGTGTAAGCCTCGCCGTAGGGCACGCCATTGACGGTGCACTTCTTGAACTCCATGACGTTTTGGGTTAGCGTTCCCGTCTTGTCGGAAAATATGTACTCGATCTGGCCCAGGTCGTCCGAAATGTTCCACGTCTTGGGTGTGCACGGGTAGTCGAGCTTCTCGTAGTACATGAGCACGTCGCTGTAGATGAAGATGGCTTGCAGTGTGCGGATGATCTCCAGAGTAATGTACAGCGAAATGGGCACCAAGTTTTGGAACAGGATGATGGCTGCCCAGAACGTGATAAAGCCGTCGAGGCCGGCGTGATTGTTACCGTACGATCCGAACTCGAACAGCTTGTGGGAGGTGTCAGGCTTGCTCCACGCCACTCCCTGCACGATGGCAGCAATCAGGCACATGAAGAACAGGATGATAAAGTTGTAGATGACGTTCCAATTGAGATCTTTTGAAATCTTGGCACGCTTGCTTGGCGTGATGCCCGAGTTAAGCATGATCTTGGTCTCCGCGCCTGTGAAGACGACAACTCCGAGGACCCATTCAGTGTTGCGTATGGAACTGCCGCGGGGTAAAAGGTTGTTAATTGCGATGGGCTCCGCCATGTCCCGTCCCGAGTGATGGTCGTACCACTTCATAACGGCGGTGTAGCCATAAAGGTTAGCCTGAGGACCTTCGCTCTCGATCACAAACTCGGCCCTTTCACAATCCCTGGCGTGTCGGACTTTTCTACTGCACAGCAGCGCGTTTCGCAGCTTGAGGTTGGTTTCGCCGTCGAGATTTTTGGTTTCGATGTAGCAGGCGCCCTCGGGATCCGCGGTGGATAGCACGACGACGTCGGCTGGTACCTCTTCGTTCTCGTACAAGCGAACAAAGTCACCAACCTTGACATTTTTCCACGTGTCTTGGTGGAAGCGTGCCTTGCCCGACACCTCTCGGTGCGGGTTTAATATATCGCCCGTGTATCTTGCGGGCGGCTGGTGCGTGCCAGACGGTGCAACAACAGGTTCCACGTCTGGAAATGGCTCTTTCACCTCATGATCGACAGAAGGCTGCTGGCCAGGTAGTGGAGAAGGGACTGGCGTCATCTGGATGGCATCGCGATCCTCAACACCGGTATGGAAGGAGGGGTCCGAGAAGAGACTTTCCCTGCGTGTAGCTATCGACGGCCGCGAGGCATCCACACCACGCTCGGCGTACGACTTTCCCCTCTCACCCTCGGCCGTCTTCTTTGACTTGATCAGGTGCCACACCCACTTGATGGCGCGCGTGTTCGCTTTCTTGAAGCGTCTCCATAGCGAGACCTGCTCATTCGTCACGTTGACATTGTCCCAGTCAATCAGTCGGTGGACCGGGGCGTTGTTCAGCTCAGCGTCCAGCATTGTCCTCCTCCAATCTTCAATTCCATCTTTAAACGCCGTGATCGTCAGGATGACGATCAAGGGCACCGCGTTCAGTGCAGGATTGGCCACGCCAAAGATACTAAAGATCTGTTGCACAGGTTACCACGATTAGCATTCTCCTTTATCTTCGCCTTCAGAAGATATACGGATTCAGAGTCATTCGTTTCTTCTTCTCTTTTTCTATCTAGCAGCGGGTATCGTTGCAATGTGAGACGTCGAAACTCGCGTTTCAATCGACTCGATTCGTGTTCACAAACTAGAAAATGGACAGAAGACCGTAAACGATAGGTGCGTAATGTGCAACATGGCGAGCTCGGTAGGATGGGCCGAGTCGAACTTGCCGTCGAAGGAAAACAGAGCCGGGAAACAGCTGTGGGCAAGGGAGAAGACGCAGAAGAGGAATAGAGAAAGAGAGAGAGAGGAGGTGGGGGAGGGCAACAACTTACACCGAGAATAACAATGAACAAAAAGTACACGTTGGCAATGTTGTGAAATTGGAACCACAGGTTCTTGGGCACAAACGAGATGGGGGTGTACTTTGCCGTGCGTATCTTGTTGCGGGCGTAGTGAGCTCGCGGATGGCCGTTCTCGTCGAGGGCGTCGGCGGGCAAGGGAAGGTTGAAAAAGATGCGCCTGCCGTTGTCTTCCTTTTCATCCGTGTCTTCTCCGTCGTCGCCGTCGCCTTTCTGCAGCTCCGGGTCGCCGCCGGCGCTGCCGTCCAGAGTGCTGGTCTTGGACTGCCGTTTCTTCTCGATGGAGCCGACTCGGCGGTGCGCGCGGGCGATGAGCGACTGTCTCTTCTTCTCGCCCTTTGCGCCAGCGGCACGGTGGGTGGCCCAGCGCAGACGCTGCGACTTCCGAGGCGGCGTCGCGCCCTCCGCGTCGTGGTTGTGGTCGCCGGTCTGGTCGGCATCGGCCATGGCTAGCGAGTCGACCCCTGAGGGTTCAGAGGCGAGCTTGGGGTCTGTCGATGCGCTGAAGACAGGTGGGCAGTCGGGGCAGTTGGTCGAAGCGAGGAGGGAAGAAGAGAAGGAGGGAGGGAGGAAGGCGAGAGCGAGGAGACTGGAGCAGGTCAAGCTGTCATCAAGGCGGATCTCCTGGAGTCAAACAAGGCCTGGGCCGGGACGGGAGGGGAACGGCAAGCAGGGCAACAATTGCGATGGGATTTTGGAAGCCGAAGAGCACAGGTGGCTGTGCGTGCTGAAGCCAGGCGAATACGCAGGTGTCGATGGGAGAGGAAGCGGTGGTGGGCGGGATGCTGTGGAGGATGATGTTCGGACAGCGCTGGAACATGTAAGACATTCTTCACACATTGCCGTCGTAGCAAGCAAACGGGCCGGGGCAGAGCACCAGCCGCAAGCACTAGGGGGGGGGCCCAGCAGCAGACCAGCGAGCCAGCAGCGGACCAGTGAGCCAGCAGCCCTTCCCGGCTCGCTCGGGGTTAGCTAGCGTGCCCCCCAGTGTTTAATAAGCAAAGGGAAAAATACGGGCGCCAGTAGGGAAGGGCAACAGGCAGAAAAAAAAAAAAATAAAACTGGAATAAACATGAACGTAAACTGACCCCAAGTGCCCAGCGGTACATGGACTAAATACGTACGTCCTGAGCAATTCGTGGAAACAGCATGACTGCGTTCCTTTGTGTGTCTCTTATCTCGCTCATGACTGCTTCCACCACTCTTCTTGCTGCCATCCTCACAGCCTCTCCCCTCCCCTCCCCCCTTTTTCACGCTTCCCCCATCTCTGCTGCAATGCCAAGCTGAAGCGGAACTACGCGGGATCTGTAGATTGCGCGCTTCGCATGCGACAGAGCGAAAATTGCAACGACAGGACGTGTGCTACGCCGCAGACAGCTGGGCGGCGAAGACGAGTGCGGCGCCGTAAGATGAGCTCGATCTGTCTGACCCGCTTACTGGCTGTGCATATGTGCGAACGTGAGAGTGTGTTTTGTGTGTGCGTGTGTCTGTGTCTGTGTGCGAGTGTGAATGTCTGAGTAGTGCTTGTTCGTGCTGAGCGCTCATCCCCCATGGCCCCCGCAGAGCTGCGAATCTGATACTCGTTCTCTATCCATCTCCTGCGCTACTTTCGCTGCGATCCGTCCAGCGATCTGGTAATCTAATCTCCCATCTCCCACCACGAGGTGCACAGGTGGACGAGATTACCACCACGGTCCAGATGACGGAGCCACACTCCAGCTGCACCCCGGCCAATCCCATGCGTGTTGGATGCACGTTCACTTCCGTCGAATGCTGTCAGCAAGCGACCCCGTCTAAGAATCTGTCCAACGGTGCCAGCCAATGGCAGGCAAACAGTGCGTGGTGGCTCTTCCTGCCCAACCACGGCCAGCGAGGCGGTTCGGCCTCACATCTGCGCGTTTCCGCCTTTCGTCCCAAATAAGCACGAGGGCGGACTCGCGCCGTCGAAGAACGGCCCAAGCAGGAAGGCCAAAACAAAAAGGATGCGTTGCCGTTCAAACCGAGCACGAGGGCGGGTCCCGCCCTTGCTCTGCACGACTGAGCAGGAAGTGGATGCTTCCGTTCGGCGTCCGAAATTCACTGTTGGAGCCACATTTCAAAACTTTCTGTCGTCTCGGATCGTTTGATGCCATTCATCCGCGCGACGGCGCGCGAAAGGCTCATGGTAGCGTGCGCCCCTGCCGACCTGTGCGCGGGCGGATGGGTTGTGTCGTGTCGTCGTGTCTATTCCCAAGTTGGGCCCGCCTTTCAAGCCCACAGTTTGGTTTGTGCCCCTGCCCTTCGCTCTTCGCTGAACGAGCCGGTAGCGGGTCTATCACGTACGTACATGCTGGGGCCGGCAAAGGGACGAGACAAGCTTGTTGCAGTTTGGGAGTACACGCCCGCGCTGGTACTCCGTTTCCTCATCTCATGTACACGTAGTGACGATGTCCCTTGGACACGCCCCGCTCGAGGCGCAGACAAAAGGGGCCCCGGAGAGAAGGCCCCCAAGGCTTGACCACACCGCGTCCATGAACAGCAGAAAGAAAAAAAACGGGCAGTAGCAAGTGTGTAAAGATACGACAAAAATGAGTGATGACGAGCACAGCATGCCTTGGCCAATTTCGCCTGTCCGCGTTCGTGGCCAGGGCTCAGCCGACTGGAGACGAGGCTGCCCCAAACGCGGCTCACCCTTAAACCAAAGAAGAAAATCAAAGAAGCCTGTCGTTATTTCTAAGCGGGCGCCAGATGGGCCGGCTTACCCGCAGAACGGCAAGGCTGCCCGCGTACGAGAGGAAGCGTCGTCACTCGAAAAACTGGAATAGTCGGTTGCCCGCCACCCTCACGGCCACTACTCGCGCTACCGCTGATGGCCCAGGCTCGGCGCCGACGTGTGAGAGCAGCCACCGACCGGACAGACCGCATTTCCGATTGCTTCCAATAATCCGTAGCAGTGTCCAGCTGTCCACTGGGATATCCCATTCAACCTCGTTGACGCCCTTTCTCTTCTCCTCTCTCTTGCGCACCAATCTACTTTGTCGGCACGTGCATTCCCTGGGTGTCGCCTGCATCCCATTCGCTTCGGCGTTTGGAGGGGCTCCATAACTAGACCCTCTTTCTCTCTCTCTCTTCTCCACGCACAGGCAAATTAGGAGGGAGAGAGAGAGAGATTTTTGTGTGTGTGTGTGTCCGCCTGTGACCGTACGTTTCGTGTGTTTGGGCACGCTATGCCTGTCTTGAAGCATGGCAACCGCCGACGTGCAAGTACGAGCGTCAGGATGAACGATCCGGCCTGAAACGGTGTCAGCAGCTCGCTCGTCCTTTAATCCAATTCTTGACGCTGAATCCTTCCAGCCATTGCCAGCATGACGATACCTTGTCGTTCGGCACGGAACGCTTCGTGTACGTGTGGAGCATTCTATGCTGCATTTCTTGTAGCTTTATTTAGCCTGTGACGACATGCGGCTCATGTATCACGTGATCGCGTTCAACGTTCCGCACTTGCTGGGCGCGACAGCGTGAGCTCGAACTTCTTCACGCGTCGTGAATGAAATCGTGCGATTTTGTCCAGCGTCGTGGAAGCTCCCCAGCGGACGCATTTATTGTGCGCCTCCGCCGTCTTCGAGCAGCCTCTTCGTCCGGCGCAATCGATTCTCTGACGCGCTGATTGGCCGCGCAACTTTGTGAGTTCGCGGGCTTGATGCACACTCGTCTCTCACGTTCAGTCGTTTGTCTCCAGAGGGTTCGCCATCGTCATGTCAAAGCAGAACTCGACGGGTAACCGCAGCATTACTGATTGGTTCAAGCCTAATCCCACCATCGCGGCGGCGTCGCAGCGCAGTTCAGAACTCACCCCGAGAAACGTGCCGTACTCAGTGACGACGAGAACCGATGCTCTAAACTCGCAGGATCATCCCTCAGTCAAAAGACAGCGCCTTTCAAGCGAGGGACGATGGTTGTCTCCCTCGCCGCCATCCTCGCCATCGACGCTAGTAGCAAGTAGCGCAGAAGCAGTAGATGGCGCAGCATCGGCACTAACCGATGCGAATGTATCCTTTGCCTCAATACGCTCCAACACGTCCAGCAAACGAATCACTGTTTCAAATGGAGAAGAAGTTGTGCGGGGGTCCGACACAGAGACCGACGATGACCTAGAAGATCTGGATGCGATCCTGAACAAGGGCAGACTTAAGCCCAAACCTCTCACTACAACAAGTCATTCGAACGAAAGCACTGTGCCGGCTAATGTCGTCCCGCGCCCGCAGGAGAAGAAGAGGATACACAAGTTCAACCTCGGTGCGCTGGTCGAAGAGAAGCGGCGACAGACGGCTATGGAAGTCAGGATTGCGGAAGCGCAGGCAAATTTGCACGAGGCGGGCGTGAGTGAGGACGCGGTTCGGGGAACGAAGGACATGACGCCCAAAAAGGAGACAATCAAAGCTGTGCTTGCAGAATCAAACGACGCCGAGGATGGCAGCAAGGCCCGCCGCGTCATGGACGCTCTGCAGCGGACGGAGGCATTCGAACGAGAGGACGTTTGGCATTTCTTCGAGGATCGCCCTCCTCAAAACAAACCTCGAAATCCGTTTCCGAAGATATCGCACCCGAACGCCATGCTACAGATGATATTGAATGATCCCCAACGGCGGCAGCAGGCCTTCGCCTCGGGATTCATTCAGAGGATTGCCGAAAAGATCCCCTTACCAGAGGAGCTTCTGTCCTGGCTCATGATCGAAGTGTGTCGGGAGTCGCGAGACGTTCTGGTCTTTGCGTACATTGAGACGCTGAGTCAGGCTGCGCGACCCAGTTCTGCTTTGCTGAGCGAGGAAAGTCTAAAGAGATGCTTTCAGGCGCTTGGTGTCAGGTCGGAAGCCTTGGACTTCCAGCGACCAGTACAGCACACTCGAGAACTAAAAAAGAAACAAAGCAGCGTCGCGGGCTCGAATATTGTGTTCTTTGTGCATCTGCTTCAAAAACTCTGCGTCCGACTGCCCTTGCCATCCAAAGATCTGGCCGCACATTTCCTCATCCGCTCCTCGTTTGACCAAAGCATTCTCTCCTGCTCTCAGGCACGTTTCCACATCGAGCGATGCTTTAGAGACCTTCTTGATGCCTTTGCTGAAGGCCCCGAGCTAGATGAAGCCTTTTCACGGATATTAAATTCCACTTTTGAATCCGTCCAAGCCCCCTCGCTGCGCCAGCAGCTGCTCGCCGCGCTGCCAGCGTCCAGCTTCAGAGCACACCACTTCCGCCGCCTGCTTGCTGTAGCATTTGCGTTGGACAAGCGAAAATTTCTGAAGTCATCTTTGCATAATCCCGCACTAACGGCGCGCATGCTCTTGCTCTTTGAGGCGTCGTCCCCGCTACGCGTCACCTCATCGACGGACTACAGCGAGCTGCGCGCCCGTCTCTCCATGCTCGACGTGGCCATAGACGTCGGCTTCTCTGACTTTGCATTTCTCGATCAAGAGACAGGCGGCGACAGCAGTGACAGGAGGCAAGTGGAGAAGAAGTTCAATCAAGGCATTGACAGACTCGCAAACGCGGTTCGCGACCTCACGGCGCGAATCGTCGACGCAGGAGCGGCGCACATGTCCAGGACGGAAGCAAAGATATTGGCGGAGCGAGTAGCGCAGCGGTTGGAGTTTGGGGTACGCACGAGAGAGCGGCCGCCGAAGGACTGGTTTTGCGAGATCGATCGGATGAACAAGATGGCGTTCATGAAAGGGTGGATGGGGAAGAACGAGGAGACAGCACCGGAAGCTGGCGTTCCCCAGGCGAACGAGGACAGGACGAAAGTTGAGGCCTCTGTACCGCCGAAGCCAGATGACGACGGCCCAAAGGAGCCCTCTGACCCTAAGAACGACCTTTCTAACCAGAAGAGGAACGTGCTGGATGTGCAGGCACTTGAGGAGCCTCCGCAAGGCACGTTCCCCGCTCATCAGATGGCGATACGAAGCACGACTGCCGTAGCGGCAGCTAAGAAGCGCAAGAACCGGATGCTTGTTGTGCGATTCTGAGGGCCGTCGAGGCGGACACCTGGCGCTTATACACGGTAATACTATGGGTACTATGTTTGAATTATACTTTCTACGCATAGCCTGCTCAATCCGCAGCACCGCGGCGAGGCGCGACTTTTTCACTCTCTTTTTCTTTCTTTTTTCTTATTCTTTTTTCCTTTCAATCCGTCTACACGTTCTGTCACGCTCGTCCGTCGGTGATGACGGACAAAGGCCATGACTGGGATCTTGCCTTTGCACGTCTTGACAAACCACCATTTGATCTTATGTTTTTTACATGTATTGTTGCCCTTACCTTCAGTCACTACGCTGCCGATACCTCTTTCTGAAGACTCCCTCATATCACTGCTGGCGAGCCAGCAGATACTTTGCTTGGCTATTCCCTGCGCGCTCGACCTGCCCATCTTTGTCTCTTCCGCGGGCGGGGTTCAGCCGTGGAGCATCCAGCCTTTTTTTGCGGAGGAAAAGAGCGAGCAACATCCATCGGAGCTCGACTCGATTAATTCTGAGACGAAACGGCTTTGAAAGATGTAGGGCCACGTTAACTTGGCTTAATTTCATTTTAAACTTATATCAGGGCGCGTGAACGCCTCGACGACGCTGACAGTCCTGGAATCATAAGCAGGTCCGACTCTTTCCGCAAACTTTGTCCTTGCGGAGCAACCAGCCGAGTTTGCGGGCGCTACGTCTTAGTTACTAATGGGCGTTGCTCTGACGCTGAATTTGTTGTGTTCTTGTAACATGAGGTAGCACATCTTTGTACTCTCGTCAATCTGGACTATAGAATAAAACAAAATGAAAGAACAAATGGAGAGGATGTGAGGGTTTGCTCAAATTCCCGACAAGACGCCATTTATACGATTTCGGGCCAAGTCTCAGTGCATCGCTGTACTCCTGCAACGCGGTTTGTGATACGTTGAGATGATGTTTCTAGGCCCAGCATCTCGAGAAGGCTGAAGTTACTTGTCGAGATATGATTCATTTCCAACTTGAAAACCTTTCCAGGCATATTAGCTATTTAAGAAGCCTCAAGCAAACATCGAAAGGACCAAAGTGAAAGAATCATTGTCAGAGCTACTGGTCTCCCAACTGGGCACAAAGTTGGGTACGTAGAGACTGAAGTTGGTTTCAAGCCACACAACTCTCCTCAGCTTCGCAATCTCCCTCATCACGTTTGTTATGGAAGTAGCATGGGCCGCGCTAACCCTGATTTTTGGCCTCTCACTATTTCATAAGCCGGATTCCAAGTTGGAGGAGAATCATTACCACCCAGGTCACTGCCGACAGCTAGAACGGAGACGATTGAAGACTGCCCAGTGAGCTAGGCGTGACATTTCGAACGTGTATTTGGGTAGAGATCAAGTGAGCACTTGACGACAAGATTCTGGCCACTCCACGATGACGTTGCTTGGAGGTATTCAAGCGATAGATGACAGTGGAAAGCGAACGACTGTGCTGCAAGGCTGCAGACTGGTTCTAGTCCCAAAAAGGATAAGCCGAGGGCGGGGGGGGGTTCTACAAAAAGATGATGGAACATTCGGGAGCTTCGAGAATGGTCTGAGCTTGAACGACACATAAACTCAGTTCTTGTTCAATTGATTCACGCACCAGATACCCGACTGATTTGCTAACCGCTTTCCTGTGCTCGAATCATAATTTTGTATCAGTACTTTACAAACCATGGCGGAAGCTTTGAAAGCCGAAGGCAACAAGCTCTTCGCAGCCAAAGACTTTGCTGGCTCGATGTACGTACAACAGCCCAGCCTTACAAGAATCATGCGATAGCACAGGCAGAACAGCTAACCATCCTGCAGCGAAAAGTTCAGTCAAGCTATTGAGCTCGATCCTTCGAACCATGTCCTATACTCCAACAGATCTGGCTCATATGCCTCACTAAAAGACTTCGACAAGGCACTGGAAGACGCAAACAAGACCGTTGAACTTAAGCCCGACTGGCCCAAGGGCTGGACTCGCAAAGCCGCTGCACTTCATGGCAAGGGCGATCTTCTAGGAGCGAACGACGCATACGAGGAGGCTCTTAAGCTCGATCCAAACAATGCTCAAGCAAAGGCTGGTCTGCAGTCCGTCCAACGAGCGATGGAAGCTGAGGCCGGTGCTGGTGGCCCCATGGGCGGACTAGGCAACATCTTCAACGATCCTCAGCTGATCCAGAAGCTGGCGAGCAACCCCAAGACGAGTGGTCTGCTTGCAGATCAGGCGTTCATGGCCAAGCTGATGAAGATACGACAAGACCCGAAGAACATTGGCGCAGAACTCCAGGATCCTCGTATGCTGCAGGTCATGAGCGTGCTGCTAGGCATCGACATGTCGTTCGCTGACCCAAGCAAGATGCCCGGTGGCGCTGCTGGTGCCAGCAAGGAGGCTGAAGAAGATGTAGAAATGCCAGACGCTCGACCTGCTTCGCCGCCTAAACCCCAAGCAAAAGAGCCCGAAAAAGCCCCAGAACCGGAACCGGAACCAGAGCCAGAGGATGAGGAGGCGATCGCGAAGCGGGAGGCAAAGGCAAAGGCGGATGAGGAGAAGAGATTGGGCACAGGAAACTACAAGAAGCGGAATTTTGACGAGGCCATCGTCCACTACAGCAAAGCGTGGGAGCTTCACAAGGACATCACGTACTTGACGAACCTTAGTGCGGCGTACTTCGAGAAGGG
Organism: Verruconis gallopava; assembly: GCF_000836295.1. Classification (NCBI taxonomy): domain Eukaryota; kingdom Fungi; phylum Ascomycota; class Dothideomycetes; order Venturiales; family Sympoventuriaceae; genus Verruconis; species Verruconis gallopava. The sequence goes on along the minus strand of NW_015622137.1, from coordinate 415,788 downwards.
CGACTACGACCAGGCTATTGAAACCTGCCAAAAAGCTATCACGGAGGGTCGCGAAGTCTTCGCGGACTTCAAACTTATCGCAAAGGCCTATGGCCGCATGGGCTCTGCCTACGAAAAGAAAGGCGATCTTGCAAATGCAATTGACAATTACCAACGCTCCCTCACTGAGCACCGCACTCCGGAAATCCTTGCCAAACTCCGCGCAGCCGAGAAGGCCAAGATCAAAGCGGAGAAAGAAGCTTACATCAACCCCGAAGAAGCCGAGAAAGCTCGTGAGTTGGGCAACGAAAAATTCAAGGCAGCAGACTGGCCTGGCGCTGTGGAAGCATACACCGAGATGATCAAGCGCGCCCCTGACGATCCTCGTGGCTACTCCAATCGTGCAGCATGCTTTATCAAGCTGCTCGCGTATCCATCCGCAGTGCAGGACTGCGACGAGGCTATCAAGCGTGACAAAAAGTTCATCCGGGCTTATCTTCGCAAGGCTCAAGCGCTCTTTGCCATGCGTGAGTACAACAAATGCCTCGACGTGTGCGAGGAAGCTTTGGAGAATGACGAGGGCGGCAAGAATGCTCGTGAGATCCAGCAACAACAGGAGAAGGCTATTCAAGCTCAGTTCGCTGCCCGAGAGGGAGAGACTGAAGAGGAAGCGATGAAGCGGATACAGAACGATCCTGAGGTAAGATATCCATCGACAATTCGCTGCCAAGTCTTTCCACGCAAGAAAAGCCGTCGATGAATCATTAGTTTATGTGCGACAGACCGCTGACTCGTGTATTCTAGATTCTGTCAATTCTACAGGATCCGGTTATGCAAACGATCCTGCAGCAAGCCAAAGGCGACCCCGCTGCTCTGCAGGAGCACATGAAGAACCCCTCAGTAAGAAGCAAGGTCCAGAAGCTTATTGCCGTAAGTACCCATTCCGTCCCGAGCTCCCATGATCGACAAAGCGCAGCTGCTAACAGATGGGCTAGGCTGGTGTGATTCGTGTGGGTCGGTAGGAGGCTTATTATCTCGGCTGTGCGAAATAATCATGCGTCTGTGTGGGGTACCCCAGATTTCTATGGATTGCTCGAGGCCGTTCCAGGTTCTCCTCCGGTCCGTTGGGCTTCTCCCTGAAAATCTGGGGTAGCGCGTAGTCTGGAGGCGTTCTCCCTGAAAAGAATTTCGTGTTTGGCAACGACACGGTGATCAATTACGCCACTCGCTTGCGAGTCTTTTCGCAAGTTTTTCTGGAACAGGCGAGAGATTACGATCGATTTCAAGCATATCGAATAAAAGGTGTTCCACTTTATTTTGTTTCTAATGGTTCTAACTTTTACAGTACCCGTACAGCCCACAAGTACAGATCAATAAACGAATGCAACTTGGATCGTGTAGATACAATGCCAAAACTCAGCACATTGACTTCTGTTGAGCAAACGGTCACGAGACACGATATGAAGAGGCCCTGCTTGATGTTCTCGAGCCTTTGCGTCCTCCCCGTGCATTTGTATTGTAGCTCTTCGCGCCTTCTGAGGCGCGTAGCTCATCTGTTGCAGTCCCCACGAATGGTGAATCAGCCTTCTTCATTGAACCTCCATCAGTGGCCCTATCAGCGTCCATAGGTGCCTTGTGGGAAGTGCCCTGTTGAATCTCGACCGCTGCGTCTTTTGCTGCGCTAGTGACGAGATCCGTAACCGCCGAGGCGATGAACGACTTCCACGATTTAGACGCGTTCTCCGCTCCGACAACGTCCCTCCCTAAATCATTCTCAGCTCCATCCGGGGCTTTTTTTTTCACGCAACTCGATTTCATGTACACTCGACGAAATTTCTCGGGGCAAGGGAACTGGGTGGGTCGAGAAGAGCGCGGATGAAGGGGATTTTGTGAGAGGGCGTACCTTCAGGCTGACGATTTCCGGGCGAGGAAGATGCATTTCCTTGGGCAGCAGCAGAACTGGCACTCCCGCCGGGGAGATTGGTATTCCTACTGTCGCCTTTCCCATCTGCAGGACCCGCTGCCGATCTTGTGGTTTCGCGATGAGATCTTGACGGTCCCGCAGTGGAGACGGTCGCCGTTGAAACACGTGGAGTTGCTGTTCCTGAGCCGCCGTCGCGGGACGACGTCAAGGCACTTGCTAGCGACCTTGCGATCGATCCTGCAGCGTTCAGCCCGTTCTTGAGGTTCAGCACGTCCTCGGCCGTCAGGCTCGAGGGAAGCGGAATGCGGTACTGGCCCGCGAGAGCTACTTGGCGCGTCCGTTCGAGGGACGATGTCAGGTCCGCACGGGGGACTTCCTCAATGGTCTCGCCGCGTCTTTGACGCTGCGCTATCCGACGCAGACGCTGGCTCTCTCGGAGCTGGTCCGCGAGAGACGGACGGGGTCCCATAGAGCTGGCGGCGGCAGCGGCGCCGGGTTGTGGGGCAGCCGTCCGTCTTCGCGCTCGAGGAGCAGACGTCGCCCGCGTGGAGGTGGATGAACTTCTTCTGTATGTCATCGTGGTCGGCCTTCGCATCTGCCTATCCTCGACTGCATCCACCCTGCTGCTGAGCGCTTGAAATTGGCGCTCCAGCCTCTCGACCCGCGTGTCGAGCGTGACAACCGGCTCTTCGAGAACGACGCTTCGCCGTTCCAATTTTCTGGGCTTCCTCCTTTCCTTTGCTTGCGTTTCACCTTTCTCGTTCCTGTTCGTCGTTGATTCTATCGTTGCTCCGTCCTGCTGTTGAGCGCTTGCACCTCCCTCGTCTATAACCTCCATCACCGCCTTCGCCTTACCTCTTCTTGGTGTTACTCGTGCTTCCGGTACTTGGCCGTATATTTCTTCGGCCATCTTGGAAACGCTCAAAGCCTCGATAGAAATGTCATTGCAGGTGCAACGGAATACAGAATGCAACAAATTGCCACGACACTTATCGTCAAGCCACTTTTTCAAGTTTATGCACAACATTCGCACCCATGTCGTACCCAACGTCATGCGGGAGAGTAGCGTCGATCATTCGTGCATGGGCGACACCCTGGAAGAATCTTTCAAGCTTGAAGTCAAATGCGAGTTCAGGAAAATCATCTTCATCTCTACAATAACTTCCCTGTGAAATCTATTCTGATCCGTCGACTCTTGGACGAGCCAATCGACGAACAAGGCGAAAAAGTAGAAAGTACAGCTCAAATCATTCGAGCAATGAAAACTCACAAAATATTGTGAAAAAAAAGAGAGTTTCAAATAATCTGAAATATTAAAAACTCAGTAATATAAATTGATTTACAGAAACTTCCTTTTAGCCTTCAAGTCATGGTATCATTATTGTTTAAAATACAAAGAAGCCTCACCGTACAGCATAAAGATTGAACTGGAAGAATCGTTAATTTACGTTTCTTATATCCTTTAAAAGCCAACGTGAAATTTAAAGGGCCGCTAACTAGGAAAACCATATTCAGCAGTCTTTTTTTTTTTTAAAAAAAAAAAAAAAATTCAAGCCTCTGCAGTACCAAAGCTTGCACTCATCGCTTGCTCAAACTTTCCTGGCGTAAGAGCAAAAGTGTTCATTGGGGGAAAGCCATCGAGTTCTCCTGTACGGAGCGTACCGGCGCCAGATGGTTGCCAGTCTCGCCACTCGTCGCCACCAAGGTTCATGAAATCGAGATGGCTATTGATTGGTTCGGAATCTGGGTCGATGGTGGGAAGGTCTCGCAGCTCTGGGAAATGGACTGTTGCCAAATTGCTGATGTCAGTAGAATCCAAGTCCGAATTCACCCAAGTCGGCTTCTGCATGAAGTTAGGAGGCAGTGTTCCTGGCGTTGGCACGGGTTCAGTTGAGAGCGTGTGCCAGCTAGCAGTCTCGCTGGAAGGAGTCACCATGACGAAGCTGTCCGGTCGATCGAGCTCCGATTCGCTTCTCTTGCGGTTAAGAGTATTTGTCAGGGTAGGGTCAACCTGATCCAAATTCATGCTTGGACGTCTCACGGATGACAAGCTGCTCCTCGACTGAGCCCGTGCAACATGACGCCTTTTAACAAATGTTGGTGGTTCCATATCGTCAACATTTGTGCTAGGTCGTCGTGCCGGTACCATGACGCCCTTTGGCTTGCGGAAGCCATCAGCGTCATACGGATTACCGCGCAGCTCGGCAGTCACAGCTTGTAACACAAGGAACATTCGCTCAGCTGGATGATATGTGTAGGCAAGATCCTGCAGCGAAGAAGTTAGGCAGTCCAGATACTGCATGTTGTTGTGTCGGTCATTGCTGTCCTTGATATAAGCCAGCGCGGCGACCAATGCCGTGGCTGCTGTGCCGGCGTGCTGCAGTCCAGTGATGAAGCAATGCCGTGTCTCGAAGCGCTGTCTGTGTTGCCAGAAAATACGAGCTACCCGAATTGCATGCTTGGTGCACACAGTGCGAGAAAGTGCCGAAAAGTGATTATCCGGGATCTGTCCCTCTTGACTATCCGAGCCAGGCTCTTCGTACATTGCAAATGGCCGGTGGAGCAAAATAAGCGCGGCGTGATACTGCTGGTGCAATAAGAAGAAAGAAAATGGTGCGCTATTAATGTTCGATGGTTTCCACTTGAGCCTATCCGGCAATCGCTGGTACCAGTTCCCAAACTCACGATCCAAGGCTGCCATTCGTAGATATGCTTCTCGGTCGATGTTGGCATCCGTTTGCGAGCGTGGATCCATGTTTTCGGTGATCTTGCCAGCGAGTTCCATCAGATCAAGCAATGCTTCGTAGATCTGTGTTTCCAATGCCTTCTCAGGACCAGCGGGAAGGCATGTTCCGAGTCGTTCAAACTGCTTCGCTAGTCGTGCAACTTCTAGGTCGCTGCTCTTCATGCTTGTTGGTCTACCGAGGAACAGCGCCCAATATTTGTCATAGATAACACAAGCCCACAAAGTCATTCGTCGAATTTCAACCTCGCGTTCTGAGAGCCCTGTTAAGCCGGTGTCTAGATGCAAACCAATATCGAAAGCAATTCTGCGGATATTTGATCAACTATGTTCTACCTTTTTCTTGTAGACTGCACTCACCTAACTGCCATGCCGCTGTACAACCAGCCAGTGTTATCACGGCCAACTTGGCACTCCATGTCGCCGAGGAGCAGAAGCGCAACGACGAGTGGAATGCCGCCGGGTCGTTCCAGTTCTGCATCGAGCATGTATTTCGCCTCTCGGTGCAGAGTGCTTTCGTACTGGCTGATGGCAATCTTCTGCATATCTGGGCGGCTTTTGTCTGCGTAACGGAAACCCATGGCGAGCACACATATGTGCAAAAACCCAGAATAGAACTGGGTCCGTCCGTGTTCTCGGTCATCTTCGAATGCATCTTTATGCAAGACATGAATAACATTGTTGTAATAGCCCCAGAAGAGATCCATCAGGTAGTTGTAGGTTTCCTCTGAAAGAAACCTAATGACCTTCTCCGTACGTCGAGCCTGCTCGAGAGTCTCTCTGGTGTCTTCAGCTAGTGTGGATTGGCCTGAATGCACGTGGCAATTGGTTGTTGGTCCAAAATATCGAAGTCGGCCACTAAGTTGATCGAAGCTTAAATGGCCACGAGTCGAGAGAAGCCTACTGACCATGCCATCTTTCTGGGGTGGAGGAAGCATTGAAGGGGAAGAAGCAGATGCTGCTGAGTCGTTGTCTTCACCACGGTGCGAGCCATTCTCGTGGTTTTCATTATCAAGAAAATCATCGTTGAAACTGCCGGGGCTTGAATTATCATTTACCTTCGTAGCAACGGGCTGCTGTAGACGAGATTTGGATGCTGGAGACTGGTCTTCAGGTCGAGGACCATGTCTGGTCATTGGAGGGTGATTTGCGGGCGGAATCGTCTCGCCTCGTTCTTGTAGCATACCTTCGAGCAAGGCGACACGTTCCGTTAGTGAGCACATGTATGCCCGCGATATCGGTCTTCTCACAGTGAGCCCGGAATTTAGCAGATTTTCGCAGTCACTTACCGTCTGCGCTCGTCATCGTTACGGATTATGCATTCGATGCCTGATCTCTTGCATTGTGTACATTCTGTCTCTCCTGGTGGAACAACACACTTTCGTGGGTTAGTTTGGCAAGAAGAATGATCAAGAGGCGGTCGCGTACTCTAATTCTTCGATCTCTACAGGATGCACAGGCAACGGAGGCGCGGTGCCTGCACTTCTGCTTATTCTTGGAGGCTGTTGGCTCCGTCGTCACTTTGTCGAGGGCCTCTTCAGCCAACTCTTGGTCCTTCTTAGCAGTTGTCATTGTAACACGAAGCAAGAGCGTGACCAGCAACAACTAGTATGGAGAATGCGGTGGAAGTGGGAGAGTCGAACACGGGAAGGAAGGGCACAGAGAGGGAGCGGAGAGTAGAAAAGCAAGTTGTCAAAGATAAGTGGGAAAGACGGGCCACCAAGATGTGATTGAAGCTTTCGGTCTTTTTTTCTTTGGGCAGCAGTCTTCTTGTCGAGCTTGCGGGGACGAAAACGGGGCCCCAGCTCCCCAGACAGTGGTTAAGATTGAACAGGGGGACTAAGCCGAACATATCCTGGTGGTGTTCAAGGTTTGCCACGAGGTGCGTCAGACCTGCAGCCCCAAGCATATCAGATCTGGCCTGGCGTCGAGCGGTTCGTACAAAGAGCTCCGGTCTATTGGCTAGCCTTGCTTGTGGAAGCGGTCCGGGCTTCGAACCGAATTCCAAGGACCAAGGTTGTTCGCACCGGGTTTAATTTGGATCTAGATGATGGGAGGCACATTGTTGTCTCTGCCATCAGCACGGTTCAGTCACGTCCACGTTCCTGACCCGGCCCAGACTTCGATGTACAGCATCGTACTGTAGTCGACCACAAATGAGAAGACGCGTCGATCGGTTTGGCGAAGGAGGCGATCGAAAATTTGGACCCTCGTGAAGATCCGGCCCCAGACGGCATGCAGCGCTCTGGATAGAACGGCTTTCCAGTACCCACCAGGCTGCTCGTAAGCACGCTTCGCATCAACTCCGATGGTCACAGGGAGCAGGAGTGGAGGCAGGCGTTCTTAGCCTGACTCCAAGGCGGCGTCTTCAGCTCAGACGACTGACTAATGCACGCCAATCCAATGAGACCATATGCGGGGAAATTCGCCAGCAGCTCAGCTTGTGGCGTCTAAGAAGAATTGAAAAAAAAAAAAAAAACATTCCTGGTCCTCTTGCCGGACGGACGAAGGGAAATCCTGCATACAGTAATCGAAAAATGTAGAACAAAGCGTGCAACCATGCAATGACTGGTCATGGGAGCTGCCTGCAGACGTTCAAGACGAATTGCAAGGGACTGACTGCGGTTCGTGAGTGGAGAGAAGGCGACGAGTGTTCTGGCGCTACGCACACTAACGAGTCGACGTGTGCTGAATCGGTACTAGACGACACATATCCGCGTAGTTTCGGATATTCATTCTCCTTTGATTGGATTGGTTGTACACTAATGATTCAGTCCTACGTTAATCATAGTATCGTATACAGCCGCTCTCCTTGGCTCTTCCTGCCCCAGTCTTCAACAAGACGCATGGACTCCCAACTGCAGGTCAAACGCCCGGAAAATGCATACAGATGACGTCCGTCTCAAAACGTGACCACGGTGTGCATGTGGCCGACGGCGCGTCGCGTGTAATGAAAGCTGACAACAGCAAAAACAGGTGTGGGAATTCAAGCATTTGGCTGCGTGCGATGCCGCATCGAGAACCGTTAGGCACTACCTTGCGTAACACAAAAAAAAATTTCAAATTGCTGCCTTTTACTCGACGTCCCATTCGTGGTCATAATTGCGGATGTACGGACTCAGCATTTGGACGTTGCGTGATGCAGTGCCCTTGACATCACCGTTTCCGAGATATCTGAGCATCCCATGTTAGCCTGCGGTCATCATTGAATGCGAACAGCCAAAAAGTTTGTCCTTACGCAAAACGATTCTTGTATCGGTAGCGAATGTTATAATCCTCGTATCGTGGGCGCTTGATCGACTTGAGGAAATGGATCGTCTAAATTAGCAGTGTCAGCTCCTTCCACAATGTAAACATCTTGGCGGCGTATACGTACCGATCCAGGCCACAAGTAAATACGGTTCTTGACCTTCCCATCCTTGAACCATGAGCGACAATTCTCCTGCCAGACAGTTGTCTTGTGGAATTCGTCGAAATGTGCGTAGATCTCGTCCAGAGCCTCCTGCTTGACCTCAATCGCCTTGATGTGTTCATGTTGAATCTTCTTCATGATCTGGATCGAGTATTCAATCGTCGTCTCGATGGATGGAATAAGAGTGCCATTGCTCCATGTGGCTCCCGGTCCAACGATCGTGTAGTAGTTGGGGAATCGAGGCGCGGAGACGCCAAAGTACAAGTTTGGACCATTCGTCCAATCCTCATCGATGGATTTTCCTTCGCCGTTTATGACTTTGAAAGCCGGCTTGAAGGCGACCTGGAAGCCGGTAGCGCAGACGATGATGTCAAACTTGTGCTCCTCGCCATCCTCTGTAAGGATGCCATTCTCGGTGACCTTCTTGATACCACTGAACACGGGTCGAACGTTCGGCTTCACAAGGGCCTCGAGGAAACCGTCGCCGGGAGAGATACGTCGGCAGCCGGGAGAGAAGGTTGGGATGATAAACTTCTTCAACTCCTCGTGGCCCGGACCCATGCGACGGTTCATCTCGTCCGTGATTACCTTACGGAATTGATTAGACAGCTCTGAATTCTGTTGGTACATGCCAAACAGGCTGTTGATTTCTGCCTCGATACGTTTTCTGAAGTCAAGGTGGTATTCTGGGTCTGATGCGAATCTCTTCTTGTCCTCGTCACTGAACTTGTACTGTCTCTGACCAGGGTCTACTTCCGCTCCCTTTTGAAGGTCGCTCTGAAGTGCGCCTGCGCCGAATGGAGGGCTGATCCAGGTCGGGCTTCGCATGAACACCTCGAGGTTTTTGACAATTGGCTGCAGCGCCGGTGTGATTTGGACGCTGGTTGAGCCAACGCCAATGACGGCAACAGTCTTGTCCTTAAAGTCCACGCTGTGATCCCAGCACGCTGAGTGCATAAGGTTGCCCTTAAAGTCGTGCAAGCCTTCAATGTCGGGCCACTTCCACGTGTTCAAGATACCAGTGCCATTGACTAGAACATGTGCCCAGTCTTCGAACTTCTCTTTTGTGTTCTGGTCCTCAACTGTGATTTTCCAGATTCCCTCCTCTTCGTTCCATCTGTTCTCAATAACTTTAGAGTTAAGCTTCATGTACTTCTTGCTGCCTATTCCAAAGTCAGCCGTCCGACACAGGACACCACTTTCAATTGTGAAGCTAGCTCACCATGTCTCTCCGCGAAGTCCTCGAAGTAGCGCTGAATCTCATCGCCATAAGCGAAGAAGTACGACCAATCCGGTTTCGGGTCCCAAGTAAAGTTGTAGTCGTGAGACGGAATATCGCAAGCGACACCAGGATACGTGTTTTCATACCAGGTGCCTCCGAACTGCTTGTTCTTCTCGTAGAGTGTCAGCTCCCAGGATCCCGGGACCATCATTTTCTCCATCTTGTAGGCCAAGCAGAGGCCGGAGGCTCCTGCGCCAACACATGCTACTCGTAGCTTGCGAGGCTTCGAGTGATATTGATCCTTCAGGACTGTATATGGGCCTTCCGGCGTATGGCTTATGGGGTATTCATACGTCTCGGCGATCCCATTGGCACCTTCGATCGCGTTGGGCATGGTGCTTGATGGGGACATGTTGACGTCCTCTTCTGCTGCGAGGCGCATGAGAATAAATATTGACGAACACAAAGGCTGGGAGCTTGGTGAGTGGGAAGTCTTCACCTACGGCAGGCAATCCGGATCAGTCCAGCAATTTAATGAAGATCAGTACGCGTGCCGGAAGAAGTTTCGCAGAGTTTCACAGTGCTAATTGATCTTTATTACCGCTTGGGACAGTATCTACGACAATGTCGCTCCACTACAGCACGATAATCACGCGGAGATGGATTCTGGAAGTCTGTGGCGGGCTCTTTAGCCGCACTATAGCACCTCGGACTCGGCCAGACTCCCAGCTCTGACTTGGGCCTGGTGTCGGCTGGGCTTCTACTCAGCATTTGCCTCCAAGAGGTGATGGAAGTGATTTTGCGATGAGGGGAAAAACACATCCGAGACCATACGCCTAGCTCGTTTGCATGCAAGAACCGGGGACCTCTGTCACCTGCCCCACGATGCGACCCCGGCTTAAGGCTGCGTCGCAATGGGTGCAGCCGACTTTCCGCGACGAGGGGAATCGTAGAGGTCTGTTTGGAGGTGTCATGATGTTGCGTTTGTAACTTTGGCGGACAACACGACTCAAACGCTCGCGGCGGCGCAGTATCGTAAGTACGCAAGTGCGAAGATTATATCATGACCGTCTCGATTCCTTCCAGAGTCACTCCAACGAGTAAATGTGTTTTGAATGATCAGCAGACGAAAAATTGAGACTCTGGGCGGAGAAATGTTCTCCTGGCCTTGCTCCCGGACCGGAGCTTGCCTACACGGTTAGGCGCTACACTTGAGTCCAAATAATGACGAGCCAATGCTTCTGATATTTCGAGAAATCTGCCTGTTCCAGGACGCCAAGGCTTTTAAGATGTCTCTATATACACATACAAGAACTTGGAATCAGGGGTAATCATAGCCTTGCCTTCACCTTGCCTTCCAACGCTGGTGCATCTCTCTTCGCCCATTCCTTGACCAGTTTCCGTACGATCTTACCGCTGGCGAGTTTCGGAACCTCATCAATAAACGCAATACCGCCTACAAGTCGCTTATGCTTTGCAACTTTGTCATGCATCCACTTGTGGATATCGTCTTCAGACACTTTGCCCTTGTATTCATCCTTGAGAGTCACATATGCTCTTGGCCACTCCTCGTTGTTCCTGACAAGGAAAGTGTTAGCAGACAAAAGAAACTCGGTGCGCCACAAATACTCACAAGGTTATGCCAACACATGCAGCATCGGCAATAGCATCATGCTCAAGAAGCACAGCCTCAAGCTCAGCTGGAGCCACTTGCAGAGCATTTACCTTGATCAGCTCCTTCTTGCGGTCTACAATGTAGTAATAACCCTTTTCGTTGCGAACAGCAATGTCACCGGTCTTGAGCCAGCCATCAGGACTCAACGACTCTTTGGTGGCCTGCTCGTTCCTCCAGTAACCTAAGCAAACATTCGGACCACGTACGAAAATCTCACCAGGCTGGCCCGGTGCGACTTCCTTCTCGTCGTCATCCAGTAGTTTGCATTCCATGTTGGGATCCAAAATTCCGACCGTACCATCGTCGTGCCATTCCTCGAATGGAACGTGGATGGCGCCACACGTGACTTCAGTCATACCCCAGCCCTGGGTCGTGCGGATATTGAAGCGACGATATATCTCATTTTGCAGCTCTTTCGAGAGCGGTGCCGCACCACAGAGACAATGCTTGACACTGCTGATGTCATACTTGGCGGTTTCAGGTCTTTTACTCAGCATGACCAGAATTGGTGGGGCGACCTGAAGATTCGTAATTTTGTAGGTCTCAATGATCTTCAAAAACGGTTCGTATGAAAATTGTTTCATCACATAGATCGGAACGTTCAGTTTGATGGCCATGATCATGCACCAAAGCTGCCCATAAGCATGATAGAGAGGCAAAAAGCCAATCCATCTCTCTGCCGGGAAGTCCTGTGGGGTGTACTTGGTGCCGTAGAACTTGATAGCAATGTGCTGCTGGGCATTGGCAACGAGATTAAGATGGCTGACACAAACTCCCTTTGGTAGACCAGTGGTGCCAGAGGAGTAGTTGACTGTAGCAACAGTAGTTGCGGATTCATTTCCAGTCATCGGCTTCCATTGGTACTGGTCAGCTTCTTCAGGCGACCCGATGAATTCCCTCCAGTCTAGAATACCGTCGACTGGGGTGTTTGGACGGTCCGAGAATTGAAATATATGTTCTTTTGGCAAACCGCAATTTTTCGCAGCGCCCAGGGCCGTTTTCAACAGTGTTGGATGAACCAACATAACCCTAGCGCCCGTGTTGCTTAGTTGGTGTGAGAGCTCTGTGTTACTTCTAGTTAGAACTTTTGTCTTTCTTTACGAACTTTGCGAACCATATACCTTGAACTGTGTAGATTGGGTTTCCAGCACTGAAAACCCTTCTCGATCCCACAATGCCGAGGTATGCGGCAGGTACGAATATGTGGTTTGGAGTCAAGATCATGACAGCCTCCTGAGCCTGGATACCTAGCCTGTCAAGCCCAATAGCCAGTCTTTTTACCCAGTTGAACATCTGCTTCGGCGAAAGGCAGTTTTCCGGGTCTGAAGATTCGAGCCATATTGGATCCTCTGATATTGGCTTGCCGGGGGGGAACAAGTATGTCAGCAAGTCAATTTTGGGGATTTCAACGTCGGCTACGGGTGACTTATAGACCATCTTTTGCAGCTGGACGTAGAAGAGCTAAATGGCCTGAGAGAATAAAAGAGACAGATGTGACTTACAGAAATTCGGTGTTTTGCGGGGGTCTATAAACAATATAGCTTGTCATTGGTAGACCCGACTTATCGGCCATATGGTGAAGTAGCCGCGCCCGCATCCGGTTGCGGTTGTTGCGGAGTTGCTGGCTGGAGGTCGAGTGGCCGAGGTGGGCTCAGCTAGCTAAGGCAAACGAAAACCGATCGCCAGAGAAACTACATCAAATCTGAAAACTAGCCCAACAATGCTGCGACAAATAACATTCTTCAATCGACTGTCAATTGGAAGTCGTGCTCTTTTGTATTATCGCAATGTCTGAGCTGAGGAATTTCGACCGCCTGTTTCGTCTCGATGGCAAGGTAGCCCTCATAACCGGAGGTAGGCGTCCATAGCGTTGAAATTGTTGTCATTATCTCGTGTGCTTAGCTTTTTGGAAGGCTCAAGAGGACTTGGTCTTCATACTGCGACCGCTTTTCTGCTCGCTGGCGCGAAGAAGGTCATCATCACTGCGCGGAAACGTGAGGGCGAGCAGGGCATAGACCAAGCTGTCGAAAAACTCAACAAGCTTCCGGTGTCCGGCAAGGCCGTCGGCATCGCAGCAAATGTTGCTGAGACGGAACAGATACAGGCGCTTGTCGATGAACTGAAGAAGACGGAGGACAGGATTGACATCTTGGTCGCCAATGCTGGTGCAACGTGGGGGGGTCCATTCGAGCCGACCCCGGATTGGGCGACAAAGAAGGTGCTCGACTTGAATGTCAGAGGCGTCTTCAACCTCGTGAGATTGTGAGTACCCCTCTGCGTCAGTTGCGGTCAAACGCGCACAGCCTCAAAGTGCAAGCAAGACTAATCTACGTCCAGGCTGCTGCCGCTGCTCAAGGCTGGAGCCACACCCGCAGACCCGTCAAGAATCATTATCGTCAGCTCGACCGCCGGCACCAACGTACAGCATGTGGGAGATCATGGCACAATCATGTATTCAGTCTCAAAGGCAGCAGCACATCACCTGACGAGGAACTTGGCAATAGAACTGGGTCCAAGCAACATCACTTGCAATACCGTGGCACCTGGATTCTTCCCGTCAAAACTTGCAAATGGCCTAATCGAAATTTTAGGTGGTCAAAAGCAGCTTGAGCACGAGAATCCTCGACGGAGGCTCGGCGAGCCAGAAGATATCGCCGGTGTCATGGTCTATCTGGCTTCGCCGGCCGCAGCATATGTGTAAGCACCTGCGTCTCTGCTTCCAGACACCAGCTCCGCTAACGAGTGTTCCTAGCAACGGTGAGGACATTGCCGTGGACGGTGGTCTCCGCTGGGGAGCCGGACGTCACTCAAAAATTTAAATTTGGCAGCTATGTATACCGGAGACCACGCGGTCTACGAGGAAGGTCTCCAGATTCCAACAGTGAAATGGAAGACCACCAAGGCAGGCGTTGGTGCTGTTGTTTGTAGACTATCTATGCTGCTGCATATACTCGGCGCTCGAAATGATTCAATCCAGTCAATTTTTTCAACACACAAACACCCGAATTGCCCAAATTGAAGCGATGCATCTTATTCTTCAGAACAAATCAAACGTATTTGCTCGTGATTCCAGCAACGTTTTGAGCCCGCGACGCAAATAGTATCTAGGGTCGTGCGTCATGGCTATAGAACCGAAATCTGGCACCATAATTCCGCAATCTTCATTGGTCAGGATATTGATATCCGCGACTACGGGGTTGCGGGGCGAACCCACTCATTGAGTCGCTCTCCACCGTCGCCAGCGTTTGGGCAAATCGCCCATGTGGGGTGCTGGTCTAGTTTCGTCGCGCTACAAGCTGGGTCCCTGCAAGCGCTCTGCAACACCAGGTCTCAGGGACACTATTTGCATGACATGAGCAATTCAGCGCGGCTGCCCGGCATATCAGCACACCTGAGCCACAAGATGCATAAAATCGCGAAGTGTTGTGATGCCTAAACCTCAGTCCATTCACCACCTCACGCGACAATTATATCATCATTTTCCTTGTCTTCATTTTATTATTCCTGCAGTTCGTCGCCAAGTATTTCTTTGAGCCCAACATGGGTCTCTTCGTGCCCGCATTAATCGGTTCGGCTGCCCTGTCAGTGGCCTGGTTGGCGTACACGGTCGTGTACAGGCTGTACTTCCATCCATGTGCCAAGTTTCCAGGCCCGAAGCTGAATGGCATCACACCTATTCCAAGCATAGTCAGTCTTCTTCGAGGACGACTGCCACTGGATGAGAAGATCTGGCACGACAAGTATGGGCCAGTTGTGCGGGTTGGCCCGACTGTTCTGTCCTTCAATACCCCTCAAGCTTGGGAAGACATCTATGGCTTCCGACAGGGCGGCCTCAACATGCACAAGGATCCCATCCGTGAGTATGTCTGTCTAAGTGGGTAATAATACTGATCACGGTTCAGATGTTGGCTCTGTAGATCCAATTCCTGGAGTTACGACCTTGACCATGGCTGATGATCACAATCACGCGAGACAAAGACGTGCATTGGCCTATTCGTTCTCGCAGAAAGCGTTGTCCGAGCAAGAGGATATCGTTCGCGGATATGTCGACACCCTGATCTCAAAGCTTAAGCTCAAAGCTGAGAGAGAAGAAATCTTTAACTTGGTCGATTGGCTGTATGTTTTGTTCCATTCGGTGAAATGTCCATAAGCTCACTAATATTACAGCAATTTCACTACGTTTGACATCATTGGCGATCTTGCATTCAACGAACCTTTTGGCTGTTTGAAGGACGAGAAATTCCATGACTGGGTTGCCTTGATTTTCGAGACCATTAAGGTTGGAGCGCTGGAACAAGCAACTCGACGACTTGCCGAAGCTGGCAGTCCCTTCCAGACTTGGCTGGTGGAGAGGATCCCTAAAGCCTGGCGTCTAATGCGACGAAGCCACGTCGTTCGCAGCCGCGAGAAGGTTATGCGACGGCTTGCGCAGGAAGACATTGAGCACCGTGATTTCATCTGGTATATCCTGCAGCAAAGATCGAAGCACGACCTGAAGGATGACGAGATCGTCGTGAACGGTGCTTTGTTTATTGTAGCCGGAAGCGAAACCACGGCAAATTTGTTGTCCGGACTTTTCGCTCGACTGATTTGGAACCCAGACAAGTATAAGAAACTGGTCGAGGAAATTCGCACTGTCTTCAAGCATGAGGATGAACTCACTCAGGACAACATTCAGAATAAGCTCCCGTATTTCCAAGCATGTATCGAGGAAGGACTTCGAATTCATCCTCCTGTTCCAGCTGGTCTTCTCCGCACAGTCCCGAAGGGCGGTGCTTACATCGATGGCATGTGGGTTGAGGAGGGCACCTCCGTCGCGGTGAACAGCTGGGCTGCATCACACAATCCAAATAACTTCAAGGACTGCGACAAATTCATTCCCGAACGCTGGCTCGATCCCGCATACAGTTCAGATAAAAAGAAGGCAATGCAACCTTTCTCGCTGGGTCCACGTGGCTGCATCGGCAAGCATTTGTCCTACATGGAGATGCGCCTGATCCTTGCAAGACTTCTGTGGAATTTCGATATCGTCTCCGTGGACGGTGCTTGGTGAGTGACAAGATAAAAGTCGTTGAGTCGATCATGAAGCTAAACGTAGCAGGAAATGGAATCCAGAGGGTGAAATGAAGCACATGCGTGCTTTCAACACATGGGAGAAGCCTGAGCTCAACATCAAAGTGTACGTATTGCCTCAATGCCACCAACTTCGCAGCTAACGAGAATGCAGTGTCAAAGTCAATCGCGGCGAAAAAGCATGAGAATGAGGATAATCCTACTATGATATATGATTAACGCAGTGTATTGCTTCGAGGATGAACTTCGAGACTTTGCTGAACTCGATAGAATTTGCAAGGGCGTCGTGCAGTAAAATCAGTTGTAAATATGGATAGACAAAGGCTTGTTGCTTTCTTATCATGACAGTTAATCTTTCATGTTACGAGTGAAGTCATATCATAGCAGACCTAGCGGTTTCACGCTTCTGACACAAGCTCAGAGGCAGGGCCAAAGCGGGCAGGAGTTTCCAAATCCAAGCAGCTATTATTATGATTGGCATTTCTTCACCTTCTTCCACATGTCTAATACTCATGCTTACAAGGCAGGTTTTGATATAACTTAAGATATATTCACATGTTGCAATCTTAAATCTTGTGACCCATGCAAACTATTTCGGATTGAAGAAAGATCCCTTGCCGGAATCGATGATGTCGGTAGCCCTAGCACTATATCAATACTCGTCAAACCTGGATTGCAAGGTGAATAAACATACTTCATGACTGCAGCCATTTTTTCATCGCAGTACGGGATTTGGTCCCTGAAGTAGTGGTTCGTTCCATTGATCTCGACGCTTCTCATATAATCAGACCCTGCCTCCACTTTGTTCCCTTTAGAGTCGCTCATAGCTCCACCGTCGACAAGCTGGAGCCGGTCAGTCTCTGGAACAGATGAGAAGGCAGTGTAGACGTACCATTAAAACGACCTCGGCGATTTTTTCTACAGGAGTGAAATAATCGTCTGGGAACTGCTTCCAAGCCTCGCTGTCGAGAAGATTTGTCTTTACGGTTCCAGGGCAGATGCAATTGACGCGAATCTTGTCATTGAAGTAGAATGCTTTCGCAATTGACCTCATGAAGCCGACTACCGCATGCTTTGCCCCCGCATACATGGGACTGAAAGGGCTCGCTGCACAACATTAGCAATAGCAGCGTATCGGAGAATCGATTGCATATTTCGGAAGTTTCGAACGAGTCGTGGTATCTGCTGGCAGGCTTGTCTCGCCTAGCTGGGTGATAAAGAACTTGCGGTGCACTCACGATAAAAACCGCCGCAGCTGGCAGTCATGACCAAACTCTGCTCCCCAGTCCCGTAGTTATCTTTCGATAGTCTGAAATAATGCTGAGCTAAGTACGACGTCGTGACCACGGACTTGTAATCAATATCAATGCTTAGCAGGTCCGGCTCTGGCGGTGGCGATTGCTCGTGCTTGCCATAAAAGTCCCATCTTTCGACAATCCCGGCATTTGCAAAAACGAAATCTAGTCGCCCTGTAGATTTGAATATTTGATCGAAGACAGACGCGAGGTTATCGTAGCTGTTGACGTTTGTCTTATAGAATTTGCCGCCCACCTTGGCGCTGGCTGCATTTCCTCGCTCTTCATTCAAGTCGAGAAGGTGTATATCCCAGCCTCCACGTTTTGATAGAGCTTGTGCCACCTCCAAGCCCATACCACTGGCTGTCGTGCTGTCAGGTATGTGTCCATGTGCAAAAGTTGTACGACTCACCTCCGCCGGTAATCAGAGCTACTTTGTTTGCCGGCATTTTGAGAGTAACCAGGCGCTTGCACGTTCGTGAGAAACTAGGCACAGTTTTATCTGAGAGCCAAGAAACTGAGAATTTCTACTCTGATTTCTTTACTGTCTGTATGATTTAAACAACCACGGGCTCAGCCTTATTCTATAAGCTCCCTCGCAAAGATGATCCCTCCTGCGCCACAACATACGGCACGCAAAACGCGAATGAACACCGGGTGAACTGAAGCACTCGGGTGCGGATTCTCCGCATTTTGCTTTACGTCTTGGATTGGACAAATGCTGAATGCTGGACGCGGCGCTGTGATCGGGTTACCCTACGCTAGTACGTCGTGACATTATTGGTCCGTGCGAGACGCGAGTCGTCATGACCCCGCCCCTGCCCCTCCCTGACTCTGCCAGTCTCCGGGATAACTCATCCAGACATAACCTCGTAATGAACAGCTCATCCTTTTGCCAGCGCGCACAACAGCCGGAGTCACGGGCCTTCGATTTTGGAGTTCCAGATGATCGATCCTTGCCGCGTTAACGCCGTTCTTCTCCGGCACAAGATCCTTTTTACAAAGCTTCTTGATCAACTTTTTTAAATTGCAGACTCCCCTCTATCTTTTTCACCTGTCAGTAACAAGTCCCACCAGATTCGAAGTCAAGATGCCTCTCGATTTCAGCTCAAAGAACCTCCCACTGCAATTGTTTCTTAACAACGAGTACGTTGACTCGAAGAACAGCAAGAAACTTACACTCCACAATCCAAAGGATGATTCGATAGTTTGCGATCAAGTCCCTCTGGGTGGAGAGGCTGACGTCGATGCTGCGGTTGAGTATGCCGAAAAGGCCTTTCCGGCATGGAAGAAGCTTCCCAACAGCACGAGGAGAAACATCATGAACAAATTCGCCGACTTGATCGAAGAAAATAGCGTTGCTCTGGCGGAGTTGACCAGGATCACACTTGGGGCTCCATACGAAGCATTTGGAAAGTTCGAGAGTGGACTCTGCGCTGAAGCATTCCGATACAATGCTGGCTGGATCGACAAATTCGCTGGCGAGTCATGGCCTCAAGAAGATGGTTTCCTTAAAATTGTGCGGAATGAGCCTCTTGGTGTCACCTGTGGTGTTGTTCCGTGGAACGGCCCTCTGGGCACAATCGGCTTGAAGGCTGCTCCAGCTCTTGCTACAGGTAACTGCTTCATCCTCAAGCCATCGGAGAAGACCCCATTCGCGTCACTCGCTCTTGGTCAGTTGATCAAGGAGGCAGGCTTCCCTCCAGGCGTTTTCCAAGTCATCAGTGGCGACGGCTCCACTGGAGCACTTCTAGCGATGCACATGAAGATTCGCAAGATCTCTTTCACCGGATCGATTGCGACTGGCAAGAAGATTCAGGAAATGGCCGCGAAGTCCAATCTAAAGCGCGTCACTCTCGAGCTCGGAGGCAAGTCCCCAGCTGTTGTTTTTGACGACTGTGACCTCGAGAAGGCGGTGTTCTGGTGCGCAAATGCTATCACAGCAAACACTGGCCAAGTTTGCTTCGCCGCCAGCCGTGTATATGTACAGGAAGGCATATACGAGAAGTTCATCCAGAAGTATAAGGAGGCAATGGAGCAGAAAAAAGCTCTTGTTGGAGATCCAGATAAGAAAGAGACAGCTATTGGCCCCCTTGTCGACGAGGCACAGTTTAAGCGTGTCAGTGGCTTTATTGAGCGTGGACAACAAGGCCAAGGCAAGCTTCTCGTTGGTGGCCAGAGAATTGGCACGCAGGGATGGTACATCGAGCCAACAGTTTTCACTGACGTTGACCCTAACTCTGAAATTCACACACAAGAGATCTTTGGTCCAGTCTCCGTGGTTCGATCTTTCAAGACCGAGGAAGAGATTATGGCCCTGTCAAACAATACCAACTTTGTAAGTGACTGATCACGGCCATCCTCAAGGAATTGTTCAAGGCTAATTTTCCGTAGGGTCTGATGGCTGGTGTGTTCACCCAGGATATCAACAAGGCACTTCGTGTTGCCTCTGAGTTCGACTCTGGTATGGTTGGCGTCAACTGTGTGAGCTTGATGATGATGGTCGCTCCATTCGGCGGAAGCAAAGAATCAGGTCTCGGACGTGAATGTGGAATACACGCCCTGAGAGCATTTACTGAGCCAAAGACGATTATGATCAATCTCAACTAGGCATTTGCGAAGGCAATTCGAGATGGATTTAATACATCGATGCAGAAACAGGATCCTTTTCACGTACTAGATGAGAATTTATGTAAAATCAACATACAGGCACTCATGAGATCCACAAAAAAAGGGTTGATTTTGATTGCTCATTAAATCGTAAGATGCGATTATATGGAAATTCGCTTTGAATTTTCTGCGTATTCCCAATTCATGGTATCATTTTCGCTGCTCTCATCTTGTCAAAGACTGGCCACCATGCCTGTGCCGTATCTCTTTCTTCGGTAAACCCAGTAGAGTACCTTCCAAGGTGTTAGCAAGTGCTTCGAAATGGAGGACCACACCTCTCTTAATATCGTGGGCGAGACGTGGTAATGCAACCTAGGAGGGGCTCCTGCACGCAGAGGTCGGGCACTTACATTTTAGTCATGTCGAAGTATCGATCAAAGTCACTGTTATGTCAGTCATTTGTCATATACAGCTCGACTCTGTGGCGCTTACAATTGCGAAAACAAGAAATACTCGAAGCCCGGAAAGGTCTTCGGGCTATCTGCCAGTCCAGTCTTGAGGCCATGTTCTTTCTCGAGCCTTTTCCACGTTTCAAAATTGTCTTTGATGTACTTTCTAACCTCCCTGTCCTTGCTGTCGTCTGGTGGTGCCGTTCCCTTGAGACCAAAGTACTTGCAGATTACCGGCCAATCCTGCTCCCACGTAGTTGGGTACTTGCAGTCCGCAACATTGAAACTCTCGCCTTTTCGACTTGCGGGAAGGTTCAAGGAAAGATAGAGGGTTTGGTGAGCGATCATTTCCGAACATGAAAGGATGGACTTCGCTGTCCAGGCTTTCTTCGTGCCAGGATAAGGGCACTCTGCGCCTTCCCCGTTGATGGCCCGGTAGAGCGAGAGATAGAATGCAACGACGGTGCCAAGAGAATAAAAGTTCTGGTTGGGGACGAAACCAATAATCTACGCAAAAGTTTAGTCCTGCGACCCAAAAAGCAGTGAAAGATCACTCACAATGTCCGGCCGAGTATCGCACCAGTTCCATTTTTTGTCCTTCGCGTACTCAGTGATCCAGTCAATCTGAGGATGATAAAACAGCATGTCGTCATATGGCTTCTTTAACCGCGGCATGTCCTCCTTAAATGGCGTCTTGATGCCTGGGGTTTCCCCATAATCCGGTACAGTGGCAGTCAAGTGTATCCCGTACCACTTGGAGCCTGTCTGAAGAACTACGAATTCCAAGTTTGGGCTTAGATGATCAATGGCAGTAGTTGATCTTTTGAACATGTTGACCATATCTTCCAGCTCTTGCATGACGTCTGTGGAGGCTTTGAAAGCCAAAAAATAAACATGCGTGACCTTATCGATTTCAGACACCTTGCTCTTGAGCTCCGTCTCCAAATCATCTTGTGTGCCTTTGAGCAGGTCGATACCGGATACGATATTAAGCCTAGAATCATCAGGCCAGAACGAGTCCTTTTGCGACAGTGGCCTGTTTGTTAATGCGTGTACTTTGTCCCATATTCCTTTCCTCGGGTAGTCGTTGAGAATCTCGTTGACAAATGTCCAGCCTGTAACACCAGAGGCACCAAAGATGAGAGCGGATTTACCTGGCATATCTAGGCAAAAGCTACTGGACAAGAACGATAGTAGAGACAGATAGAAAAAGAATATGGAATGACGTGAGAACTTCTTGATCAATTAGAGTAAGTTTGAGCTACAGTACAATGTTGCGAGACACGCGCCCAAAGTTCAAAAACGCGTCTTGTGTACTCCACCGGTACCTTTTCCTGAAATTCCTAACTCCGTTTCGAAGCGGGGTTCATGATGTGTAGCTGACCTGCAAGTCTGAGGCCAAGCCGTGTAAACAAGGTACGATTTTCGATGGAGAATCTTCGCCGAAATATCCAGGCCATCGAGGATTCAGTGCCCAGCGGTGGGGTATGTCACCCTTGTCGCTGGGAAATATATAGCCGATTTACGGCGATTCAAGAGTTGCCCTACCCGATCAAGCGCATGACTCAGTTCATTTTGCTCGAAAACAACACGAAGGCGAAGGGACTTGAATATGAGCAGGATTGCACAAGGCTTCGGCTGTTTGCTTGATTATGTGCCCGATAAGTTACTCTATGCGTCCAACTTGAGCTTTTCCAGCAGTAAATCTATCTTGTTTAGCAGAATGCGGTAATTCATTGCGTCCTGAGCAAATTCATCGTCAATCTCTTCGCCATCGAGCGTACGTATAACGCCCTCAACACTGCTATCTCCAGCTGGCTTCTCGAGATGTGCATCTGCATCCATGACCTCTCTCCCTGGCAGATGAATTGTTGACTCATCCCCATCAAGCATCTCGTCTAGGCGAGCATCTTCAAAGCGGAGGCGAAATCGTTCAGAGAGATAATATCGGATGCTGCAAAATTGTGTCAAAGCGACGTCCTTAAAGCATGACATGAAACTTACTCGTCAATTAACTCAATTGTATCTGTTTCTTGCCTCTCCTTGACTCTGCCAGCACTTTCCTTAATGAGCTCCACGAACTCGTCTTCATCGATGTAACGTTCCAGCCTGTAGGCAATATATCGAGCCCCGAATTCCTCTAGTCTTTGTACTCGGGTGTCCCATCCGGCCCTGATTACATCATATATGTCGATAACATCATCAAGGCTTGTCTCGCCTCTAGGATTTTCGCTTTCCACAACAGAAGCCACGCCGTTGCCCAGAGTGCTGATGATTTGTGCTGCCTTTCCCTTGAGCTTGTCGATGAAAAGAAGATCAGCAGCGAAGAGCACGGGAATAGCTTGCTCGAGAGGGAAATCGGCCTTTTCGCAATACAGAAATGTTAAGACTATCTCTAGAATATCGGGGGAGCAGTCTACTGGAATTATCTGTAGATATGGCGTCTCTTGTGCTTCCTTAAAGGACGAGGAAAACATGGTGTTGAAAAATTCAGACCGAATGAGCATCGCGCGGTGCGCAGGAAATAATACACACTTGCGTGGTTTCCTTGTCCTCGATGGCGATCTTGATGTACTGGAAAAGCTGCCAATTGGTATGCCATTCGACGTTTCTGTCGGATCGTAAGGCCGTCCGGAACCATTTGATTCTTGTGCGTTGTCATTGTTGTGGTCCTCATTCTCGTCTTCATCTGCTCGAAGCAGAACGTCCGCAAAGATACCATTGCTCCGATCCCATCGGACTTGACCGGCTTTATCTGAGTCTACATGGACCTTGTGCTTCAGGACGTGATTGCGAAACCACGCCTCCATCTGATCTCTGCCTCTTTCAACTTCATCTGTCCGCCTCTGTCGTGCCAGTCGTCTGTTGTCGCTGATAAGGATATTTTCAAACAGCTGTTCGATTTCCAAATGCCGACTTAATTTTTCAATGCCCGTCAAGATCTCTTTCTCATTTGGGTCGTCTTCGAAATCGGCCCCAACTTCTCCAAAGTAAATAAACTTAATTGCAGCGTGGAGTGCCTCAGACGGTATTGTATTGGGAAGTCTCCATGTCGTCGTATCCGGTGCAGCGGCAAATTTCTTCGCAAAATACGGAGATCGTGCTGCGAGGATGAGCTTATGAAGCTCAAATTGCTCTGTGCCAGCCGAAAGAGTTATATCTGACGTCTTTGGATGTTTTCTGTTCAGTAGAGAAGTGATATGACCAGCGAATGGCTGCAGAGGGTTTGTCGACTTGGAGTAATCGTATTGGAGAAGCAGATTTCGAATACGATCGTTCAGGGCATTGTACACTTCATACTATTAGTTCGATCCGAGATGAACAACATTCTAAAGGCCCAAAACATACGGCAACGTTCACCCTGAAAGGTGTCGCGTTCACAGAGAGCACCCGACTCCAGGAGAAGCTGAACTACCTCATAATGCCCGCAAAGACTGGCCTTGTGACATGTGCTGTCAGCTGTCAATGTCCTTCCACAAGACAACGTCTCTTCTGTATCCGTACCAATATCAAAGGCGTATAGTCGAACTTGTCTCTTGCATTAATATTTACACCTTCCGTTATCTTCTCCTGGCAAACGCGGAGATCGCCACGTCGACATGCCTCACAAAAGACTCTAAAGCTGTCGGAGAGATCAAGGGGGTTCTCTTCTTTTAAGCGGCCAGATTGGATGTCTTTGTTCTCTGCATAGAGCGACGCTTCGATCTGGTGCTTGTTCAGAACCATTGCCACTAAAGAGTCGAGAGCAAGAGGGCAACGGCGGGGCTCGCTGCGGGAGACTCGCAGCGCGTTGCCGTGGGAACTTGACGATAACGAGGGCGATACACAATGCAAATAACTCGTAGACAAAGGAGATGCTATACAAGAAAAAAGAGAGGACCTAAATACTGTGACTATGTCTAAGTTCTTCAACGATCTCGATTTTCCTCCCATTTGCCGTCATCAGGGTCTCACGAAAGGAAAACGCGCCGTAATCGCGGGCTTAAGCGCCCAAGCCAATCGGCTTTGACCACCCCCGCCGGTGCCCAGGCAACGACTGCCTGTCAACAAAGTCTAACTAGACCTGGTTGCTTCGTCTCACGCTCGCTTGACACATATACAAGCAATGCAGTAACCTTCACTTTGCAGCAGCATACATGCACAGTCGCTTAGCATCAACATCGGTTCTACTAACATACAGCCAGCAGCAGAGGGTAGACGGAAGTCCCGCTTCCGCTTTTCATTGTTGATTTCTTCGTTTCGGTACTCATCATGGCGACAGCAACGACTACGACGTCGACGTCAGAGTCAGAAAAATATGAGGTCTTGGAGAAAATCGGTACGTGATTCATGACAGGCTTTTCAGCAGCGTGGCTAACTCGTCGTAGGGCATGGAAGCTTTGGAGTCATCCACAAAGTAAGAAGGAAAAGCGACGGCCAGGTATGGTCTCTCTGCAGTCTTTCACCTCGACCATTGCAATGTATAACCCAAACACAGATCCTATGCCGCAAAGAAATATCGTACCAACGCATGTCGCCCAAGGAGCGGGAGCAGCTACAGGCGGAACTCAGCATCCTGTCAAAGTTACGACACCCAAACATTGTTGAATACATCGAGCGAGACCATCGCAAGGACACCCAAGACCTGCATCTGTACATGGAATATTGTGGGAATGGTGACCTTGGCCAGGTGATTAAGCGACTGAAGAGCAAGAACCAGTACGCCGAAGAGGAATTCGTCTGGAGCGTGTTTGCTCAACTCGTCACCGCGCTTTATCGCTGCCATTACGGCGAAGATCCACCTGAAGCGGGTAAGAATGTAATGGGCCTGGGAAACACGGCGAAACCGACCAAAATAAGAGGGAAGTCTGTGCCGTGGATGATACTACACCGAGACATCAAACCTGAGAATGGTATGTGCAAGCGCTCGTAAAGGAAAAATTAACTTTGTAGCTGATTGCTTCAGTTTTCCTCGACGAACACAATGCGGTTAAACTGGGCGACTTTGGATTGTCAAAAATCTTGCAGTCCCACGATTTCGCCTCTACGTACGTTGGAACGCCGTATTACATGTCACCAGAGATCTGTGCTGCAGAGCGATATAGTCTGTACTCTGATATCTGGTCCTTGGGATGTCTTCTCTACGAGCTTTGCGCGAAAGAGCCTCCATTCAACGCGCGAACACACATTGAACTCTTCCATAAAATCAAAGCTGGCCGAGTGGCTCCCATCCCTCCTGTTTATTCTTCGGAACTCCAAAAGGTCATCTCCAGCTGCCTTCAGGTGAACTCCAATGCCAGACCATCGACAGCAGATCTGCTTAATCTTCCAGTGGTCAAGCTCATGCGCAAAGAACAAGAAGTTGTTCTTTTCGCACAAAAGCTGAACAAAGAGAAGATCAACATGGAACGAAAGATGAAAGAGCTTGAGGACAGGGCCAAAAGCTTTGAAGAAGAGAAAGCCACCATGCGCTCTGAGATTGATGCTCAAGTACGGCGTGAATGGGAAGTTAAGGCTCGACTTGAGATTGATCGCCAAGTTCAGGCGCAAACCACTCAGCTGAGATCACTTTTTGAGGCAGAGGTCAATAAGCGAGTGCAGGAACAGATTGCATCCCGCAACCTCCCACCACGCTCTTCGACACCAAACCCGGACGGCTATGAGCCAAAAGACGTTCCCTTACCCTTGACAGACCACGAGAGTTCAGATTTCCCATCACAGACCGATCTATCGTCTCTTTCGCTTGATTCGCCTACGGATGTAAAGCAACGGCCTGCGAAGCGAACTACACGCACTCCATTTGGACGTGCACAAACTATGTTTACTCGCGCCACAGCCCCGTCACCGATGGACGTCCAGATGGCGGACCCATCACCAATGTCCATTGCAAGTCTGTCTTTATCTCCGCGCAAGAACGGTAAGGGTGGGCAGAGCACGAAGCAGAGGGGCAACATCTTTGCTGCAGCAGAGGATCGCTGGGCTCCGACGAACGCATCTTCGCTCCCAAGCCCAACGCTAAGCGAGGCTGAGGGTTCTGATGCCGACGGAGAAGACGAAGAAGACGACGGGCTGCCGGCACTGCCCAGTCCAACTCGAGACCCGTTCAAGGCGGCTGCGAAGACCAAACGGCCAAGCCTTGGACGAGTGAAAACACTCCCCGCAAATAGTAAGCGGTTGGCCAGCACTCCAAATCTCTTTGCTCCAAATCAAAACACGACAGCCCGCAAACCTGCCAGCGCAGTGCCTGTCGTGGCAACGAGTCCTGCGCGCAAGGGCAACGCAAACCCGACACGGCCGCGACCTACCGGATCCAAAGTACCGATTTCGACAGGCGAAGGCGCTAGCCCAAGAAAAGACGGCATGCTGAAAACCGCAATGAAGAATCAGCTTCAAGGTCGCACCCTGGTCGAGCTCGCACAGGCCAGAGTAGCACCCGTTTCTTCGGTTACGGAAAGAGAGTCGCTCAAGCCAGTCAGTAAATCCGACGGAGCCACCAAGCCGCCTGTGAGCATCGCCGAGAACGATGCACCTGTGTGGGATCCAGAGCGGGACGAAATGCCTAGTCCGTTCCTTGTACGGACGAAGCAGCCAGCAACGAAGTCAAGGTAGTAATTATGAATGAATCGGAAGTCTGGATGACTTGAATGGAATCAGGGTTGAGAAATGCCAATTGGATACGCTTTCAAACACAGTTGGCGGGGGTTTTGGTCGGCGTACTCGGGCATGGCGTGGAGTATATTGGTGGTTATGTCCTGATGTTTCCGCATTTAGCCTTGACGGCGCACTGCTGGCTTTTCATTTTGTCTTGTATCAGCCAAATATGCTGCGTGATAGAGTCAATCTTCATCTCATTTCCTTCTTTTTTGTCGAATAGAAGATTCTCCATTTTTGTCTAAACCACGTTTGTTTGACTAAACAGACTCAGTGACAATATCTTTTGCCGGGGAAGTCATGTGTATGTTGTCTCTGCACTGCAACCCACATGCAGCTATCCACCAAGCCGAGCCACTTGCTAGTTCAGTTTGGCAGTCAGTGCATTCGGTGATGCTTAACGATCTCTGCCAAACAGCTCTCGTCTTGGCCTCAAGTCTGATCGCCGTAGGATCCTCAAGCTTCGCGCAATTTCCACAGATGAGCCCTGTAGGCAGGGTGACAAAGCATGCGCATGGTCGACGCCTCGAAGGAAATAGACTGCGGCAGACTTTGGCATAGTAACATGCCGAACAATAAGGTTGGCAGTGTGTTTCATGAAGTTCCAGACGAGATAGATGACCGTATCCGCTGAGAGCAGATGGTTCAGGTAAGGCATGTGCACAGCCCTGCTGAGGGTTCAAATAAGGATCTGTTCTGCCCAAACAAACCTTGATATTACAGTTCCAGCAGGTGAGTGTATTATGCACGCAAGTCACCCGGCGTAATTTTTTCTTTCTCATCTTGAGATCGCCGGCTGGAAACACAAGTTCTCGGATTGATTTGGAGGTCCAGCTGAGACGTATGAGATCTTGGTAGTGTAGTTCGGACGCTATGACAAGTAGGGCTTCCTCTAGGGCCAACACCTGCTCCATTTTGGTTGAGAGCCGACATGTGTATTCTTGCCGTCGATCTCTGAGACAAGTCAATTCGATGTGCTCATTCGACCTTTTCCTAGCTGATATTCTTCTCCGTTTCTCGTTCAAGTAGCTGATCATATAGATACACTCCCTCGGGACGAGAGTAGCGAGTCGAAATATAGTTCGCCGCAGTTGAGAGAGATGGAGGCAGTGTCGTTTCGGTAGCGCCAGAGTTAGGGCTAGAAAAACAATTAAACCTTCGTGGAAGCTAAACTTGATCTTTAGCACGGCCTGGGTTCTCGGCTTTTTTTAGAATACATACACTACAACCGCTTGCCATACCATGGCTGAGTACAAAGTGCTGCACACATGGTTTGGAGTATCATTTGTCAAATTTGCGGCCATAACATAAAAATTCGGGCCTCCATCTGGCGGGACTTGCCATTTTGCTATTCCGACGCATGTCGAATTTGATCGGGGAGTAAAGGTATATTGCTGAGCCTGACTGACGCTAAGCCCGACCAGAGCGAACAAGTCAGGGACAGCTAGAAGTAGATGCCATGGAACAGCAAACGTCAGTGCTACGCAAGCAACGTTCCACCCAAAGGCAATGAATTCCTAGCACAGATCTTTAGCTGCGACTCTATTTGGCTTCGCGACTAAATGTCGTACCATAGCAACACCGAGAGTCAGGGATGGCAGGATGATTGGTGAGTAAGGCGGATGTCTCAACTCGTTATGGTTTTTCACAAGCAATACTATGTCTATCGTACTTGGTGAACCTTTGGTGCCTTGAGGAAAGCAAATCAGCGGCTCAATATGGGCCAACTAGGCGTTTAGACTGTACCGAAGCTCGAAAGCCCTATCCAACCCGCGCACCAACACCGTATTATGGACATTGCAAACCGCCATGGTGTAAGCGATTCTTGAGGTTTCCATGCTTCCGGGACGTAGATATTGGCGGCTTTTGAAAGGCTAATGATATGTTTAAAGAACAGATGCATGTCTGGCTATTGGGAGGGGATGAGGCTGAAAAGGGCCGGTCCCGCCCGCGCCGGGTCAGATCGACGCCTTATAAGCACCACCAAGCGGCGGCCTCTAGACACACGGAACTGATGGTTGCGGATGCATCCTAAAGCGACTAAAAACGCTAGAGGACTGCGTTTACTGTTTCTTCTTCTTCGGCGGCGGCTGAGCCGCAGTTAAGAGCATATCCGAGAACAGAATACGAAGGATGTGCGCCTCGCGAAATGCCACTCCGACGTTGAAGGCTTGACCGGAAAGTCGCAAACAGCATAGCCAACACGATAGAACGTTACATGCAGGCGAGGATCCGTGTCTGGCCATTAAAACTGACACTTTCACACCGAAAGGATCCACTTTAGCTCCATTCTTCAACTTAGTTCACGGCTGCCAACTTCCTTGCCAGCTGTGCTGAATACTGGATTTTGTACTGCGCCTTCACACGGTTTAAAGTCACGCCACATATCCTCCAAGAAGAAGAAAATTGGGGTGCGGCTCAGGCTGTTTTCATTGCACAGCTGAAAATTCCAATCATTGCTTTTATACGCATTTGGCCAGACCTTAGAAAGTCGGAGTTCAATTGAATGCGTCCCACAAGCCACACACAAAAAAAAAGGAGGTCAACATGAAACGCGCATGCAATGAGATCATTTGGCATCAAGCTATTTATTAAAGACTAATAATGATCAGTTTGGGGGATCTGCGACGT
The DNA here is from genome assembly GCF_000836295.1 of Verruconis gallopava. Taxonomy (NCBI): domain Eukaryota; kingdom Fungi; phylum Ascomycota; class Dothideomycetes; order Venturiales; family Sympoventuriaceae; genus Verruconis; species Verruconis gallopava. The sequence goes on along the minus strand of NW_015622137.1, from coordinate 386,145 downwards.
ACTCAGAGCGCTTCGCTTCATAGGAGGCGGTGGCGGAGGCGGCTTCTTCGAACGGTTGACTGGTGGTGGAATCGTCTTTTTTGGACCTGCACTGCCGTCGGTGTCTGCGTTTGTCCAGCTTGTTGTCCTAGCTGGAGTAAGAGCACCCCTTGACATTGGACTGTCGGAGCGGATGGAGCGATCATCAGGGTCGCTCGTCACTTGACGAAGGTTGCCGCGATGCGCTTGAACGAGAGCCGTAGGCTCCGTAGGAATACGCACAAGCTTGTATATGCCTTGGGTTTGGCCCTCCTCACTTCGTAGACTATCCGATGTAACGGTACGACTGTAGCTGGGTCGAATACTGTTGCTTCGCTGAGGGCTATCTCGGCCGCCTCTTGCAGGTAGAATTGGCGGCTTTTCGCGAATCGAAGACTCATCTTCCATATTTGAATAGGACCTGGCGGTATTGGACCGTGGTCGTTGCCTTTGGCCACTGTATGATATTAGCAATGCTTCCATCGGGACGCGTTGACATCGCATACCTGATCCCTTCGCCGGGCCACTCTCGCCTGAGGTTTGCGAGGATTTCGCGGCAACTATCGTAGTATGCCAACTCTGCGTCAAGAAAAGCCGTGATGTCAGCAATGCTGTCAACTTCCGCCTCCTTGATGTCCATCATGCGCCTATACGTGTCCTCGAAGGACTCTTCGTACTTGGCCTTCTGAGCGCGAAGTTCCTCTTCAACTCTGAAATCCTCCTTTTTCGCCTTTTGAACTTTCGCGAGGGAGGCATCATACGCGATTCGACGTTGCTCAAGCTTCTTGCGCGCAGCCTAGGTTTTGGGATTAACTAAAATATTGCGCGAGGTTCCACACTTGTCGCACTTACTTGGTATTCCTTCATCTGAGCAAGTGACCTCTCGAGGCCCTCTAGCCATGTAGATGTCGCGGCAGCGAGATAGCTCTCCTGCTTTCGCGCAATGCTCTCTTGGGCTCGACCCATAGAGATAAGGCAGTTACCGTAGTCGGATTCCGGCGCATAGTCCTGACCATGCGCGACGTAGGTCGCTCCCATGTGCCCCACGGGAAAGAGTTTCTCCCTGTCCTCTGTACGCTTGCCCACCCACTTGACGTAGGTAGTCATAGACTTGTGCATCTTATCCATGCCTGTCGAGCGAGATTAATTGATGTCGCGCCGCGACAATGGAAGGCAGTGAAACTCACCTTCATAACGCAGATCCATCTCGGCTTCCAGCGCCTTGAATTCCTCAGACGTATCCGTCTTCGCCTCGCCGCCCATTTTCTCGCCTGCCCATTGCTTAAAGCGACCGAGTTTCTTGCCTACGTCCATGGCGGCAATGGCACTATCAGCTTGTCCAAAGAATGTGAAGACGTCGTTGTCGCAAGGTAGCAACGGGGAAGGTCTGGCGGGCGCTGGCGAGATGTGGGGTGTCCCGACTTTCCTTTTTGCGTCAGACTTTCGTCGGCCCGTTCTTCAAAACGACAGGAATGTTTTAAAGCGAGCGGATGTCGGCGGGAAACACGGTCGAGTCGGCTGTTCCAGTTGCTCCAGCGCTGAGTAAGGGCGGCCCCAAAAGACTGTCAGACATCCGTTTCGCCAGCGGGCAAAAGTTCGTAGAAATATAAGGGACGATAGGGCAGACGTGGTCGCCACCAGCCAGGACACGCAAGGATGTTTGAACGCTTGCCTGCGGAGGTCGTGTGTCTCGTCGTAAACGCGCCGGGAACGAATGGCTGTTGCTCAACGATAAGGGGATGCTTTGTTGAGCGCTCTCCTCTTACAGCGCCCGTCCCTGATTTCTCTACGACGCTTCCACTAATCAACGCAACTCCCCGTTCTACTGGGCGCACCACCCTGGGCAGGCGGTCCAGACGGCGACCTACCGTCCCAGGCGCTTGGCCCGACGGTTTGAAAACGACTACCTGCATCTGCCACTGTGTCTCTTGAACGACTCCGGTCTACCTCAGCCTGCCTCTTGATGCCGTCAGGTGCAAGCTCGCCTGCAGAGTCGCCTCTGGCCCAACATCGAGGAATGCGCACGCCATTCCTGCCTGGCCACGGCTCGCCTCCTGAAGATTCTTGCCGCCCGTCCTCTTCACAGGTCAGACTGGGAGCCCCACATGCGGCGTTACGCGTCACGCAAAGGGAGAAACAAGCACTCTGTCGTCTTGAGTGGTCAGAAAAAATGCATTATGACTGCTTTTGGCCGGACGCTCAGTATATCATTTGTATTTTTAAAGCACAATAGCTCCAATTCATAATACGCCCCAAGATGACCATTCCAGTGAACAGCGATCTCGTTGTCCCTGTCCACGTCATATGCCAGCCAATGCAATTGAAAGTGTGAAGCCGCTCGACTCCCCTCAGTCCTACCGCTATACGACAAATGTCTATTCCTTCGTCTTCTGGGTACCACGCAGTAGACCAGTTCTCCTGGCAGCGATGAGACCCGCCTTTTGACCTTGTGCCGCGTAACGTGAGATTGTAGAAGCCTTGCCGATATGCTGGTGATTACCACCACCGTGGGGATGGTCGACTGGGTTCATAGCCACACCACGGGTCTTTGGCCATGAGTTGCGCTTGACAGCGAACTTATGCTTGGCACGCGAAGCCTTGAGCAGAGGTTTGTCCGTTCGTCCACCACCAGCAACGATACCAACCATACCACGTACGGAGCTCTTCACGACCTTCTTAGCACCAGATGGGAGCTTGATACGAGTCTTGCCTGAAATATCTAGTCAGTAAGTTCGGAAAAGAGTGCAGTGCGGAGAGACTTGCCCTCATCCGGGTTGTGGCCGATGACTGTGACATAGTTACCGCTGGTACGTCCCAGCTAATCTGTTGTTAGCAAAGAATCCTTGTGTGCGTCGTGATGGAGAACATACAGCACCACGGTCACCCATCTTCTCCTCAACGTTGCTGACTACGGTACCCTCAGGAACGGCACTGAGTGGGAGGATGTTACCGACAGTCAACGCAGCATTCTTTCCGGCGTAGATAAACTGGCCGGTATACATGCCCTCATTGCTTTGTCCTCGTCAGAACCTTTCTCCTTAATTATTTGTAAGCAATGACAGTTACATACGCAATGAAGGTCTCGTTGCGAAGCTTGTATCGGTATGGGTCACGGAACTGGACCTTTGCCAGTGGTGCGCCTCGACCAGGATCGTGGACAATTTGCTTCACGACACCTCGAATGTAGCCATGTCGCTCGGCCTGTCCAATTGTGAGCCAATGCCTCCTCATTCAAGCCTTGGAATCTAACGTACGTAGTCGAGGGATCGGAACTGCGCTGGTGCCTTGTTCAAGCTGAAAACAAATGGTCAATTGTGGTGCTTCGTTGACATCTTAACATTTACTCATACCGGGTGTGTGCGGTGAAGATCGAGCCGCGACCCTTTCTCTGATTCCTTTAGGTCTCATTAGTCCTGCTCTCCATTTTGCTGCTTGGTGCGCGAATATACCTGATAACTCTTCCCTGTCGATAGTGTTAGTGACCGTGTGGTATGGGAACTGAGCAGGCAGCCATGCAATCGCACAAGAACAGTGCTAATAGCATCAAGCCTTGAAGAAGTATACATACCATCTTGACAGGATTTTTGTCGCCGCCGAGATGTGGTGAGTGTCGTCGATGCTACAATTCGTCAAATCAAAAGTTGAAACTTCATTTTTGGGTGTGTGCTCGCAAGTGGGCTTGGCAGGCATCAAGGCATAAAGGCATCTGCCCTCGTCAACCTCACCTTTCCACCCTCGCGCATTGCAATTTGATTTGCGATTCGCAACGCCTGAGCACTTAATGTCGTGAAATCGATCGAGTAGTCATCGATGCGACAGCACGGGTCGGTGCTTTTGATACAAAGTGGCTTGCTGCAACGCTCTCATAGGTATAATGCTGTTTGTAGCTCTACGTTGTAAATAGCAGCGAGAATGACCACTTCACAGACATAGTCGGCAGTTTCCAAGGCTATCGACATGATCTGTCGTTATTTGAGTTGTGGTTTGAACGTGGCATGAGACGGGAAGTGTATTGAGGACCCTAAAGGAGACAGACCTCTAATCCAGGGTCGGCAACAGAAAAGAGCATGGAAATTCGTTCAAATGAGTTATGAATTTTCGTCATGAAGAAAAGAAGAGAGATTGAAATGTTATTGGATACCGTACAGAATGAGGGCGATGTCGCTGAATAGGTTTCGTGTGATCCCCGAATGTGGCTCAGACGATCAAGGCGGATATGTTACAATATTTGACCAACATCAGGCTGAGATGGCTAGTCTCTACCGCTACTGCGTCCGTTGCTCCTCGCGATTCGAGTTAAGGTGAGCGCTGATGCACAATAAAGCTCGCTTTCAAAAACCCGCACGTATTTTGCGCAATCTTCTCATCCGGAGGACATTTAGTGGCGAGCTTCAAGCTGTCTAATCGCACAGCATACACACATTACGACGCTGCTTCGGAATGTTTGTGTAGCAATCTATTGAAGCACAACGGTATATGCAGACGGTCTTGCGGTTGGTAAGAGCTTGCGGCGGATATAAAGCAAATGATGAAACGATTCCGAGCTCGGAGAACACTTCACGTTCGAGATCGCTTCAGCTGTGGGGGATGTTGAGATTGCAATTACATACTTTGTGTGCCCGTCATAGTACTATGAGCTGTGGCCTTGTAGGCAGCCAAACGTTGTAGATCAAGAAAATCGAAGATTTTGGAGAAAGTTAACGCTACGTGCTTCAAGTGGTGAGACAAATCGCCGATCGAATGTCTTGCCTTGTCTGATGCGCTGTTATGGACGCCCAGAATTTCCATACGTTCAACCACAGACCAACTCCACACGCTGAACACCACTTTTCGCGCACCATTTCGCGCAACCTCCACATCGATATTCTTTGCCAGCATGCGATAGCAAAATAAACTCCTGCATATCTACTCCGACGTTTGCTGACCTTTCTCCCTGTGCGCGCCACCTGTCGCACCTTCCCTCGCACACGATCTACCCTTTCAAGCAGGCACTTGATTACGCGCTGCCAGAATGTCGTCACCAATTTCAGCCGGCTCCTCGCCGCTTTCATCATTGTCTTCAGTTCCAGATGACGAGCCTATACCATCCTTCATGTTGAACGACGCTCAACCGGCGGCCGAGAGCGAGGAGTCCTCCTCTGAGGTCGAGGAGGATGATAAGTCTAAAGCTGAGAGAGAGACTTCACCACCACATGAAGAAGTGCTTGCAGACAATCCTGACATCGCAGTACGTATCAGACGCGTGATACACGTGTTGAAACGCGCGTGTAACTAGCCAATGTGCGGATTGTAAACCCGTATGCTAACCTCTACTTTTCGTCCACCACAGTTCATAGTGATGTTCCGAGCACGATTCAGCGACGCCTTCCCCCAGAAGCTCATGCACTTTGGACCGCAGGATATAGAAAATGGGGTAGTGGGTTCAATGCCTTCGCCACAGATTGAACATCTGCTGTGTGCTTTGCTTGGGCTGGTGCTGAACCGCAAGAAACCAGTTGAGTGAGTTGGCACCCCAATGGAGAAGAATGAAGATCCGCAGACCTTCTTCAACCCTTACGTTGCGAAGAAAGTGAGAATATAACTGACGAGCCTTCGGCCAACCAGAAGTGGACACTACGGTCGAGCCTTGGAGGAGGCCATCCAGGCCAATAAGGCGCAATGGCCTCGAGCATGGAACCAAGTCAATCCACTGCATGGTGGGCGGACTTTCAATAGTATGAGCCCGTCAGAGCGTGTAAGTCTTTCCAAGTCAGTAGTTTACCAATGTACTGAACGGTTCATGAGCTTGGCCTACTTCGAGCCCTTATCCTGTGGTCCTTGCACGAATCCGACGCCATCAATGCAATCATAAAAGAAGGTTACAAACAATCTAGACAACAAGATGACCTGAATGTGACATTATCAGTGCAGCCGTGGGGCAAGGATGGCCTGAAGCGCAGATACTGGCTTATTGAGGGAAGAGACGACACGCCCTTCCGCCTGTACCGTGAGAACAATCCTGCGCTAAAGAATGGGACGTGGTGGAGCGTGGCAGGTTCAATAGATGAGCTGAGAAAGCTTGGGGAAAAGTTGGAGAAAGAGACAGCACAATCCTCGCGCAGACTTGCTCAGCGCATCAACATGGCCATTCCGCGCTTTGAGGCTACAGAAGAGGTTCGTTTTCTAGGATTTATTTGGAGTCTATCATATTAACTCTTGATAGAAACGTCGACGTCGCGAATATCGTCTCGCCCGCAAAGCTGCGTTCGCTCGCCCAGAGCCTGGCTTTTCAATGTATGAAGGACGTACAAGAGGCAAACGAATGCGATATACATACGAAGAGGAAGACGACGAACTCTCAGAAGCGCTGGGGACTAGGCGATCAACGCGGAACTCTGGTGCCATAACACCTTCTGAAAATGCACGTCCAACTACAACCCTGAGTGGCCGCCAGGTACGCTCACGTGTTGGTGGTATTTACGGAGAGACGCTTCTGAGTGGCCAAATCACAGACACGCGTCCCTCTCCAGCTACAGACCTTTCTGATGAGCCTGTTCGTGCTTCCCGCTCTGGTCGAGCCGGCGTTTCTCGCCGAAGGATCGATGAAGACGTCGAGACGTCGTCTGAAGAAGAGTGGGACGGTGGTGATGAAGACGAACCAGATGAACCGGACGAAGTTATGGACGACTTTGAAGATGAAGATGAGATTAGCGAGGGCGACTCTTCGGACGAGGACATGGAGCCAAAGAGCTTGATTGTCACTCTCCGCTACGGGAAAAACCGTCCATTGTCCGCTTTCCAAGCATCGAACACAGAAAAAGAGATCGGTCCGGATGCCAATGCACCTGAGCAACAACCATCGGATCCGCAAGCTGGCCCAGCACCTCACCAGACGCAACAGGCAGCCGGGTCAGCGCACAGTAATGGATACCCAACCCCAAGCTCCACGACAAATAGTACTGGTGGTTACGCATTTTCGCCACCACGAGCACCTGTCGTCACTCCTGTTCACAGTTTCTCGCCAAAGCAGAGTGCTGCGCCGTTGAAGCAAACCCAACTGCCGTTCCAACCTGTGCCACCATCAGTACCTCCGTCTGAACCGCGAGCTCATTCAACGGATCATGCAACTTTGCAAAAACCTCCTTATGAGCAGCCTTCTAGCACTCAGACGGCACAACAACCTCCTACCTGAAAAAGAGTTTATGTCGCATATTTAAGGCGTGAACTTATTCCAGCTGAAGTAGTGCGCTTCTCTCGAAAAACTGGTATTCTTCGAATTCAGCTGTTGGAGCTGGGATTTCGAGGAGTATGCATGACGCCGGTTAGTCTGCTTTATAGCAGGTGTGAATTAGGATAGCGCCAGAAAACAGCTAGATTATTAAATCGCCAATCTAACTATGATCCATCTTATCCTCACTTTCGCCGTCGTTCCGATCATCTTTTGTAGTCCTACCATCCTCCTGGATAATAAAAGGAAAACTTAAGTGCTTCCAGTCCTCAATTTCCTCAATGACACTCCTCATCCTATCTCTGATACTCTCTACTGCATATGTGCCCAAAAGGAGCCGGAGAGGCGGGTATTTGCAATGCGCAAGCTGCCAGCAAAGCTCGGCACTTTTAACAGTGCTTACAGGTTGCCGGTCATTCAGCCACTGAACCATCCGTCGCGCATGTCCTGCAGGTGCATGAGCGCCCTTATATGGGTCACTTGCGGGCTTGACCTTGAATGCAGAGTACTTCTTCAGTCCGCCGCGTGCCTTAGCATCTGGGTCGTCGAGTCGCATGTGTCCCGGCTCCACAAGCGTGGCCTTGATGTTGTAAGCGTCCACCTCGTACAGCATCGATTCTATGAGTCCTTCGACAGCGTATTTGGTGGCACAGAAAGGCCCCAAGCCCGGAGTTCCGAGGGCGCCGGATGTAGAGCTGAAGATGAGGTAGCGGCCGTGCGACTGTGCGCGGAAGTATGGCAACGAAGCAGCAAGCATGTTGATGGTTCCGTAAACGTTGGTCTCAAACTGTGAGCGCAGCTCGTGATCTGACTGATCTTCACACGCCCCGATCACGCCGTACCCTGTACAGCTGTTGTCCTAAGGGTCAGTCCGTATGTCGGCATGTTGGACGCGGTGTCAAACACACTTTGCAATTATGTCGACCCTTCCCCAATGCTGCACGCTCTTTGCCATTACGGCGTCAACAGTTTCGCGCGCGCGGACGTCGCAAAGCATGGGAAGCGAATTCTGATTCATCCAGCTCCTCATCTCTGCCATGCTTGTCTCCTTCGTCCAACCTACGGCGGTTACTTTATCGCCATGACTGGTGGCTACGCGCACTAAGGACCGGCCCAAATGACCTGTTGCTCCAAATATCTAAGCCATTCCATTAGCATTTTCTGATCTCGACTCAAGGTGCTCGAGAAAAGAACAAAACAAGAGACGCGTACAACCCAGACTGCTGGCTTCGGCGGGTTCGCCTCGCTGGGAGGGTCGCATTGCGCTGGCAAGATAAGATTTGCTACCTTTGTAGCAGCTCCTGGAGAAAGAGGGGCATTTTCGGCCATGCCATGCTATTTGGAAATCCTATAGAAGATAGGGTGGGATGCACGAGCATGGCGGTTTTGCGGGGAAAGCTCGCGCCTTTAAATTGAGCCTCATCTTGGCACTGTACATGATCTTTTTCTACGTCACTCCATCCCTTTCAGTCTTCCGCCAATGCAAGATCAGACATCAGCATTCTTGCCTGGATATGCTCGCTGTCACTCAAAATATCATGAGGGAACCTTGAAGGCGATATGATTTTGGATAGCGCACGTCACTCTCTCTCCCTTTTTCGATCAGCTGGACAGTTGAAGTAAAACTATGAACGCTCTTCTGGCCTTCTTCCTTGGCCAGTTCTCGCTGGCTGTCTTGCTCTTCGCCTTCATAAAGTTCTTTATCTTCGGCGAGCCGCCTCCTCCTTCTCACCTTGTCCGAAGACGTGCCTCAAGCTTCGCGTTACGACGACCGCCCAGCCGGTCGCGAACAAAGTTTACTTCAGTACTACGGCCGACGCCGAAGATCACAACAGAATCTATACTGTCGAAAACTTTCTACAATGTCTCTGGTCATCAGCCAGAGAGTTTGGATTGGTTCAATGTGCTAGTGGCACAAGCATTAGCTCAACTGCGAGAAGACGCCTCGCAAGATGGTGCTATTCTCAAGAGCTTGAATGCGGTTCTAAATGGAGAACACAAGCCCAGTTTTGTTGGTGATATACGCGTCACAGAGATCTCTTTGGGTGAAGAGTATCCCATTTTTAGCAATTGCAGGATCATTCCTGTCGAGGAGAAGGATTCGGTAGCTGGAGAAGCCGGTTCGAGACTCCAGGCGCGGCTGGACGTTGACTTGAGTGATTGCATCACTTTGGGCGTCGAGACGAAACTTGTGCTCAATTATCCCAAGGCACTGGTTGCAGTGCTGCCAGTTGCTCTGGCTGTCAGCGTGGAAAGATTCTCAGCTACGCTATCACTAAGCTTTATCCCATCTGCCGATCCTCCTGCGCCGAAGGATGACTCCTCTAAAGAAGGTGGTTCCGGAAATTCAAGATCTCCAACTACTCTAGCATTCTCGTTCCAGCCAGATTACCGCTTGGACATCTCAGTTCGTTCCCTTGTTGGATCAAGATCACGATTGCAGGACGTACCGAAGATTGCTCAGATCGTTGAGGCGAGAATACACCAATGGTTTGATGAACGATGCGTCGAACCTCGGGTACAGCAAATCGTTCTTCCAAACTTATGGCCTCGCAAGAAAAACACACGTGGTGGGGACGAAGATGATGAAGCGATAGAAGAAGATATGGTAGACGAGCTTGCGGAACGAGCAAATGGAGGATACGACGCTATGCAAGATACTGGCTATGAGGATAGCTTGGAGGCGAGGATGGCAGCCGAGGGTAGGAAAATTAGAGAGGCAGAAAGAAAGGAGGAAAGAGAGCGACGCGCAAGAGATCAACCGCAGCCGACACTGCGTCGGCGTCCTGGTCACAAGTCACTCGCAAGCGCCGAGGGCTTCAAGATGCCAGGACACTTCGAATGAGGGCCCAAAGTCAAATCCCGTCATATATTCGATGCACCATCGTAGAAACCGAAATTTCACATGCATCTGATGGCGTGGGATCATCGACATGTTTTAAAGGTTTCCATGCAGGAGGGTACATGGAAGGCACTGCCCAGACTTTGGATATAGACAAGGATGTCCTACCGCTAGGAGATCTGGGGAATCAAATGGCATTCATGCATGTGTAGCAAACATGCGAAGCGTACGCTTGCGGTAGTCCCGACGCACCCGTGTTCGGGTAGCAAAAATCGGTTGCTGCCGAGTATCCTAGAGCGGGTGTCCCAGCGAGAGGCAGTCAAAGGGACGGGGTAAAAAGATCTGCACATGGAGCACAAGCCCTTTACATTCAATCAGCAGGCTCGTGGAAGAAAAATTATTTTCCAGATCGAAACTTTCGAGAAGGACCAGTTCATCTGATTGAGATTTGTTGCCAAGGCGATTTTCGCTCGAAGTGTTGCAAAGTTAGAGCAAACTCCAGTCGCGTTACCATCTCAGTATACCGTTCCACTATACAAAAGATGTTTTCAAGTCTTTCCGTTGACTTTTTTATTAGCAGCATCCAAATGATCGAGTCTTCAGTAAAATGACTTGCATGATCGCGGCTCTGCTCTGCCCATAAAGGAGGGTGGAAACATACACGCTGATTGGCTCGCTCCTGTCGCACTTCACGATTGTCAACTTAATGCCAACTTGTCAAATGATATCTCTGGAACGCCAGAGTCACTATTCATAGCATTTCGCCTCAATATCCAACTTCCCTTGGTCAGATCTTCCGTTCACCCATCATTTCCCCCTTTTGCGGAAAAGATTCTAGGCTTCGCCATTGCTACGTCTCTCAGCTGCCATCAGCGCTACCCCTCCTTTGCCATTTCCGCTTTCTGCTTCCAACAAGTGGCAAGGACGCAATCATGCCGCCTCCAGCAGATATTCTCAGCGATCCTGAGATCGCACAAGCCTACGAGGATGTTCGTAGCGACAAGTCAGAGACAAATTGGATGGTGCTCAAGTACGAGAGTCCAATCAAAGATAACCTAAAGCTCGATAAGACTGGAACTGGCGATATTCGCGAGATGTGCGAGACCCTGGGTGACGACGAAGCAGCGTATGCATACATCAGAGTTAAACTAGGCAACGATGAATATAGTGAGAGGACTAAGTTTGTCTTCGTTGTCTGGGCTGGTGAGTCGATTTTTTGCCTGACGTAAAACATGTTGATCACAAGACATACAAAACGTTCAAAATTCTCCCCGTCTCACGTTCGGGAGAACACCGAGGCTTTACATCCGGGCACCAAAGACATGCCATATTACCGGAGAGAGAAGTAAATGGATTCAATGATCAAGCCGAACGGGGAAAATTTGCTGTGAATAACGTCTTCGCTTAAACCTTGTATCGAATGAGCGTCTTCGGCGTGCGAGCTGACGATTTTGACTATAGGGCCTCAAACTAAGGTCATGAGGAAGGCGAAGATGAGCTTCCAATCCGGTCAGGTCAAACAGGTCATCAGAGCGTATGCTGTGGAAATTCAGACGGATTCGAAGAAGGATCTAGAGCCAGACGCGGTCACCTTGAAGCTGAGGAAAGCCATGGGCGCCAACTGTGAGTATCTCGTTCGCCAACCATGGCTGTACTGTGGCTGAACGCCGTGCAGACGACCGTCAAACGACAAACTATTAGACAAGCTATCGGAACGAGTGGGACACAGTCCGCTGTTGATAGATCATGAAAAAAGAAACGACGTGATCTCGCACGAGGGGCGAGTGGACACAAGTGGGCCAGCGTGCCTCGATCATCCTCCATAGCATCTGCGCAAATCGCGAAATCACTTCACCATTTCCTACCCATTCGAAATGTCGCAATGGCCGTGTGACGAGGCTGCGTCGCTTAGGAAAGAAAGCGGAGCCTAGCGTTGTACAACGTGGCCCACCCGCATACGCCAGTCATTTCGTGCATCTTTTTATTCTTTTTTTTCCTATATTTTTTTTTCCTGTTTGCTCCCGCGATCAGCACCCCCGTTTCAGCGCGTGTGCTGGAACACCGAACGGTTGGCCACAAGACCGGCGAGGCCGTTTAATTAGCCCCAAGCTGGCCGCTTTAGCTGGGTAACCCTCGTTGGGAAATAACTGCCGCGGGATTGCAAAAAGGTCAAAAGAAAGACTGCTTCCCAGCCTGATACGCGTGACATTCGACGTGCTAGCCGGGGTTGTGTGACTGTGTCCTCGTTGTGCCGTATGTTTCAAGAGCGAAAGAGACAGGGAGAAGAGAGAGAGAGAGAGAGAGAGAGCAAAAAAATTATGATTCTGTCATGACGTGAGATGGCTTATGTGGTGAATTGCGTCTTTTGCGATTCGTCTTGCTTACAGTCTGAAATAAAAAGGATTTTCGCTGATCGTATGAAACAGTCGGCGGTGCCCTATACAATTGAGGAGGCGCCGATTACCCTCTCTCCCAGAATGCCATAATCCGTCTGTTACTCTTTTTTCTCGTGGAGACAATGAAATTCGCTAGATGTACATGGTATGTTGCGTGGAGGCTCGCCATCGTTCCAACTTCGTATGCTTCGTGAGCCAACGATCTGCCGTAGCATCTCCAAACTAATCTGTGGAAAAATCCTGTCGTAATAATGCTCCTTCTTTTGAAAATAAATAAAAAAAAATAAATAAAAGACAAATAAGAATGCGTGCATCTGCACTAACGAGAAAGTCGCGGCAGGCGATTGAGCAGGAAAGAAATTTTGAGCCGTTTCGATCCGCCAGCGTCGCGAGCGGATCTTGTTCTGCCCGGTTCTTATTTTTGCTGAACTTGAGTAGTGTGAAGAGCACGCGCAGAAAGGTGGTGCAAAACAAAACCGTGCCGGGGTATCATATATCCGTCCCAAATAGCAGTTGTATGTCAAGAGTTTCCAAGAAGAAGAACTTTTTTCTTCTCCTGATCATGTACGCTCATCGATTTCCAAGACCTTTTTGATGACATCGACTTCGGAGTGTCCTCGGTACGTTTTCATTCGATGGCACCAGACCACTTCAGACTGTCTGAAGAGAAATTCCCCTCCGACCCAAAGCATATGCCCGCCTCGGTACTTGAGCCGTTCGTCGATGCTATTCATTTCCTCGACCTGACTCATGACCCATGCTTTGCTCGATATGCCTTTCATGTACTGTGGATTCTTGCCCGGGCGCAGTACCCATTTCATCCCGAGCGCCTTGTACAGTCGCTTGGTCGGATCCGAGTAGATCGGGAACGGGCAGTTTGTGCGTTTCCGATAAGAGTTGATCAACTCCGGCGAGCCAAGACCAATTATGGTGATTGATGTGGGCTTGGGCAGCGAGAAGTACGTGGCGAACGGAATGGCCTTTGAAAGTGCCCTAAGGTATGCTTGGCATGCCTGCGCAGGACGTTAGCCGGACAGCGTAGAAGATCGAAGCAGGTTTTTGACTTACGCCACAGAAAAAGTGCCGCACGAAGATGACCATCTGCTGCTCTCCGATCGCAGTATCGCCGGAATAGATGGACGAGAAGGGGCGGCCTTTCCCATCAGAGTCGAATATGGGGATCTTCCCAGCCTGCGCGAGCACGCCGTCGTCAGGTCTGGCGTCGGAAATGTCGATTTCATGCTGAATCTTCTCAAAGTAATCCTCGTAGTCAAAGTCACACTGGTAGTCTGTGCATGACTTGTTTGATCGTGTTCGCAAGCTAAGAGTCGAGTGGAAATCGTCCGAAGGACGTTGGTGCGAATAGCTTGTTGCGATGGTGGACATGGTGAGATCGGAAGTCCTGTTCGAGCGCCACGACAGTGGCGAAGAATTGTACGAAGAGTAGAGAGCGTGAGGCAAAGGAGACAGGTCGTCGTATTCATCATCTTCGCCCGCTTCCATAAATGGGCCCTCTTCCAACAGCTCCTCGTTCCAGGCTGGGTGCGAGTGAAGCGGTGAAATCTGCTTGAGGAGGTCGGCCTCGGGATTTCGCTGGCTCACACGAAGAGGTAAAACGGGCTCGGTGTCCTCGCTGCTGTATCTCCGTGGTCTGATGGCTTCATTTGCAAAGCTTCGGGTTGAACGAAGAGGTGAGATATTGTCGTAGACGTCCTCATAGACATCCTCGTCATCCTTATACAGCGGCGGTGAGCGGGACAGGTATCGGTAGATGTCGGCTTCTTCCTGGTAAGTAGGCAGAGGTGGTGTGTAGGTTGATGTAGTGGCGACCAGATCGTGATATGTTGACGAAGGAGACGGACAACTCTCTGTTGCGACGTCCTCTGAATGCTGCTGAGGATTAGGCACGGCATGTTCCTCTTCTCTAGCGATTGCGGGCAACTCTACGAGAGGGTGCTCCTCGAAGTGGTTTGGGTCGACTCGGCTCTCCAAGATATCGTCCTTTGGCGGTGGTGGCGGTGGCGGCGGAGGATAGACTCCCAAGATAATGCTGACATCCTCATTGATCTGAAGTGGTGCAGTACTCGTAACCGGAGTATCGATCGCGTCGTCCTTCAAAGGCCATCGTTGAGCGAATGAAAAGTCCGCGGATGGCGACGAAGCGATTGGCGAGTAGAGAGTCGGATATGGCGAAAATGCACTCTGCGTATTTACTGAGGGTCTATCCACGGGCCAGGAGATCATGGGCCTCTGAGCCGGCTTCCTTCTGAAGAGAGTCATTGTTGGGAGACACTGATCTCGAGGAAATCCCGAGTTACAGCCTCATGATGAAGAATATAAGCAAAAGCGAGGGCTATGGAAGAGCAGAAAGAGTGTTTGATATGCCCGGTCCAAAATAGAGCATTCGAACCCGTGCTGTTTCGCTCGCCAGCGAACTGCAAGAAAGGAAAGGAGCGCTGGTGCGGTAGCAGGCGATGATTAGCTGTCATGGAAAAGAAGGGCTGCCATGCAGCACGCCACGAAGCGGAGAAATCTACCAGCTGAACGACTCTCTGGAGCTACAAGCCGATACATACATGTATTGGTTGACGATGCTCGTGTACCCATGCTGAACCACGATATCGGTGTCATCATGCTGGACCGGATATCTGCCGCTAGGAACCAGCCCATGCCTAGCTGCATCTGCCAGGTACTATCCGATCGCTTTTTCAGGGCATGTGTCTGGCTGCGGAGCCCGTGGATCGTACACCTTTTTTCGGGAGAGTTTGCTCCTGTATCCGTCTTTTTGTCACAAGCCAGCGTACGTACTCCCCAACCGTCTCTCTGTCCTTTGTTCCCGGTCTTCTCAGGCGTTCACCGTTTGCCTGCTCTCCGCGTCAACTTTTTGTCCTCCAGATGGGTTCGCCGAGGTGCATGCGGTACGAGCCAATGAGGTGCCGAAGCAGGCAGACAACTGAGAACGCACGTCGTACAGCATCACGTACGAGGTGTGAGTGGTCTGCACGGCGCCATCTCTCAGCCCCACAGGGTGAGACTAGTGTCGTTTGTCCCTCTCATTGGTACGCCGCATTGGACGCGAGATTTTCTGCTCGCCCACTTCGGCATCAACGAGTGAAGTCGAGACATTCGGTGGGATTGGTAGAAGCCCTTGAAACCGGCTGAGACCGAGAAAACATGTTTACGGGGCAAGGCACAGCATGGCTCGATTTGACAGATGCGAGCGAGCCACAACAGCATCCCCTTTCCGTGGCCAGAGGCCCAGAGCCGTGGCGGCAGATCCACTGTGTTCGAGGCAAATCATACCTCGGCATAGGGCTGCTTTATGCCATTATTTATGCAAGGCACAGGCATTCCAAGCGCTTCAGCGTCCTTTTCCCCTTCAGGTTTTGCAGGTCGCGCCTACGGGCGAACCGGGTCTTTCGGCCAACGTTGCAGTGGGTTTCGCCTAGAAAAATGTCGAATGAGACGGGACGACGAAATTCTCCCTTACGAAGCTTTCGTTTCCCTTTTCCTTCTTGCGCTTCTGCTCCGGCACCGGTTCGTGCCCTGCTCAAGCAACCATCACGGACTGCTCGTTGCTCTGCGAAATTAACGAACGAGATCCTTTTCGTGTGCCACAGTTTTGCTTCCCTGCAGCGAAATCCAGTTCTTTGCGTTACGCCAGTCATAGCCCTCCATGTTGAAGGCTGAGCAAGCGCGCAGGCGTCAAACATCGTCTTCATTTGCTCGAGGTCATTGGCAGGCAAGGGCACTGAAACGCTGGGTGCTCCCGCAGCCTCGGCCAAGTGCAAATCGATAGGCGTCCTCGCTAGTCCAGTCCAGAAGCGTAGCCTCGCTGGCGTGGATGCCAATTTTTCCAGTCCTGAATCTTAAAGCTTAAAGGCCGTTCATGTTGCAGAAGACGGCCCCCAACGAAAGACCTTGCGACAGAGGCTTCGCTGGCACCACTGCCTGAACGCAACCAGGCACCGCAGGTTCTCGCCCGCTTATTCCCCTACGCCAGTCACAAATGCTCCGATGTTCCAACGACCGGAGCCCTTTCAGTCCAAAGTCGCAATTGATTCAGTTCTCGGTAGCTCACCACTGTGACTTGCATTTGAGTCCTCCAATAGACTGACGTACATCCCTGAGCGACTCTGCTTCGCTGGCACGGGCGTCGCTGTGCTTCGCAACACTGCTACCATTTTTCTCACATCTGACCCCAGATTTTCAAAACAGTCACAGGTTTGGCCAAGGATGTACCCTTAGCGTTCTCCATGTAAGGCGTTACAATGAGAGCGTAAGTAAAGCTAAGTTGCGACGCTTCCATGCTCGCGACCTCGCGATAAGCAATTGATGAGAGCGTGCGGACGGGTTCACTTGGGTTCCTACACGCCATCAGTGTGGCGTTGTTCCCAATTATCAGACACGACGTGCCTTATAACACCAAAACCGAGTTTTAATGCGCGTGTCAAACGTGGCGAGCGGAAAGAAACAAGTGACACGATAAAGACGGAGAATTGGACGACTTCGTCAATTTCTTTTTCTAGTTTATGCCATCAGAGGTCTGATTCTGGAAAGTGACGATCAGACGCATGGCACTTTGACTACGCAACAACGAGTCTCGGAAAGTCCAGAGTTCGGCCTTGTAATTACGCTGCTGTCAAAGCCTCGATCTCTTGCCCACCAGGTGCCAGCACTCTTTGAGAGACTGGCTTCAAAGGCTCAATTTTCGACCCGTCGTTCAAGGTGAAGCCATTTACAATATACTTCCAGGACCTGTGCTCTTCGGGCGCAACGCTCAATACTACCATAGACCGGTAGAATTGGTGGCTTTCTCCCTTCCAGAGTGCCAAAGCTTCAAGTGCTAACGGCACCCACTTTCGTAGTCCGTCCTTGTCGCCAATGTAGGAGTATTCTAATGCTGCATACATGTACGCCTGGCCGATTTGCGTGTAGAGATGTTCTTGCTCGTAAAGCGAAACGAGCGTTTCGGCAGTCGCCGTGGTAGCGGTTCGCCGCGGTGAGATGTCATTGAGCTCCTTCTCAATCTGCTTTATTGTGTCGAGTCGAAGATCTGCAAGTTCAACAAGACTCTTCGGTGCCGAACACTTCGAGCACGTGCATTTAAAACCCCATTCACGTTCAATGAAGGTTCGACGTTCAGCATGCTTCATCCCCCCAGGCGTGTAAGTGACCGTAATTTCTTCGCCAGGGTTGATTCTGGTCATGGCGTGGATACGATGCGTCAAGGAATCTTTGTCGAAGTAATAGGCTGTGTTCGGTCGACAGTCATGATTATATCGCGCTGCTTCAGGAATGATGGCCCAGAAATGGTCTTTAGCAGCTCCAGCGTAAGCTTGAAACGCGTTCGTCTTAATGCGAGATACGCTCGGATCACCTGGGAAGTGGTTGTGGAGGCTGTTGAAAAGCTCTTGTGTCTTTGGTGATAGCCTTTGGATGGCTAGTCTAATAAGCAGATCTCGGTCATCCAACTTGACAAACTGCATGAAATCGTCCTGGAAGAGAAGGATAGGTGTGTAGCCCTGAAGGTAATCACCTCGATTCAGCGTAGCATTTGCGAGCACGCCACGTCCTTTGCCAGGTATCACCTGAGGCTGCTGCTTGTATGCGTTGCCTTCGGGATGCTTGAATATTTCACTGTCGCTTGGTTCTTTGAATGCGGCTGCTTCCAGCAGACTTGCTACTTCTTTTGGGGTTGTAACAATAGATATCCCTCTACCGTTTGCGAAACGGTCGTTAGTATACACGCAGAAACCATTATTGGCTTCTGCAGATTCGATGCAGAATGGTTCGTGAGTCCACCGGTTTGGCGTCGTTCTAATCCCAGCGGCGGTTATGTTATTTGGCGGGGCGATGCCTATGACGGAGATGTCTTCAGCATTCTCTACATTGACGGGGTTCAAATACTCGTCGCTCCTATCGCAGGCGTTCTGTAGAATCAGAGGAATGATATACGGTATGGAACATGTATCGAAGTCAACGATTGAGATCGCATGGACCAGGCCCGCAATACAGAGAAAGGTGGCCAGGGTCTTCATCGCCGAGTCTTAACAAATTATCGAGGCTGGTGAATCTTCCAAGCTGTAAATGGCTTTATTTCAGGATTTATGTTTGGAAAGAAGTGCATTATCTGCTGGCGACCAAAGCAGTGGCTTTTCTGACGGTTAAGTCTGGAATCAACGTTGCGATACGCTTTGTGGGGGGGCTCTTTTTGCAGTCCCTATAAGTGTTTCGCGATGACTTGGGGAAAAAAGTTTCCGATATGTTTGATGGTTACTTGAAACGGCAAGCGTGCCGCCATATTTCAGTCGTGTTTCATGATATCTCAATGCTTCAAAATGTATTGTCAATTAACAATTGGATCTCAAAGCGGCCCGATCGAACATGAGTGTCGAAGAGAGGTCCATATTCATCTGCAATGACCTCAGGGTTGGTCTAGACGATGAATTTTTTTTTCCTGTTACATACCATATGACGCTTGCAAGTGATGCGAATCTATCGTATAACGCTCAAATATGTTTTCTTTTGAAAAGAGAAAGCCCTCCATGTGACAAGACATATATTTCCCATTACCGTGCCGGTAAGCTCAGCATGTCTCCGGTGCCGCCATTGTGGGCTCGCTTGCCGTCTCTTTGTCGGAATTTTTGCCAGCACCACTCTCTTTCCTCTTTTCTTGTTCTCTTAGCGCTTGCTTTTGACGCTTGTACATGGAGAACAAAATCCTGCTGCCATGGACTTGGGCTGCCATGAAGACAACGTGAAGAATCGGTGTGGCGACTTTGAAGTCGAGTGATAGTCTGTGCCATACAGAACCCAGAAAGACGAAAATCATGACTGTTTCCGCGGTAGTGCCCAGCACTGTGATGATTGCAGTGATGAAAAAGACCTGAGACAGAAGGTAATGGTTGTCCTTTTTGACGCGATAGAGTATTATAGCTAGGTTGGGCCAAAATTCGGCAAGGACATCAAATGCACCTGGAAAGTTAGCACATCGGTCCAACTCGACAGGGCAATCAGACGTTACCCCAAACAAGGCAGAGCATGTACTCAATTGTAGCGTCCTTTTGTTTTTTATACTCCAGGCTGAGCGCAACGGCAACTTCGGCAATGACTATGGCGCCGATATGATGTGCCATCGCGATGGGAGATAATTTGACACGGATCAGAAGCTCAAAGACGTACATGGAAGCGAAGAGCTGAGTGAGAACGAGCAGCAGGTCTCCCATTGTGACTTTGGAATGATGTGCCATTGGTGTGTCGAAGTCTTCGTTTCCAACGAAGAGGACGTGTGTCCATGGGTAGGCACCTGCGATCAAGAGGATGATCTTGATCATCCCTCCAATATGGTGGTTCATAAAGGTGCGTTTGGTCTCATCGCTGAAGTTTCGGTACAGGTGACCGTACAGACGTGGAAACAAGAAACCTTCGAAGACGTAGAGACGCAGAATCACCAGAATACAGACTATACATGAGAGAATAAGGCCAGAATAAGGAACAAGGATTGAGATTGCCTGGTTCTCGATGCGAGCAAACTTTGGTTGGAAGAAATGCGGCCTCTCTGAGCCCTCGGACTCAACGCCGCTGACATCTCGAATCAAAAGAGTAGGTGAAAAGAGCGCAGGCATGTCTGCCAAGATGGTGAGAGGGAGAAAAGAGGGACGAAAGCATATGAATGGACAAGTCGAAGAAGTCGAAGATGAAGAAGAAGAAGAAGAGGAGGAGGAGGAGGAAGTAGAAGAAGACGCAGACGAAGTGGAGGAACGTAAAGAAAAAGAGGAGGAGGATGAGGAAGGATACTGGTGGTGACAATATTGTCAGAAAGAATTGGAGCCCATATCAAAGAGGGATAGGCAGGTGCGACCCGACATGGTGGACACGGCTTCGGGATATGTAAATTAATTTGTTCAAAATTCCGAGACGCGTGTTTGAGCATCGAGAGCGGCAAGTTCCATGCGGCAGGTCGGGTATCGAGCAAGGGGGGTGGGGGGAAGGGCTTTCATCTTCTCGTCCTCTAGCGTGTGCAACTCCGCACTTGGAGCAAACGAGCGTGCAACAGCTGTGTTAGCGGCACGAGCTTGGTCGTTTCGAGCCAGAAGCAGCGTCGCTACTGCTGTTGCAAACCGAGATAGACGCGTAAAACGGCGGTGGCAGAAGCCGGACGTCGGATCTACACAGCAGTCACCAGAGCGACGAACAAAGGCGCATTCACATGGAACGACTGACGCCTGGTCTGGCGGTCGAGCCCCCCAAAGAAGAACAGTGCTGCCCTGGAGCGTCGTGTTGTGACATCGCATCCTCACACGAGGGTGCAGGGGCTCAGCTGCTGACTGAGACCGTATACGATGTGCAAGTGCACGGCGGACACGGTCGACGAAGGTGCTCAGCCAAAGCATGGGAGAGACAGATGGCGACGACGACGACCTTGCTTTGGCACAGGCTACTCCCACAACTGACGGTGCGTGTCCACCTAGACTGTTAGGGAATAGGAAGAAGAGCAGCGATCCGTTTTTGGACGCAAGGAACGACTTTTCCAGAAAGACGGACCAGCAACACATGGACCCGGTTACTTACGTGCAGGATTCAGTCGGCCGTTGGCTCGGTGGCGTAGGTGCGGGAGGGGGCAGTGCAAAAGGCAAATTGACGGCGGCCCCAAGCGCGAGGGAAAAAGGGGCTCTGATCGTTCGGGCCAAGGGGAGGTCTGCAATTGGTCTTCTTGCCGGGTGTTGGCCATCGGAGCATGGCCGCCGGTTGAGGTGAGGTTCGGCTCGAAAGCAGTTTGCTGTGCGCCGACTTTGCGGCTCTCCACAAAAAGGCTGGATCTTGCCAAGAGCACCCGTCTTGGCGATGAAAAGCTTGACTGCGACGTGCAGGAACGCCCGGAGCGTCGCTGCGCAGCCTGAGCTTCCAGGCACTCGTTTTGGCTGCCTTGCACGTGAGCCGCCGTTGCGGTTGGCCGTTGCCCGTGAGGTGTGAGCCCGGCCAGGCGTAGCACCGTAGAGAGAACAACGAAGACACTCTGTCCCGTCCCGCAGCCTCGCTCGCGATCCAACTCCCCTTCCATCCCATCGCCGTCGTTGTGCGCCCTCTTTCTCGCCTTCTGCATGACATCTGTCTAGAGCCTCTTTCGTGTCGGACACCTTGCACTGCGCACCATGGATCTCGACACCTTCCAGCAACTTCCCCTTCGCCTGGATCCTGCGACAAAAGCAGTCAGCGCCGAGTACGCGGATGCCAAGCTGGACGAGGAACTGCAAGCACTGAACCAGCTGCACCGGCAGTTGCAGCAATCGAATGCCCCAAATCACATTCCTCCCCCGCCCATTCCTGTTGACCAGAAGCGAAGTGCGCAAATTCAGAAGATGAAAGACACCGGCAATGCCGAGTTCAAGAAGGGCAAATACGCCGACGCGATCAGATATTACTCGCTGGCTATAGACATGGCAGCGGGCCGACCGGTGTGGGAGCCCAGCGGCCTGGTGCGTGAAGAGCTTTCGCAGCTGTACTCGAACCGCGCCCAGGCCCATATGGGCACCAACAACTGGCCCGAGGGTGCAGTCGATGCCCTGTGCAGTGTGGAGCTGAAGAGGCCGAAGAATTCAAAGGCATGGTGGAGGCGAGGCAAGTGCCTGCTGGAGATGGGACGTGCGGAGGAAGCGAAAGAATGGGTCGCAGAAGGATTGGAGATTGAGCATGAGCCAGAGCTGGTCAGCTTGATGCAGGATATCGAAGCGAAGTTGAAGTCGTCATGAGCGTGCCCGCTCGCTTTCACATGTCGTTTGAGCGCCGGTGTAGCACCGCGGCTCTTCAAAGTCTTGCGCTAAAGCGTAGCCGCAAGGGAGCTCGAGGCAAATACAAAGGTTCGAGGGAAAAGAAGGAACACTCGCATACTTGCAGGCGGCTCGCAAGGATCGGCAGACTGGCGCGAAAACCCTCCAGTCTCTGTCGTCGAGCAATTGCCATCAGTCGGTCAACCTGTCTTGTTATATGCCTGTCATGAGAGGACTGGCTTGCAGATACCTCCTGCAAGCGCGGCATCCACTCTTGACATGACGAGTCATCTCCACAGCAGATTTGAAAGAGAGCATTACCATAGAAATCAAACATTTTCTCAATCCTACGACTCCATTACCTTGATTTTTTGCTTTTGCAGATGTACTATTTGGGCAAACCTCATCGGAGCAGGGTCAACCGCTCCCGCTAGAGATGCTTACGAACACGGAGCTCGGACTCCGAAGTGCTGAATGGTATTACCAAGCAAGCCTAAGATGACGCACCGAAGCAGGATAAGAGTTGTGAACATGAACAACTCCTTGGTAAATTTTGATGCACGGCCAAAACCGTCACCGTGTAAAGCGCTCTTGGAAATATACATCTGCAATACGGATCATACGTACCTACGTACACGGAGGGCATTGCCAACCAACGATTTATTTTCCACAACCCTACCCTATCTATATAGCAATCTAAGAAACCATGACGAATAGCATTGGAGGCAAAGAAGAAAAGGTAGGCTCAAAAATGAAGGGAAAACCCGTGGCTTATAGGATCAGCTTGCCGAACACCGCACGGCCATCATCACAGACAAAGGCGGACACTGGAACCGGCCCGACTCGACGTTCCGCGACGTAGTTTCCGCTGATGCCGGGGCCAAGTTTCCGCCAGAGAAAGGGCGATACGTTCTCTACGTCAGCTTCGGCTGCCCCTGGGCGCATCGTGCGATCATCGTAAGAAAGCTGAAAGGCCTTGAGGAGATCATCGAGCTCGTTGAAGTCGGCGAGCTCGTCGAAGGAAAAGGATGGGCCTTCAACTCGCCGTCAGGACCAGACAAAGATCCTCGGTATGGTTTCAAATATCTACGAGAGCTGTATGACAAGGCCGACCCGAGCTACGACGGAAGGATCACTGTGCCGGTCCTGTGGGACACCAAGACGGAAACCATCGTGAACAACGAAAGCAGTGAGATCATCCGGATCTTCTTCAGCGCCTTCGACCAGCTCCTGCCAGAGGCTCGACGCGAAAGTTCAAAGGGCGCGGCCGCCCTGCTGCCGGAGGCGCGGAAGGCCGAGATCGACGCGTTGAACGACCGCGTCTACCACACCGTCAACAACGGCGTGTACAAGTGCGGCTTTGCGGGCAGCCAAGACGCGTACGAGTCGAACGTGTATCCGCTTTTCGACACGCTCGACTGGCTGGAAGAACGACTGTCGAAGGGCGGGCCGTTCCTGTTCGGCGAGCACCTCACCGAAGCCGACGTCCGGCTGTACACGACCATAGCCAGATTCGACGTTGCGTACTTCACTATCTTCAGGTGCAACCTCAAGATGATCAGATACGACTACCCTCACCTGCACAAGTGGTTTCGAATCTTGTACTGGGACCCAGACAGCAAGTTCGATGGGGCGTTCAAAGACACCACGAGATTTCCTGATGTGAGTGTGACTACGTCGGTTTTTTTTTCTCGTTGTTTATCTGGCCAATTCGCTAACTTACCTTTCCGCAGTACAAGTCTGGCTACTCGAGGGCCGCAAAGAGCAAGATAGTGCCTGCCGGGCCAGTTCCTGACATCCTGCCTCTATAGATTTGAATGCAACGAATGCATTGTATCTCGGGTTGGATAGCCGCGCCTCCGCAGTTCGATGCTAACTGTTATTTTTTGCGCACAGAGGTTCGCACTTTAGCAAATATTCTCGATCACCATCTTTAGTTCCTTTTTGGGTCGTGCCCGATATGCTTCGCCCACATGGCTGCTCCCAGTTGCCCAAATTACGCGCGTGTGTTGGACCGCCGGGGTTGAACAAGCCAACACCAAGGCTGAGTTGCATGCGCCAATCACAGTCCGCAGTTACTGTACATCCAACAAACAGTCTTGCTACTGACTGCCATGTTTCTGAAGGAACAGTTCACATGCTGTTTGTCTATCTTTCCACTCTGGACAGCACGTTTAGCGCCTTTTGTTTTCCCCTCTTTGCAGATTGTGCTTCTGCGTGCAGCTTTACAGCTTTGCATCGCTTAGCTCGTGCTGGTTGGGGCAAAGCCTCCACGACGTTGCTGCTTTTTTATGGCAAGGCTGCGGGCGACTAAGGATAAATGAAGACCGTTTGTTTCGTTTCACGTAAATCGCATCAGCTTCCCCGATCCTCAAATTCGAAATCATTGTAAAGAGCACGCCGTGTCCTCAGTTGCTCATTTCTCACCATGCCTCGCATCTATTCAAACACTGCTGCCTCACGTTCAGAGATCTATATCTCGGAGCCTACCTTGATTGGTTCTTCGAATATCGGCCTCGACCCAGGCTGTGTAGCTCCGTCGTGTCTGGCGATGCCTCCGTCGCCTTTCAGCCTCGAGGCTGGGAGGCCTTTTTCCCCACGACCTAGCACGTCCTCGGGATATTCGATTCACAGTCACAGTCATTCTAGATCATCGTCGCTCTCAACGCCCAGATACGCGTCCCCACCATCTCCTCTGGCACCCTTCACCCATGCTACTGCAAACCAGTCGTTCTTCTGTCCCTCAACGGGGTCGAAGAAGTGCAAGCAGGATTGCCCCGTCTGCAGACCAGCGCTCAGGCCGGAAAAGTCGAGTGGTTTCTCGAGTCTCCGACGCCGCTATGCGGAGTGGAGAAGTCAAAGACAGCAGCTCAAAGTCGAGGACAGACAGAACGGATTGCCGGAGATCCGCATTTCCACATTCTGACGCCGTGGTTGTGGTCGACGACTTTCATAGGTGCGGACAACCTTGCGCACTGAAGACGCTTCGCCATGGTCATACCCAGTAGATAGTGTCCACATTGTCCGCATGGGACATGGTGTCACCTCCGAGAAAGTGTTCAAGCCACCAAAGCGCGCGAAAATAAAAAACAGAGGGGTGTCGGATGAGCAAGGCTCGGTGATCTGAGATCAGACAAGCCGACCCCAGAGACCACTTTGTGGCAAACCTTATCGATCTCCGTGGCGAAAACCGGTTCTACATTCGTTTTTCAGTACTGTGTGTGGCTCTAAGCTTGCAGGACAGAATAGATTGCGTGATGGATTCGTCCAATTATGCACTCTAAAGACGACAGCGAAAATGTAAACATTTGCACGTTGAAGCTGTAAAGAAAAGGATTCGAATGAATAAGAACGACAGGAAACAGGTGGCCAACGCTCGACAGACGCGAGCCATTGCTGCGACTAGACACGGAGCAAATCAGGGCTACGCATTGTACTACGGGAGGAGTTTTGGGGGGAGGGGGGGGAGGGTGTTCTGGCCGAAGCCCGAGCGGCCTTTACAAGCGCCACGGATATATCGTTTTGAGCTTGTGACAACAGCGTCGTGCGAATTTCACTACATCTCAAGGAGACGCAAGGAAGAAATAAAATTCACGGGCTGTGCAGGTGCTGGGTGCAGGCAGCGAAATGGTGACGTTGCATTTAGGCCCGAATGAACGCTGTGCACTGTTCTCAGTTGGTGGTGAGCTTTTTCGTGCCCGTTTTTCTTCGCGGTCTGCCGAAGCGGAGCGGGAGCGAGCAACCTTTCCGCATGCGGAAAGAGTTTAAGATATCCTTTTGCAACCCCATCAACGAAAAATACCAGCCTCCGATCTTTCATCCTCCGCGCAGTACAATTGTCCCGGTCGTGGCCTGCCCTCTCTCTGTACATTCCTGCAGCACCTTCAGATTCCTCGGTGTCGCGTGTTGCTGTCAAAAACACCGTCAAGATGGCGCTCAATCCACAGGTTACCAATATCATCATCATACTGTGAGTGGCCACGTAGATAGTACCGTGCACCTCCGGATCAGTGTGCTGACTGATGTGATAGCTTTATGATGCAGGCGTCGAAAAAGGTGCCGTTTGAGGATCCAAACGTGCTCAACGCCGTCCGAGGACTTTACCTGCTGTCCAACGTCATCATTGCTGCCATCTACTTCTACGTGCAGATGCAGGTGAACAAAAAGAAGGGTAAGAGAAGACACCTTTCGTGGCTGCGACGTGCCTGCGGGGTTGGTTCAGGCCCTTCGCATTATACGCCTATTCCAATTCATGGCCAGCACCACTTTTGCTCCACAGCACGCGACACTAACCCGGTTCTCCTCACTAGACTTGACCGTCCTCAAATACGTCGAGCCACCACCGATGGGCTCCACTGAAGAAGCCAAGACCGTCACCACCACAATCTACGCATATGATAAGTCGCAGCTCAACCAGGCCTGGCGCGGCCAGCTCATGGGTGTCGGCATGATGGCCGTTATGCACCTGTACTTCAAGTACACCAACCCTCTGCTGATCCAGAGCATCATTCCCGTCAAGAGCGCTCTCGAGAGCAACTTGGTCAAGATCCACATCTTTGGCAAGCCGGCCAGCGGTGATTTGAAGAGGCCTTGGAAGGTGGCGAGCTTCATGTCGCAAGGCGACGTCAAGACGGACAAGAAGAGCATTGAGGCGGCCGAGAGGAGCGGCCGCGGTGGCGCCAAGGAGGAGTAGATTCTCCGCCTTTGTACATTACCCACTGGGTCAGGGTCTGGGGTTCTGGTGCCTGGAAATGGGTTGGGGAATGGACATCGGAGAACATGCACGGCCTTTGTCTGCTGCCGTCGGCATGATCGGAGCGCTGCATGCTGTATCTGTAGCATACAACGGTATTACTTGTAGTATGCTAACTCCGTTCCGCCGAAGAAACAAAATTTCTTTAGGATTATTCCTTGCGTTTCTTCATCTTCTATTCCGTCATGAGTTGATGTCTTGATGGCTGTAGCAATCTACAAGTACGAACTTGCACGCAATGACTGTTGTGAAACGCCCGGCTAACAGTAGGCCTTCACCCGGTCCACGACGGCTCGGGAAAGTCGTTTCTTCTCATTTCTGGGAATTGACCTGGGCTTAAGTCGTTGAATTTTGTTCCCCCGCGTTGATTCGCCTTCCTTCTCTCCTTTTGCCCTTCAGATTCTGCTCGTGGTTGGCGAGTTCCATGCGAGCCAAGTGGCATCGGAAAACGAACCGGGGTCCGCGGCCTCGTCCGCAGCCTCGTACGCAAATGCTCACGGATATCCAAAATCATCTAACCGCCTAGATTTGTCTTCTGCTCTTCGCCGGACCTTTCATCTGACCCGCTCACCCGCATCTTTCCTGTGTTTGCGTCGTCGAACCCCCGCTGCAATTGGGCTCAAGTCGTTTTGTGTTCCCCCCCGTGTCCGCGCCACCATGGCCGAGAGGCCTTCGACGCCGCCTCGGGCAGCACATTCTGGCGACCTCCCGCCGAATCCCCTGACGCCGGAGCAAGTGCGCAGGACTGTCAGTTGAAGCTTCTAGGTGTCTGCATGCGCGCAGGGCTGACGACTACGCAGGAAGAGGCGCGCCTCCGCGCCAAAGCTCGCCGCGCGCAGCACGACGCCGAGCGACCGCCCCCGCTGCAGGCTGGCCAAAAGCGCCCGCACTCGCTCATCTCGGGCGCGAAGGCGACGCCGGACAACGTGCGGAACGCGGCGATGCAGGCGCCCGCGAACGACGCGCCGATCCGGCCGGCGAAGAAGTTCGAGAAGAACGCGTACATCGAGTATGACTTCAGCAAGATGACGGACACCAAGGGCGGCTTCCTCTCCGATCTGGACGACCCGGACCGGGCGCGGCAGCGCGAGGGCGGCCCGGACCCGCTGGCGGGCAAGCCGGTGGGCATGACGGCGAAGGAGTGGGAGCGGACGCAGCTGCTCAAGAAGCTGCGGGCGGCGCGGGCGGGGCCGTTCGAGCCCGGGATCTCGGTGCTGGAGAAGGAGAGGGAGAAGGTGTGCCGCGAGTGCGGCAGCCTCGAGATCGACTTCCAGTGGGCGGACATCTTCGGGTGCTGCGTGTGCCACGCGTGCAAGGACAAGTACCCGGACCGGTACTCGTTGCTGACCAAGACGGAGGCGCGCGAGGACTACCTGCTGACGAACCCGGAGCTGGAAGACAAGGAGCTGCTGCCGCGCATGGAGAAGCCGAACCCGCACAAGAGCCACTGGAGCACCATGCAGCTGTACCTACGCTACCAGGTCGAGGACTTCGCCTTCTCCGACAAGAAGTGGGGCTCGCCCGCCGCGCTGGACGCGGAGTTCGAGCGCCGAGAGGCCGCCAGGAAGGCGAAGAAGGAGGCCAAGTTCCGCACCAAGCTGAACGAGCTGAAGAAGAGGACGAGGGTGGACGCGTTCGAGCGCAGCGTCGCGAGGCGCAACGGCGAGGACGCGGGCGCCGATGTTAAGTTTGGCGACAAGATCGTGCGCAAGGGGGACCGACACGAGCACGAGTGGGGGAACACGGTCGAAGACCCCGAGACAGGCATCGGCGTCAAGAGATGTATCGAGTGTGGGATGCAGTGCGAGGAAATCGAGTTGTGAACATCATCCTACAATACTGAACTATAGCACACCTGTAGCAAGCAAGAAGAAAGTAAAACCATTTTTTTGGTGGTATCTGTCACTGCATCTGGAAGATGTATCTAACATGTCGTGATGATCGAGTAGCATGATCGGCTCCTGAAGTGTGAGACCAGTATTAATTTCTCTCTTTTTTTTTTGTCAGTCACAACGAACTCGAGACTTTTGTAATGATTTCTCTTCGATCTTCTCTTCGCCCTCGATGGTCAATTCGTCAAAACATATTCATCTCGCCGGCCAGACCGACCGCTCAACGCCTCGATATAGTAGTCATATTCTAAGCCAACATTGTATCCGTAGTCATGATCGTACTTTTTTGTAACTCATGTCCTGTGACAGCTTCGCGCAGAGTTCAAAATTGCGGCTGTTTTGTCACTAGTCTCCCATCAGCCCATCTAGGTTTTTCTTCTCTTCTTCCTAGGGCTATTAATCACCTCACCGTCGGCCTTTAAAGCCTCCTTTGGACTTGCAGTCGTCGCCCTCGAGCTAATTGACTCGACCTTGCCGCCCTGGAAGCTGTTGCCTCCTTGCTCGGGCGACAAGAACCCGTGTTGACCGTCGAACTCTGGGTCTTCGTCATTGATGGGGAGCAAGCCGTCTGCAGTGCCGAAGTCCGCATCTCCGTTGTTGAGGTCGTCGAAATTCAAATTGGAAAGGTCGCCCGTGTCAGGAGGCGGCAGCATCCAATCGTCGAGGTTGAAGTCTGGTGGGGGGTTGCTCGGGTTGTCCAAGCCAGCAAAGTACCCGGTCGGAGAGAGTGAATGAATGCGTCCGCGAAGGTTCTCAACGCTCTCGTCCTGTTGCTGAGTGAGTCGTTGAAGGTAGTCCAGCTGGTCGTTCTGGGCTGTGATGTCGTTAAGAGACGGCATAGGCGGTGTCTGTGGGTTCGTAAGCGCACTCTTTCCGCCGCCTGTGCCGCCGATGGTAGCTTGCATGAGCGAGAGCATGTCGTTGCGTTGTTGCTGTGTGAGGGGAGTGTTGCCGTCCGCGTTCTGAAAGTGATGCAGTGCCGAGTCAAAGTCTAGACCGGCCCCGGGTTTTGGACTGGCTGAGTTTGCGGCGTTGATAACATGCATCATACCGTGATTGTCGGTGATGATGCCAGGCGATTCTGATTCCATCTTGATGTGCGGCGACGGCGCTGTGGGGTTACTTCCTGGTGCAGGCGTGGCAGACGATGAGGGAACATTTCTGAGGATAGAGGCGCTCCGCGATTGCGGACTCAAAGTCGACCGCGCCGACTGGACCGTCGCTGGCGACGTCGGCGTGCCCATCTTGGACTTGACCTCAGGTGCGGGCAGCAAAAGAGGTTGCTTTGACCGCCTCGTCGGCATCTGCAGCTCTTCCGGCACGTCGCCAATATCGACAATGTTTCCAGGCTGAACACTGCCCTGGGGCAAGGACTGGTTGAACATCTCGTGCATATTGTTCTGCCCTTCAAGGCTCCGGTTGTAGAACGTGGCCAAGAACGTCAGAATCGCATTGATGGAGTTCTCGTGACGCTGGTGCATGTCCTGAAAGGCGGTTGCCTGCCTGTAGAATTGATCGTTCTGCTGTTTCATCTGCTGAATGACCTGGGTGATCATCTTCTGATTCTTCTGCAGGTTCGCAAGCTCCTGTCGGATATTATTAAGCTCACTCCGCGGTAGCACGGCCACATCGGTGTTGCCTCCAGCTGGGCCAGTGTTGGCCTGGCCGGAAGCATTGGGTAGCGGGGTTGTCCGGGGCTCCTCGTCGCTGTCGCCGCCACTCTTGTCCTCACGTTTCCTCTTCGACGACGGCGGGTTTTTAGGCTTCTGAATGAGCCACAGTAGCTCCGGCCGGCCGCGCTTGAAGTACTTGTTGTAATACTCGCTCGGAGTCTTCCTCTTGTTCTCGCTTGCTTTCATCGAGTTGTCGGACAGGCCGACCTTCTTGTGGAAGCCATACATGTTCAGCTGTCGAACGAACGAGGCGTAGTTGTTGTGCTTGAACAGTTCCGGGATCAGCTTGCGCGCAAACTCGTCCTCGTCCAGCACGATGAAGGAGTCGCCGCTGTCTGACCATCGAATCAAGTCGGTGTTGTGATTGTCGTCCAAAAAACTGTACACTCCCACGTTAGCTATGTGCCCCAACACGTCTGAATGAGGAACATCGTAAGACTTGCCTGCTAAGTTTTTGAACGAAGGGCGGGATCTGCTTCCGCTTCGCCAGTGCCTCCTTCTTCGCGGCCAAAGCCCTCTGCTCGAGATCCTCCTCGTCATCAGCCTGTTCGAAGTTTGAAAAGCTGGACGTGCCCCCCGTATCCTGCCAGCTGTTCTGGTTTCTCGAGACGACCTGCTGGCCGGGCGCTCTCCTGACCAGCTGGCTGTCTGCAAGGATTGGCGCTCCTCCAAAACCTGCAGCATCGAACGTGCCACTGTCCAGACCTTTGGCCTCGTTCAGGAAGCCATTGCCCAATCCACCCATGCTGTTCGCGTTGCCCCAGTCGGGAAAGTTGGGGTCAAACGAGGTCTGGTCCATTGCCGGCGTGAACGGGATGCTGCTGAAGTTTTGCTGCTGAGAGAGCGGCGATGCATCCGGTGCACCCCGCTTGCGCGTCGCCAGCGGGCGATTCATGGCCGTGACGTGTATATGGTTGTGTCGTGTTCGGGTGGGTTCTTGTTTGTCCGTTTGACCAGAAAGCCGGAAGAGCTGCTTGACTGTGCCGCAACGGCTAGCGGGCGGAGGAAGTCAAGCTCGCTTTGCTGTTGGGAGTTGCGACTGCGCGACCACGCAGTTCGCGTATTTCTCTGTTCACCTCGGCCCTGTGCGCCTTGTTGTTGGCGCTGGTGGAGCGGTAGTTCTGGCCGACGCAGATTTTCGATGCGCAGAAATGTGATGTTCGCAGTCCGCGGAGGGGTCCTCGGTCGAGCCACTCGGTACCAAAGGGTCTTTGATGTACAAATATATCCCAAGAATGACGTTGCCGGCCCGTTGGGCGAGGGCGTGGAGCCTAGACTGCGACCACAACCCAACGTCGTCGCAGGCAAGACACGGTAAACAGAGTGGTGCAGAGGTGTACGGCGGAGGCTGCACAGCGCACCGGCCGGGCAGCTGTCGGTGTTCCAATCACGGGAGCTAATTGGCAAGCGTACAATGCCCTGGCGTGATCAATAAGCAGACAAGGGAAAGAAAAGAGGTCGGTGTGAGCGTGTCCTCTATGGTCGATCAGCGCGATTGTCAGTAGTGGTGAGGGTGCACGAGTGGCATCATATGCAATCCATCCCAAGTAGCGTCTGCCAAGCCTGCGACATTGGAAGATTCCCGGCCGCCTTTTTCTTACCAGCCCTATGCCCGTCCTTGTCTTGCGAAAAATCCTGCACCCGGGCTAGCTAAGCGACCATCGCTTCGTTCGCAGCTGTGTATCTTGTTTCTTCAGCACAAGGCCGTTGGTGCGTAGACCTTCCACTTTGTCCGGCGTTGTTGCGTTGTTGCGCGCACCAAGGCGTCACCTGCAGCATACAGCGGCGTAATAAAACCGCAGAAGAATACGTAATTGAAAAAAAAACTTTGCCAGACATGTTGGCGGCCTCATCTATGCTCGTGCGTTACCTGCTTAGCCGCAGATGTACAGCAGTGCAATCTCACGCGTGCATGCAGTCCCAAACACATAGCAGGTGGACGAGTTCCAGAAGAAAGCATTTCGTATTACAATCTGTATACATGGAGGGTATCGGCTTTGCAACGAAGCCAAAGCGGGCAAGCGGAAGACGAGAAGGGAGGGGGGAAACAAGAAGGATAATGCGAGAAGAACATTATTGGCCAGATTCCGTGCGATCCAGCACATGCTATGGACCTCTCACTTGAGGTCTGGTAAAAAGAAAAAAAAAGGAAAATAACGCCACCGCAATGCACCTTGACGTTCTATGCCGATACATGAAAATGGATGGATCGATGATTCAAATGCACCAACAAGAGTACTCCTCTTGGCCGCTCGTTGTGCCAAATTAAACCTTGCTAGACCGAATCCCCCCTCAAAAGAGGAGTTGGGGACAAAAAAAAACAGAAAGAACAAAGACCGTGCATCTCCTGTCGGTTCACGAGTCCCTCTCCGTGTCCGCAAGCGGGCCCCAACCCGCGTGGCCCTCTTCGACGTCGTCAACGCCTTCCGTCTTGGCGCGCTTCTTGGACCTGAACAGCTCACCAAATGTGTTGCTCAGGCTGCGTATCCTGCTTTTGCGTCCGAGATCGTGACTGCTGACGGCTTCATCCTGCTGCGGCACCCCGTCCGACGAGCCTTCCAGATTTAAGCGCGGCGACGCTTCAGGGTCGGAATTTGTTCTGTGCTGCAGGCTGCCTCCTGGCCGGGGCATGTTGGGCAGACGGCGGCGGCGGCGTGGCTTCAGGCTCTTGACGTCGACGCCGCGGCGCAGCGAGTCAGCTACGATGGCTGACAACGGCGAAGACAGCGTGGAGGTGAAAGGCCCGGGTATGAAGTCTGATATCGAGTGTCTTGCCAGCAGATTCGAACCCTCCGGGGTGTGTGGCTGCATTAGTACTTGGTCTTGCGAAGCGTTTGGTGGCGTGCGCGGCCGATCGGGCTGCGCTTCGGCCTCACTAGGTAGGATGGGTTCCGAAGTGGTGGCCTTGAGCGTCTTCGGCAGTGCGTTGTCGCGATCAGACCGGGGCAGGATGTTTTCCAGGGGGCGCAGAAGTCTCTGCATTGTCCTCTTGGCGTCGCTCTGCTGGTCTTCCGGCAGAATCCACGGATTTTGCGTGACCGGCGATGTCTCCTCAAAGGATGCGGGCTGCGACGTGTCGACGTCAACGATCGACACGCTTTGTGAAGTGCTCGTCCTCGTGATTTGAGGAGGCGCATTTTCGTCTCGGTACGAACCATTAAGCGGCGTGCTGGATCTGTGCCCGTTCACTGGAATTGCGTGTGCGAGATGGCCGGTCGAGCTACGCCTAGCACTTGGCTGATTGAGGACACTCTGTTCCGGATCATCGTGATAAACTCCCTCCGAGGCAAGCCGAATGGCTTCTTCATCCTCCTCAAGCACCTCGTCCTCATCCTCATCTTTGGTTCTTGCGCTTGTGATCAAGTACACACCCAGAAAGGTCATAGCGCATCCGCCAATGAACTTGCCCGCATTTGCCGCGGACTCCTTTTCAAAGTCACGATACAGGACTGCGCTACCGACGATGACGGATAGTGTGAAGAGCACAAACTGAGTGGGGATGACCTGTGTTGCATCGAACCGTTTCAACGCTCGGTTGACGTACTTGATCTGCATCACGGCTGTGAAGACCAACACTGCTACGAGCACATATGTGATCGGAAACGTCAGCGCCTTGAACACCGTATAGGAGAGCATGGACGCGACGCCCTTTGTTGAAAGGGCAGTGTAGCCACCTAGACACACCACAGGGTTAGCCGATTCGTTCCGAACGTAGAATGGAGATAAAATTTGAACAAATCAGAACATGCTTAGACCTACCGAACAAGCCGACGAGGCCAAGGTCGATAAAGATGCTCTTCTCGCCGTACTTGGAGCTGGCCCACATAAGCACACAGATGACGGCAATGGTGACGCCGAGGTACGTCTCGAACTCCCACGTGCTGATAAGGCTCCATATCTCCTTCGGCCCCAGCTTAGGATTGCTGTCGTTTGCGCTGAGCACAACAGTGACGGCGCCGGCGACAGCAATTAGCACGCCGAGCAAGTCGCGTTTGCGGAAGGGCTCCTTGAGGAAGAAAGGCGCCACGACGCAGTTGGAGATGAGCGCCACAACACCCAGTGGTGACACGATCGACGCCGGGGCGAAGCCGTACGCCAGGAAGTTGCCCGCCTCCCCAAGTGTCATCATGACAATGCCGGCCCACCAATACGGCGATTTGAGGTACGACTTGCGCGCCTCACCCGTAGCAATGGCATCTTCTCCTTCTCCCTCGTCGTCACCGTCGACCGTCCCACTCGCCTCCGTCGTTTCCGAGTGCATGCTCGCACTTAACAGCGGCTGGTCCTCTGTCGGTTCCTCGTCTTCCTCCTCGTCATCCAACCTGTCCGTCGCCACGGCGCCTACGTCTGCTTCGACGCCAATACCATTCGGGCTAACTTGATGTCGGCGTTCCTTGCCCGTGGTC
Organism: Verruconis gallopava; assembly: GCF_000836295.1. Classification (NCBI taxonomy): domain Eukaryota; kingdom Fungi; phylum Ascomycota; class Dothideomycetes; order Venturiales; family Sympoventuriaceae; genus Verruconis; species Verruconis gallopava. The sequence goes on along the minus strand of NW_015622137.1, from coordinate 351,188 downwards.
ATGGCCGCTGCTGCTAGACTGGACGTCCCGTACCCCTCGTCGCAGCTGCGCCGTTGGCCAGCCGTCCGTCTGCGTGCTCGCGCTAGGAGCTTCTGTCGCCGTCGCTGCTGCTCACCTAGCTTTATGTGTGCATACCGCTGAGTATTCAGCGCAAACGAGATGAGTACGTTGCCGCAGATCGCCGTTACGATACCAATCAGCGATGACCAGTCTCCCGCCGTGTATTTGCCATCCTTCAGAAACAGCGCGAGTAGACCTGACAATGAGGGCGTTGTCGTGTTTATTCCTGTGTCACTGCCCATTGTGGGAAGTCCGTCACGCTGTATCCTCATCGCCGCCGTCCTTCTGTTGCATCCGCTTTGTGTGAGTCTGTGTCCGCTTTTCGCTTATGTGATTGCTGCTGCTGTCGCCCTATCTCCGTCGTCCGTCTCCTAGCTAGGCAGCTGTACCTGCAGAAGCATACAACGGCAGCGCGCGACCAATACCTGACGCAAGCGTGTGAGAGCCAGGCCGCTGGCTGTTTCCGGCGGCGGCGGCGGCCCGCATGCACGTTAGGCCGAACAACTGGCTATGCGATCAACTGCGCCAACGTACAGCTGCAAAGAGAGTGACATGTGGCGCAAAAAATCGGCTGGGAAGCCAAGAAGATAGTTCGGCGCAGCGAGGCAAAGGTGATGGTTGCCTGTCGTTCTTCGTTCTTCGTATTAAACCCCCGTCGTAGGATGGTTGTTGCGGGAATCGTGGATAAAGAATGCGGAGCTTTGAGCGCCGAGCTGCGCGTGCGCTCGTTCGTGTGGCTTGCTGGTCTTCAGCACATCATCTCGCGTCTAGAAAGGGAAATTCTGATAGGCAAGACATAAATGTTGGTCATGATTATGAACCCATCGTCGTGTAGTCGGTTCCACCACAAATGGACGCACTGAGTGATCCCCAGGAGCCAGTTTGGATACCACAAAACGAGCACATACGCGTCGGACTGTCTCAGCCACGTGACGCCCAAGTTCAGAGGCGAGTTACGAAGTAACAAAGAAGTCAAGAAATGTGCTACCAAAGTGTGTTATCATCCATTCTCGCTTCCGTCGTACTTTACATCTGCCCTCTTAGTAGTACATTATCAAAGCTCAGCGAAGCCTACCAGTCTTTATAAAGCTCTCCTGCCGCGCTCTGCTTCCCAAGTCCATTCGCCAGTCTCAAACTCTTCTAATGCCCTAAGAAACCGGCGAATTGTATACGCATAAACATGACTGCTCATAGGCTCAACTTCTGCGCCGCCGCTGTGCTCGCCCGGACTAGCCACATATGCTGCCGTGTGGTGTGAATGACAATGGTTAAAAAGAGATCAAAACGCCCGCGGTATGCCCGCGCAACCGGCCCGAGAATAAAAGCAACTGCGCCCGCCAATCACTTGTCTATGAGAGCAGGAGAGGAAGATACAAAACACTATATCCAATACTGGTACAGGCACCATTCGCTCGGCTTGCTCGCGTGGTGATTGACAATGAGACTCAATTGAATCGAATAGAGGCGACAATTGCCGATTACGGTAGCTGCGTCGTGGTTCGCAGAACGAATGGAGGAATAAAATCAAGAGGGCGAGATAGAAGAATGACGCCAAGCTGGATGCCGTTATTACAAAGGTGTATGTAGGTAGTGTGCTTGCTGTGTATTTAGCGCACATGCATATACTAGAGTGCGTGTATATGTGTGCGTTTACGTTTCGTTCGCATGTTCGTGCTTTGTGTGGTGTTCTTATTGATGCCTGCCAGCGTCCCCATCGTCGGACCAGCGACCAGTTGCGTGTTATATTTCTACCGTCTTCATATCACCCATGTCGCCAATGCCCGAGTCAACCTTGCTCGTTTTACGTTCCGAGGCGGCGGATGCCTTCTCGCTAGTATTATCCGCAGCTGACTTCGTACCAACGCTCTCATTCTCTTTGTTTTTTGCAGTCAAAGTTCCGTTCGCCTCCGGAGCTGATGTCGAGGTTGCTTCAGGCAGCTCACCACTTTGCCGAGGTGTGTCTACAGAGACAAGCTTGCTATCGACTGGATTGGGTGGAGTTGCCTGCTTTAGTGTCTCCGAGTTCGTCTCGATTGTGAGAGGAGAAGACGCTTCTTCGGTCACCCTGGCAAGCGGACTTGAGATCATAGGTCGCAGGGGGCTTGAGCCAACAGGTGCCTTCCCACCAAATCGGTGAGGTGAGCGCCCGCGTTCCTTGTCGGATGTGGCCGAGATGGGGCTAGCGTATGGTGAAGAATCTGACATAAAAGCACCGCTGCCGACACTGGAGTTGATCTTCAGGCCGCCGCGCCCTGGGCCACGCCGTGCTTGGGTGCTGGGCCGACGCCCGTACTTCTGATCGCAGCGCCAGCGGAGAATCTCCATGTAGGGCGGGTCAGCGTTCTTGAACGGTTTGAACCGCAGCTCGTTGTTCTCCTCATCGACGATGATCTTATCACCTGCGCTAAAGTCGTCGGCCACGTTTGCGAGGAAGACGGCCCACGAACGGGCCACGACGAACTTGGTGTCATAATCACGGCCACACAGGATAACCTGTCCCCATTTGCCCATGGGTCCCGGTGCCAGGTCAACAGCGATCAGATTTCCGCCCCAGTCGCGGGCGAGCGGGATCCATGCGGGGTGTGTGTAGACGCGCTGTACAGCGTTGGGGGGTTGCGATTGCTGGCGCTCCTGTAGCTGCTCTCGCCATAACGCACCGCTGGCGCTCTGGCGCTCGATCGTGGGCACGACGGACGAACTGCTCGACGAGGCGCCCGCAAAAGCTTTGACGGGAATCGCTGCGGGAAGCATGTCCTCAGCCCTCTGGGCGAGATACTGCTCATTCACAGCACGCCAGTTGCACCACTCATCGTAGATCTCCTCACAGTCGAGCAGCATGCAGCCAAAGAAGATACCCGTGGGCCGACCACCATGTTCCTGCCCATCATGTACCATGAGCGACTCCCTAACATCCAAGGGCAGCGTGCAGTCAAGCTGGTGCTCGAGCTCGTTGATGTCGTTATTGGTAGCGCCCTCACAAAGGTTTTCGTAAAGCTCGGCGTAATTATCGCGCACCCATCGGTCAATGCGTTTCCACGAGTGTGCTACGGGCGGCGGCGGAGGCAGGCCGTCGTTGAAATTCTGCATCTGGATCTCGGTCGCTGGCTGTTTCTCAATTGAGCCCCGAGTGGAGGACCGTTCCGACGACTGGCGGCGCATGGCGGAGCGCATGCCGGGCGAATATGGAGAGCTGGGTGACATCCGACCATTGTTGGGAGAGGTGTGGCCGTTCACGGAGGCGGAGGACGATTGCGGAATGGCTTCATGGAGGTCGGTTCTCGATTCAATGGCGCTGGTTGCAATTGATGTGAGGGGGGCATGACGGCTCTGGGGTAAAGGGACATGCTGGCCTGTCCGATAAGGCGAGTCGTGTGAAGCATGCCTGTCGTTGGAGACGAGTGCTTGCCAAAAGTCCTTGAACATGCTGCCAACGCTGGGAGCAGACGACGCGTGTCAGCAAGGGGTAGAGTGGGGACAGTCAGGTCTATAGCAAAGGTACTTACGAAGCCATGGCGACAAGTTGAAAGCGTGTACAGCTGCTGCGCTGGGCTGGATTGGCAGTTGACTCAGGGTGAAGCAGCAGCACTTGTTGGGGATCTGGAAACTAAGCGAGTCGAGAGAACGGGGGAAAGGAGTGACGACAGGGTGAGGAAGCGACAGAAAGCGTGGGTGTTTGCTGGATTAGCTAGTAGAGCTCAGCATCTGGGAGGCAGAATGAGGCAGAGACCAAGAGAGATATCTCAAGGCTCGTCGTTCGAGGGCGGGAGGAAGAGACCAAGGTGGCCCTTGGCTGGAGGCGTGGTAGGATTTTGAGGAGGGTGCACCCGCGTCGGAAGGCGAGGGCGAGGGTGTGTTTACGGGTGGTAGGCTTGCGTGTTCCAAACGAGCGATGCTGGACGTCGAGTGCGAAGGTGGAAGTGGAAGTGGTTATGGATGCTGTAGCTGCTTGTCCATCGAAAAAAAGGACGGGCAAATTGGAGTCGTCACCCTTTCCACGGCCCAAAGAGATGGAAGTCGCGACCGTGCACGTTCAAGGAAGCAACGAGGATAAGGACTGTCCACAATAAGGGGAAAGAGCAAAGCGGAGCGCGCTTGTGTGGCTAAGTGGCTTTTCCCGTCTGCCCACCAGACCCAACAACCGCCCGTTCGCGCCCTGTGCTTGCAGCGCGATTATTTGGAGCGCGAGAAAAGGAACGTTAATTTATGTGACGCAGCCCTCGAAGCGTGCACAATGCCCGGGCAATCTCGCTGTGGCCGGCTCTCTTGCTTTTCGGTGTTCGACCGTGGCAACGATGGTGACGGCAACGACGACCACGACGACGGCGACGGCGACGAGTACGACTTTCCCCTGGCCCGTCTTTTCACGACCTCCCTCCCTCTAGCAAATAACCAATTGTTTTTTGGCCTGCCCACTCATCACATCCCGCCTCTATTGCAACCCCCCATCATCACTGCTACTCCGTCTTCAAAGAGGATTGTCGCGCATGAAGCCCATGAAGTACGTCCATACCTGGTACACACGCAGACAAGAACACACATGCGCACGCACGCTCCCGTTCCCAACCTATAAATGCGGCCGCTCATTTCTTCCGGCCTTTCGAGCTACTGTATGCGACATGCTGGTGCTGCGCCACAACCCGCGACAGGCGTCCCAAGAAGATCGTCCTGTCCATCCTCACCAAATCTGGCCTCCGTGGACCGTTATTTGCTCGTTCCATCTTTTGATTACTGCCTCTGCTTTCGTCCTCCCATCAATGATTCTCCTCAACCCCCCTCTCCCTCCCCTCCTACAGGGGATCCGCCCGGCCGCTGGCCGAACCGGGATGCCGCTGTTCTTTCGCGCCCCATCCAATCCGCATCGAATGTCCACCACTCACGTAACGTACACACGAGAAGATGAAAACGACGGACGCAAAAGTCGGCTATCAACTTTTTCCTCCGTTATCTACTCTCTGCTCTCTCTGCTCTCTCTCTCCCCTCTCCTTCTCTCCACTATGAACCTTAACCCCAGCTCACTCCGCCTCGTTCGCCACATCCGTTTCACCCATCCAGCGATTGTCTCCATTCATTTCTCCTTCACCCCACCTTTTACCGTTCTAATCTCTAAAGTTTGCCTTTTTTTTTATTCTTTCCCCCATTTCCCTAACGTGACTTCGCTTCCTTTGCATTAAGGTCCTCTAAATATTCTACGTCGAAGGGCACAGCAGGACCAAAGGCCCTGCCTGATCTGCGGTGTAACCCTGGTACAGGCTACTGCTATGGTTGAAGAAGCAGGGGCCCTGGGTGACAATTGAAGTTAAAGGCATTATTAGAAGAAAAGGAAAAAGAAGCCAAAAATTTCGATAGAACAAACGCCTGTCATAAAACGATTCGGCTGTGGCGGTTGGTTGCAGCATTAAGTTTTGCCACGTTTGCTGCTTAATAAAATGAGCCGCCCCAGTGGTAATTCCACGCGCCACGTGCTGTGTTGTTTGATACGGCCAGCGTTTTATTGGCACACCAACAATCGCAGAATCGATTGAAGAGGGTAGTCCAATGATATTTTCAGCTCGATTGCTTGCTCGATACCCTACTAGTACTCCACAGAAAAAAGCACACTATGGAAAATCGTTTACAATTCGCGCATGCGCCATTCCATGCTTCCTTGCCTCTCCCATAAAATAATCGTACATGAAGATAGCAGCGCTCTAAACACCATCCATGGACAACGCATCGAGGGAAAATTGACGTCCGGTATATCCTTTACGATCTCACCAGGGCATAACTGTGCACCTAGCTAAGGAAAGAGCAAAGGCAGCTAAGAGAAGGAGAAGAGAGGATAGTCAGGAAAGAACCTTGTGCTTCATGCGCTCAGTAACTCCAAGAATCGTCTGTAATCTTACTGGCCGAGATATGGAGGTCGAGATCGAGCTCGACCTCGTCCTCGGACATGGACGTATTTACGACGGCGCACTGGGGAACTGGCCGTAGAATGTGGTGTGAAATCTGTGACAGATCGCTGCGCAGAACTGAAGCGGAGACGCGGTGGTGAAGGCACGGAGGCGTTAGGGAAAATGCGGGCATCGTGGCCGCTGTGCATGAGATTCGCCCGCGACCTAGGTATGTCCGGGCTAGAATATGCGCGGTGATCAAAGTACGGGGAGGTATGTTGTTGTTTGTCGCCGAAAGGAGATGGTGAGCGTCGTGAATGTACTTGATAGCCCACGTCGAGCGGCTTGCCATGCTCAGCGTCGGGCGCGAACAGAGGATGCAGAGTCACAGGTGTTGTGCGGAAAGAGTTCGAAAGGCAGAGATCAAAGGCAGCTATTGGAAGATCCATCGTCTGCAAGGTCGTAGCGCTATCCCGCGGTGTATAAAGACGACAACCTTGCACCCGCTCGACATCGTACAGCCCGTCTACGCGACACTGGAAGCAATAACATACGTCAGCACGCTCACTTTCCATATTGGAAGTTGCCAAATACGCCGCCTCCACCAGGCGTAAGCGAGTTCTGATACTGGGACGGGCCCGGCGTCGACGCGAGGCCTGCAGCGTTGGTCAGTGGTGTGCTCGGCCCCTCTCGACTTATATACCCGCCCATACCGTTGGCCGCAGCGGCGGCGGCGGCAGCAGCAGAGTGGCCTTGCGCCGCGAGAACGAGCGCCTGAGTAGCCTGCGTTGCCGGGCCGCCAACGCCTGTTAGTCCCCACATCTGGCCGTTTACCTCCGCAGGCAGGCTGTTGTCGAAAATTTTCGCCTTCATCTGCCAAAAGACAGAACCTGTCAGCCAGGCGTCAGATCCGGCCTGGTGCTGCGTGCCGATGCGCTGGCAGCCAAGCTCATCTGCAAGATCTTGAAGTCCAGAGCGAGAGCCCATGCGATTGAGAATGTCGGTTGCCTGCGCATTGAGCACACCTCGACGGAGCAAGCCTTGCGCATGCCGAAGTAGGAACTTAACGTCCCAGATGTTGGGGAAGAAGATGCGAATGATCTCACGGTACTGCTCCTCGTCTGATGGCAACTTCCGCGCCCACATGATCTTAGCGAGATAGCCGAAGTCGTAGCCAGAATGGAAGGATATCCAGTGCACGTCGTCAGAGTATGCCAGGCCGGAAGTAATGAGCATGGACCCAAATTCCCTGACGTCGATACCAGCCGTCGCGTGCTTTTCAAAGTCGGAACCTGCCTTTTTCAACAACTGCAAAGATTCGTCGTTGTACATATCCTCCTCCGGCGAGAACTTGAAGTTGAATGTCCACGTGCATGGGCAGATTGTGATGTTGGAGGGATACGTTCCAGGCTTCAGATTTTGTATCTCCGTTGGAGCGACCTCTTTACCCTCGACGTTAAACAGTGTGATACCTAGCTGGATCATTCGGAGCATGTCGACGTTGGTTCGAAGCGTCTGATAGTGGTAGCTTGCTTTGCTCGGGAAGTCGCCCATCGGTCTTGCCACGATGCCCGGAAACTCGGTGTCCTGTTAGGTATTAGCACCTCCTTTCGACTGCGTATGATCGAGGTCGCCAGTACTGACCATGCTGATGTACGGATACTTCTCCACCAACTGCCTCAGCGCCTGCATCTCTTGCTTCAGGTTGTGCTTCCAGACGTCCCGTATCCTTGAATTGTTGCCTTTCGTAGAAAACGTATTTGCATTCGCAGCCTCATGTCCATGCTGCTGCTGTAATGCTGCGCCATGCGCAAAGCCGAGTTGTGCAGCTTGACTTGCCAGTCCTCCACTACTGTTCCCCAGCGCTGCGCTTACGTTGAAGCCGCCTGGGAGGCCCGCATTGGCTGTCTGCGGACCAAATAGATTTACGCCGCCATTGGGGCCCCCACTAAAGCCCGGGTGCGCACCAAGATTGTGCTGTAGACTCGCGGCTGGGTGTTGGAGATGTGATGCTTGTGGTATTGACTGGTGTGTGAAACCAGCGAAAGGGTTGGAGTTTTGATGCGGTCTGTACGTCCGCGCCTGCGACATCTTCTAACCTGTGATTGTCTTTTTAGAAGTGTTTTCTCAACAAGTTATGTCTCATGGCCGTGCGAAAAAGACGTGATTTTGTGCGGCGAGCTAACTTGCGGTGGTTGCTCAAGCGTAGATTGGTGTGTCGCGATCGCGGGAGCTGCAGGCGTTGCTCTGGCTTTCCTGGCCTAAAAGTCTTGGCATGGTGTCGCTCTCGACTTGCGGAGGTCACTTGTCGAACACATCTGCCAACAACTCCTAATCACAACCACAAGGTGAGTCTACATCGCTTAGAAGCTCCGGAAGCCAGGAAACTGACACAATCAGTCGTGATGGCACCTCCAAATTACACAGGTTTCGACCCCCAGAAGCTCGTTCGAGCGTCAGGTCCGAACTCCGCCGACCCATGGAAAAGATAGTAAGCTGCTTTTCTTCAGTCTTGTCCAGGCCAACAGGTGACTGACTATGAATAGCGAGGCGTGGAGATACACGGGTCCCTTCAGCACGCGGAACCGCTTCAGAGGGTCGTTCCCGGGTCTGGGAATCGGCGCGGGTGCTTTCGCCGTATATCTAGTGGTGGAGGCTCTGTTCTTCAAAGACGACCATGCGCATGGCAAGGAGCACGGAGAATCAGGGCATTAAGATGAGCTGGCCACGGCATTAGGGTCGCAAGCATGGCGTTATGCAATCTATCGAGGTGTTGGCAGCCACTAAGCTCTACGCTGCTTTGTACATATCCACGAGCTTTGTATCACAAGCGAAGAAATCAGAATACACCGTATGTCGAGCTTAGCATAGTTGTACGGCCCGAAAAAAACGATCTGGATTGCCGTAGATGTGTTGAAAGTCTGTGTATGCAATGGCTAGACATCTGAAAAGACGTTTAAGAAGCCGTTAAGCAACAGCACAGACATCGCCTTCCATCAATGGAATCATCAAATTTAAAACTTCGCATTCTCTTTCCAAACGTGCATCAGAAATACGTGCATTTTTATCAGTTGCCGCGACGTACATTTGCTTTCTCGCTAGTCGGTGTCGTCTTGGCACGCTGATGACGAACGGGGATCTTCAAAAGTAGCACAACCTCGAGCAACATCGTCATCCACCAAACATTCTTTCGGCCAGGCGCTTTCACGCGCTTGCAGCTCCCGGCCAGTATCTCCTATCACGCCATTAAGAACAAGCATGCAGAATTTCCCTCAATACACAGCTCTATCATTATGCCGCGCACTTTCCCTCCAGTCGACGGCAAAGATGCAACATCCCACACCCTTTCTCCCTCGCTGATAGAGTCTACTGCCGGCTTCACAGCAGGTCTGGTCGCCACTTTGGCCGTTCACCCTTTTGATGTCTTGAAAACTCGACTGCAATGTTAGTGAACTTTTTCTTGAAATCCATATCTCCACTTCCAAAGCAGTGGCGTGAGAGCGCTATTAACGTTTTCAACTAGTGGACACCTCGAGAGGGCAATGGGGGAACTCCGCAAGAATTCTCCAGCAGATTATTCATACGGAGGGTGGATACTCTGCACTCTATAGAGGCTTGATGCCAAACATGATCGGAAATTCCGTATCTTGGGCATTGTATTTTTTATGGTACTGCTTCAACCTTACTCGGTCCACGTGACTGAAGAGCCTTCACTAACATGAACGATAGGTACCGTAATCTCAAAGATCTCATTGCAACGTATCGTGGCCAAGGAGTCCAGTTGACTTCTGCTGATTACTTCGCTGCATCTGGGATTTCTGGTACGTGTCCCACCAGAGCGAGCCACCTTGGCCCAAAAGCTAATCGACTCGAAAGGTGTACTTACTTCCGTGTGCACAAACCCAATTTGGGTTATCAAAACGCGCATGCTCCAGACAGGGCGGAACTCTCCAAAGGCTTACCGAGGAATTTCGCATGGTATTGCCGAGATAGTGCGCACTGAGGGCATAAAAGGGTTCTGGCGAGGCTTGGTCCCCTCTCTCCTCGGAAACTCGCATGGGGCCGTTCAGTTTGCGGCCTACGAAAATTTAAAGAACAGAAGTCGATCAAAGTTGGGGCCTGGTCAGGAACTCAGCAACTGGGACTACCTAGTCTTAAGTGGCAGCTCCAAAATTTTTGCTGGCAGCATCACATATCCGTATCAGGTGGTAAGGTCAAGATTGCAAACCTACGAGGCTGGCTCAACGTATCGAGGAGCTGGAGATGCTGTCGTGCAGATATGGAGCAAAGAAGGTGTGAGAGGTTTTTACAAGGGGTGAGTTGAACTGCTTTCCTTAATTCACTGACATGTCTTTGCTAATTTTTGAAAGCCTATTGCCGAACATCATTCGTGTTTTGCCATCTACATGTGTTACTTTTCTCGTCTACGAGAACACAAAATATTACTTGCCGCGTCTTTACAATACCGCTGTGAAGATCGAGGTAGAGTAAGGATGTGCCATCTCTGCTTTAGCTGCACGTCTTTGGGATCATCGAGGAGCGGGGATTGTACCTATTTCGCGCCTCATGGCCCACTTCCACACAAAGTCAAACCTGCTTTATGTTATGCAAGGAGCAGAGGCGTAGATGTGGCATTTTGGTTGCTCGGGACTGTTCTCCCGAAATGTCTCACCATTCTCCTATCACAGGCGCTAGGCCGCTCCATTGTCTCTAGCAGCAGTTGTGTTGAGCAATATACCCCTTGTTACGATGCATAACATATTGCTAAAGCAAGTGTCTAAAGTTTTTGGTCAGAGAGACAATCGCGACGTCGATCAACGCCGTGTGTTTCCGCATCGCACTAACGACGCATTTTTTCGAGGAAGTCCTCTGCTCCTGAGCTCCTGAGTAGGAGGAATGCTGGTTAAAATGCTGACGCACAGCTAACACAGAGGAATTCCCAGTCGTCATTGGAGAACCAAGTGCTGCAACTGTCACAACACACCCAAAAATTTGTCAATAGAATTACGACAGCTGGACTTAGCCATCTATTGATATGGTACTGCTATCACGACATTGTTCCATGTAATGACAATGGTAGACATTGGTACCTTGAACTTCCTAGGGACGAAATGCTCGGCTAGATACGTCTCGGATTTGAGATTGCACAAGCAAAGTCCAAAACAACAATCGCCAACTGCCTTGGCGTCTTCAAGAGGCTATCAAAGAGCTGGGGGTTGATGATCGGATAGTAGCCTCCAAGTCAACGCGACTGAGCAACGAAAAGGACATGAGACAGCACGAGATGATTGCTCTACGGTTTATCTACATTTCAAGTTACCTGGTCGCGGGGGAGAAACTCGAAGCAGATAGATATCTAGTCACGTGCTGGCTTCCGATACCAAAGACTGTTTGGGCTGATTGGCAGGCACAAGTGTTGGATTGGATCGAGAACTACATGGAAGTCGTGATACGGCCGGCCATTGACTACAATCAGAATGTCTCACGTATGGAATGTTTAGCACATCTGGCAACTCGGAAACACATCCGTGCAATGTTCAGACGTATCTGTCCATATCAAAGAGAATCACCTCTGCCTTCATCAAGCACTTACTACGATCCGATGGATTCAAGCAAACGAACTTATTGCAAAACGCGAAAATATGCTGTCATCAGAAGGCACATTGGTTTGGAGGCTATCTTGGCCCGAATCCGCGGACCTCCTCTTCACCATACGTGCCCATTAATGATCATGAGCGACGTAGGAAATCAGCACCGGCCCTGCATAATGACGAAAACATGTTGTTGGATCTGCGGGAGGAAATGGACAGCATGCGAGCGGATATTGAGCTCAAAAGTGTGCATTGCAAGCTTGATGAGAATGGACCAAAAGCGCATGTTCTCATGAAGCTGACGAAGCAACAAGAAGGACTTGCATCACGCGCTCGCATACATTTAAAAAAAAAAAAAAAAAAAAAAAAAAAAAAAAAAAAAAAAAAAAAACTCTTACAGAGATATGGACCTTAACTCTCACGCCAGCTCTCCAGTTACTCAAGAAAACTTCAAGCAATCTCACCCTAAATATCATGGTGCACGGTTACCGAGAAAATTTTCCAACCTTTTTGTTTCCAAGGCTTCGAGGAGCACACCCAATCTTTGTAGACATGATATACGTTCTGGCAGTAATAATGAAACTGGTTCGCAGGAGGAGGATGAGAAGTGCCGTGATTCTGGAGAGACTGCAGCTGAGCAGCGAATTTTCAGCTTTTCTTCGACAGGAAATGAGTTGCCTACACCAGTGCAGGGCTCGCCTTTCCTTGCCGACCGTCAAGTGTTCACAACTAGGTCCTCGATACAGTTATCAGACCTAGTTGACATCTATCATTCTGGAGATGAAACGAGCCCTGGAGATATGTATCGACCTCACAACTTGGTAAAGCCCTCAACAGGAGATCTACCTCGACGAGTTGCCTTACACGTAGCCCGCACCGATTTCCAGCAAGACGAAACCGAGAGGGTTCAAATGAACAATTTACAATGTTGCATTGGTCCAAATGTTAGGGACGAACGGACCAGCAACTGCAATATTTCCAATGGCATATCTCACAAAAATACAGCGTTTAGCCCGCGTAGCACAAATAGATCAATGAAGATTGATACTGGAACAGTGATCCCAGCAGAAGGCCCGCCTATGCCTGAACTTCCAGAGAAGTCGAGATTCAGAGTTTCCAGTGTCATATATCATGATGGCAATGATATCTCGCAATCTCAGTCAGCTCCGCTTGTTAATGATAACCTGCCCGCGCGTTCTTTATCTTGAGCGAACATATAAAAAAAGGGATGAGCGGCGGGCAGAGGACCAAAAGAAAGGCAGTCTAGGGATCGTCAAGTCTGCATCATTAGGTTTTGGAGACAGCTGGGTGCTCTTGTATTTGAGTTAGCTGGTCACAATATGTCAATGATGTGGCTTAGCTAATGTCAACAGTAAGAGACATGAGCAGCGGCGTATTGAGATGAAGTAGTTGATCAACTTTGGGAAGCAGGCTGACGGACTAAGACAAGATGTGATGTTATATCTACCTATGCGCATTTTACATTCTCTTGGTAGCTCAGCTGTGTGCGCCAGTCAGCTTCAACTAATATGCTGAGGTCTATTTAAGACCTCATTCCAAGAAACTTCATATCTCCTTCACCTCGGTTCAACGCGTCCATGATTTCACACCATGCGTTAAGAAAACGGCTGGGTGGTTTCTTGTGTTCATCAAGTCCGTCATGAATCGTGCACGCTTCACGATGTGGGGTTTTCGCATCACTCATACACGTATTCGTGTTAATTCCACATAGCCATTATCTTCACCAAGACCTAATCTTCGTTTTCGCTGCTTATGTAGTAGAAAGTAGAGCCCTTGCTTTCGAGCGCACGCGTATCGATACTGCTATTGTTCGGCGCGCTCGTACCATCGTTGTTTAAGAGTCCAAGCGTGCGAGGTACTTTCTCCTAGTCTCTTAGTAAATACATCATGAGCAGGAAAAGGGAAATATGTGCGTACGTGTTGCTGTTTCTTTAAAGATTTCGTCATGACCTTTCGTGGCTAAGTGCATGGCGAGATCTGTGTCCTCACCTCTGATATTGACATACGCGTTGACGCTCGTAGTGGTTAGATTGGTATTCTCTTCGTTCTCATCCTTGATCATCTCGTGGCTGCGCTTGTGCAACGTCTCTAGCAAGCCCGAAGAAGGCGACAGAGTCGCACGTGGAAGGCCTCTACTGCTCTTACCAAAGAATCTATCCGGTTTCAATTCTGTAAAGGAATGACAGTGAGCAGAAAGTTTTGGTGTTCCATGAGGCTCACGTTTCTCGAGCTTGACGTAAGTGTCATCGTCGTCATCGTCAATCAGGTTGACGTGGTGAGGCTCCTGACCGTCCTTTCCAAACGCCAGTCGCTTCGCTGATGGAGCTGACAAGCACTTAGAGGTTTTACGAGAGGCGTGTGTCGTGGCAGAGCTAAAAGAGGAAGAATTTTTGCTACTGTTGTTCCGAACCTGCTTTCGAAGCGCAGTGATTTGTTGGTTTAGTGCTGAGGCACTCGGAGCTCGACCTAGATAAGTTGCTGAAGTTGACGGAGTATTAGCTCGCTAAAGCAGTTTTTTGGAGACAGACGGCACGGTACTTACGCCATGCTGCGATGATGCTATTGATATCCTTGTTCCAGTTCTTATCCTGACCAGAACCAATAAGGGCCAAGAGAAGCTGGGAGGGAAGAGGTTAGTCATTCACGCACGAGAATATTGCATAGGAACATCTAGGGCAGTCCATTACTTGAAAATGAGCTTCTTGGTTCCAGGTGATTCCACGGGGCATATTTTCGGTGTGGTGGTGTTCGACAAGGATATAGAAAGGCTGGATTGGCAAGTAAGGTGAGCAAGAAGTGTTCTAATGCTCTCTGGACAGAGAGCCAACAAGGTGTAGATGTATGAATTGACAACTTTAGAAGATTAGACAAGATAATAAAGTATGGAAGTAGAAATGCAAACACTAGTGAGAACAATCGGGTAGTAAAAGTCCAATAAGTCAATCATCTTAACTAGATTGATAGATGAAATCTTCATAGGGGTAAATAACATGTAAAGTGGCCTCACCTAGTCTTGAAAAAGCGATCAGTTTAGTCTTAGGATCTACCTAAGGTCATAGTAGAGCGAAATAAGAGTACCACCGGAAGGAATGTCAACCACTTCCTTAGCGATTTGGCTTATGGAGGAATTTAGACCATCAGCCATATCAACCTCATGTTTAACGGCTTGTGTAACTTGTCAGTAATATTGTCGGGACGAACAAATCTTTTTACTTTAAACTGCGACAGTCTCTCCAATGTCACATAACCCTATTTCCTCCCCCCATTTCAAGCCTGCCTCTCTTGCTTTTTCTTCAAACCTTCTTGGTGGAAGCGTGACCTCCTCATACTGTCCGCTAATCCCTCCGCGGATAGTACCGTAGTGCATACCAATTGATTTTTTACTTTTGATATCTTGATGTATGCAAACTGCGTCTTCTGGCGCGCAATGTACTAATGACATGAATGTCCTTGGCAAAAAACACCCGATTGGTAGCAAGGCAAGGTCAAATGGTCCGTATAACTCGCCTATCTCTTCAAATGCGGGACATCGCGGAAGTGACTTTTCGTTAGTATTGAGATCTTCTTTCGTGATAGACCGATAACCCGTATCGCCTGCGAAAAACAGATTTTTCCTGTTTCCATCTGAGATGTTTTGCACCACCCAAGAGCACCACAGAGTGCAATTTCTGTCGGAAGGAGTCCTTGCTGAGGTGTGCTGTGCTGGTGTGCAGACGATCTTTGCGGAACCGACGCCATCAACAGTGGCCTCAATCTCGTCCCACCAATCGAGTTCTGTGACTTGATCCGCAGGTATTCCACATGACACGAACCAGCTTTTATTATTCAGACCACAGAGGAAGTGCACAGCATTCGTCCTACGTGCATACAACGTCCTAATTGCGTCCACATCTAAATGGTCGTAGTGATTGTGCGATATTAGAACAAGATCGACATCTGGTACATCCTCTAATGCGCATGGCAGCGGACTGAACCTTTTTGGACCTATGCGTGCCCACGGACCCATCTGGGTAGCAAACACAGGGTCAAGCAATATTCTCAATCCTCTCTTGGCTCCGTCCGCTACGGGTAGCTCAGCCAAAAAGCTGGCATGTCCAAACCACGTGGCACGAAGTTTGTCTTGCTGATCGAATCCCCAGTTCGGGGTTCTGATCTTGACCAGCTCATCACGTGTGGACGGAACTGGCACATAGTTCTTCTTCTCATTCCCCCAGCCAAATCGCGTAGCGAGGAGGCTCATGACTGAGGGAGAGGCAGCTTTTGCTGAGGGCCATGGGTTTCTGAATGAAGTAGGAGGGCTATTGACATGATGGTCCGGAGCTCCTAAGTACTTTCGTCGGCTGAGCAGCTTCACACTCGTGGACGGAGGGGGATTCGAAGAAAATGACATATTAATCTGATCGGTGCAAATGTTCACACAGGTCGGCACATTCTTGGACTTATATGAGGATATAGGAGCAACTTCATGATGTCAAAAGCTGGACTAGCATACGCGGACCAAGCGCTCGTGCTGGTGCATTTTGGTCGGACGAATTGATAACTCCGATGGCTGACCTCGGTGCCTTGAAGGCTATCGTATAGACGGCCACATCAGTTAAGACTGTTGATACTTGATCAACGGTGTGAATGCCTTAAGCTACAGATTGCAAATTCCTTGGTTGATACAATCGTTGACGTCAATCAACGGTGAAGCCGACTCGGGTTAATAAAACCTCGACAGAGCTTGAAGCCTGAGGCATCAAAAGATTTATTTGATGGTCATACCATCATGCAGGAGAAAGCTCAAGAAACTGTTGGATCCGCGTTCCACTCTTTCATCGCAATGTACTTTAGATAATTATCTCCTTGTCACATCCATCTCAAATATCACAATGTTAATCGCGCGGTCATTATTGCGAACGACACGCGTATGCGTCGTTCGTACTGCTTCCACAAGGCCAGTGCTAGCATCCAATACATCGCTATGGCTTCGATACAAGAGTGATTCTTCGTTTCCATCAAAGCCTGGAAACTCAGATTCAACGTTCAAGTCCCCGCAGGAGTTGCAGTACGACCCTGTAAAAAGATTGAACCGACAACAGGCGAAGCAAGACGCATCATCAGAGAAGCCGGCGGAATTTGATGAAGGCGCTGCACCATCAAAGGGCGCTACTTTAGAAGGCCAACGCCAATCCGAAGGATCGGGCCATACAGAACCACGAGCAAGCGTAGATACATCGTCCAAATCAGTTGGTGGAAGCGAGACTCCAGAAGCTCCCCAACGACCTTCGCAGCCACTGCCTGACTTACGACACGGTATACCCTCAACATTTGCAGAGGAGTTCCTAAACAAATCGGCCGCTTCCACTCAGGGAGAAGCAGATTCAGCTGGCCAGCATCGCATCAATCTTGACGATGAGGCGAGACATGAGCGCTCTTCAGGGTTTGGAGATGGTGCTGAAAGAGAACAAGGTGAGCTGCCAAAATCAGCGTATCAAACATCGATCGACAAGCGAAGAGATGCCATGGCCAAATGGTTCTATATCGCTTTTGGTGTACTTCTGACAACCGGAAGCATATACCTGGGCCGGAACTGGGATACAAAAGAAGAAGAGGAGGCACATCCAGAAGCACCATCAGGATGGACCTTACCTCTCTTCTGGGAGCGCATCAAGGCGCGGATGAACAGTCAGCGAAGCTACTACACCGAGCCGACCTTTCCCAAGCTGTTGCCGGAGATGAATCCCCCTCCTCCATATACGCTCGTGTTAAGTCTGGAGGACATGTTGATCCATAGTGAATGGACTCGAGAACACGGATGGCGCACGGCAAAGCGACCTGGGTTAGATTATTTCCTTGGTTACCTGAGCCAGTACTATGAACTTGTCCTGTTTACGACCATGCCAATGGCGTATGCAGATCAAATTGTGAAGAAGTTGGATCCGTACCATTTCATGACATGGCCGCTCTTCCGCGAGGCCACTCGCTATGAGAATGGTCAATATGTCAAAGTACGTACTAAATCTTTACACTGATTACTTCGCTAACATATCCAAATAGGATCTATCTTACCTCAACCGACCGCTATCGAAGACGATCATCATCGACACAAAGAAAGAGCATGTCAAGAACCAACCAGAAAACGCAATTATTTTGAAACCATGGACCGGTGATCCGAAGGACAAAGAACTAGTAGAACTCATTCCCTACTTGGAGCATATCGCTGCCATCGGCGTTCCAGACGTTCGTGCGAGTTTGAAGGCATTCGAGGGAAAGCACATTCCTACAGAATTCGCCGCTCGACTAGAACGATCCAGAGCAGAGTTCAACAAACAACTCGAAGAAGAGCGAGCCAAAAAAAGTAAGCGCTCCGCAGGAAGCTTCATCAGCAACATGCTAGGCTTGAAGCCTCAAGGCGGCATGACCTATGATGGCCAAACCAGGGTCGCGGACGAGCTGGCTCAAGGCAAAATGCTCGCTGATCAAATTCGCGAGAATGGTATTAGACAGTACCAGCGCATTGAAAAGGAAATTAGGGAGAATGGCGAAAAGTGGCTGGCGGAGGAGAAGGAGCTCGAAAAGAAGATGATGGCTGAGCAGATGAAGTCGTGGCAAAAGGGATGGTTCGGCTTTGGAGGTTCAAGCAGTGAGAAGTCGACTGGTGCTTAAGCACATAGCATGGGCGAGATGATAACCTTTCCACTCTTCATAATATGTATAAACATCTAGGTTTGACGACGGGTTAACACACAGCGGCGCCAAGAATACCCGCACTTGCTTGTGCTATAGAGGCCTCTCTCGACCTGTTTGAGGAACATTGGGTTGCATAGCGTCGTGTATAAAAATGTTATTTTCTACGAGTGCTCCTTGCTAGTTGCATAGCAATTTTAATTTACACATTATGTGCGATGTCAACAACATACGTATTACAATGTGCATAGCTGTTGGCGGGTGACAATGCTGAAGTAGCAACTTTTGAATTTCACGGATCTTTCTGCAAAAAATAAAACTCTACAACGAGTAGCTAGACAGACAAACGTCGTTTTAAATTTTAAAATTCGTTGTTTAGCCCTCGTGGCGAGCAGGAGTTTTCTGCGAATTCCGCACCTGGATGGCGACGTTGCCGGACAAAGTCCCGAAGTTTGAAACCCTTCCGCCTTCGGGCTCTCCACATGCCTACCTTGGAATATCAGCTACTTGGAGTAGAAAGAACTAGGAGGCGGGGAAATTCTGCAGGGCACATGTATAAAGAATGGAAGGATTCGCGGTGACCGTCCCCTTTTGTCAATCCGTAAACCTCTGTCAATTCCTGTTCACCTTGATTCAAGATGTCTAGCAACGTTAGTAGCACAGCGAACTACGTTGTTCCTTTGCTCCTCAACGGCAAAGAAGTAACAACTTCTTCAACCTTTGACGTGACATCTCCAAGTACAGGACAAAAACTTTGGCCCTGCTCATCTGCCTCCAAAGAAGATGCCTTGGCTGCCATTCAAGCTGCAGAAAAGGCCCTCCCAGCTTGGGCCAAAACAAAGCCAGCTCAACGCAGGGACATCATACTGAAGGCAGCTGATCTTCTCGCAGTGAGGAAGGATGAGAGCTTAAAATACATGTGCGAGGAGACAGGCGCAGATGAGACCTTCTTTGAGGTGATATTCGACATGACCTTGGAGATGCTTAAAGACGTAGCCGGCCGCATTGCTGTGGCTCTTCAAGGAGAGATCCCGATATGTCGACAGGAAGGAACAAGTGCGCTGCTCCTCAAGGAGCCATACGGTGTCAACTTTAGTATTGCTCCGTGGTAAGCAAATCGAATCTCGAATCTATGCACGAGCTAAGAGCAAGGCAAGGAATGCGCCATACGTGCTGGGTATGCGTGCTATCATATATCCCGTCGCTGCGGGGAACACCGTGGTGTTCAAGGGATCAGAACTCTCACCACGCTGCTTCTGGGTATTGGGACGAGTGCTGACTGATGCTGGGCTGCCGGACGGAGTACTCAACACGATTTACCATCGACCGCAGGATGCTGCGGAGATCACGCAGACAATCATCGAGCATCGTGCAGTACAGAAGATAAACTTCACTGGTAGCACTGCTATAGGAAGTATTATCGCTGGTCTGGCTGGTAGGAACCTAAAGCCAGTGGTTATGGAACTCGGAGGCAAGGCTAGCGCAATTGTGCTTGACGACGCAAACTTGGAGACCGCGGCTAGGGAGTGTGCTTTGGGTGCATTCTTGCATGTAAGAATCCTTCCATCTGTGCGCTACAATCAACAATAGTGTAGGTTCTGACAAGCTCTAGACCGGTCAAATATGCATGTCTACGGAGCGGATTCTTGTCCAGAAGACAATTTTGCCCGCATTTCGCGATGCGCTGCGGCAGGCTATCAGTACCATTTTCCCAGCTTCAAAGCCAGGTGTGACAGTTACGGCTGCCGCCGTGGAGAAGAATAAGCGTTTGATCAACGATGCCGTCTCGAAGGGTGCAAAGGTGATCCACGGTGACCCAAGCATTGAGGAATCTACAAAGACGAGGATGGCGCCGATCGTGGTCGAAGGTGTTTCGAAAGAAATGGACTTGTACTACACGGAGAGCTTCGGGCCAAGCGTTAGCTTGATTCCGTTCGAGACAGAGGAGGATGCTATCGAAGCAGCTAACGATACCGAGTATGGATTGAGCGGTGCAGTGTTCACAGAGAATCTCGCGAGAGGGCTAAGAGTGGCCAAGCAGATTGAATCGGGGTAAGTTTAAGCAGGCCGTCTAAACAAGCGAACACAGTGTAACAACGGACTTGGGTAGTGCCATTCACATCAATTCGATGAGCGTTCACGACGAAGCATCGCTCCCACATGGCGGAGCTAAGAAGTCTGGCTTTGGGCGATTCAACGCGACATGGGGACTGGCTGAGTTCTTGAGGACGAAGACAATCACATTCCAAGAGTGACCGCGTCTCTGAACCAAGAGCAGCCGTTCGTTAGCTCTACAGTGTGCTGGTAGGACTGTGCTCGAGGCTGGGAAGAAAGGATTCATAGTTAGCAAAGTCTCGAGAATGAGACGGACATGCGAACGATGTTGAACAGGCAAGCCTGGTGACTGCTGTACACTACTTACGATTCACGGACACTCCGAGCTTATCTGCGTCGATGAGCGAGGTGGCGTTCATTTAACCAATTGATTTCCGCAGTCGACAGCACGATACGCCCTAAGGATCACGTGCCGAGTGGAGTGACGCGGGTGCCAGGCTGGGAAACCCCGCAGATCTGGCGTTCTGTGACGTGAGACGTCGATCCGTCCGCACGGGAGGAATACCGTTACATTCCAGATTCCACCAAGAGCGGCCTGGATCTTGACGGCGGGATATCGCTGCGGCTTGCAGCAACACCTCTGCAGCTCAGCACACATCCAGCCTCGAAATCCAGTCGCATTCCTCTTGCACAAGCTGTCTGTCTTCGTCTCAATTCGACTGAGATCGATCCTTTCCCACATCAGGTGCAATGGGCTGCGGAGGCTCGAAAGAAAATAAGACGCCGGCGGACGCGGAGATCCAGCAGCCTGTCCGTAAGGTGCGTACCAACTTTAGCGACATCCACTACGACGAGCCTGCCTCGGGGCGACGCGACACCGTATACGCGCCATCCGAGATTCCGGAGTCGCGCAGACCGACCGAGATCCCAGAGGAGGGCCAAGCGTCGCCTCCGGCGGCCACGTTTGTTGGCACGGATGGTATGCTCAGTCCCGGATCGCCAGCCTCGCCCGCTGTAGGTACGCAAACAACCGATCCGATTGCGAAGACGTCGTGATGTTTAGGCTGCGGCTGAACACACGACAGGGCGAAGGCGGAGTTGGTACGAGAAATACAAAGAGATGACGAAGAATAAGAGCATTAGCGATGAGGATATGAAGAGAGTTCTTGGCATGAACAGAGCGGAACTTGAGCAATGGGCAAAGGACCGTCCGGGAATCGGGCCTAGGCAAGAGAGTCAATTTGCGGGTGACGTAGGATATATGGGCAGCGGCGGTGATTCAGGATGATGTGTGTACGACGTTAACTTTCCTCCAAGTAGCATGTCTTGTGGTTCATGATGTGGCATTTATTCTGTGCGGAGACGTTCAAACGTCTGCATTTATTGCGTTTTGGCGGTGAGGAACGAGTTTATGTACATACACGACGAGCTAATTTACGAACGCGTGACCTGTGCTAGATAGGTTATATTGTTCCTATTGCCGACGATGTCGCTTGCCGTTTGACCTTGGTTCGAATTCGAACTGCTTTGTTAACTCGTCATGTGCGACGTCAAAAATGATTCCTCATTAGCAGACTCAAATCGCTTAGCCCACAAGGCTAGTTGTGATGCAAGACAATCAAGGCGAAGAAGCACACCTCTCTATTATTTGATTACATGAAGAGACTGAATAATTTGCTTGACGAAGACTGCGATATCCTATGAACCATGTTTTATATCATAATAGCCGCCTACAATTTCGAAGGAAGCTTAGCATCTCCAGGGCGAACATCCTTCAACTCAGCAACATCCAAGGCCACAAGCGTTCGAGATACTGCATTATAGCCGGCAATTGTCAAAACTAAGGCATCTAGTGAGCACACTACAATGCCTTCTTGATTCGTACGTTTACTCACCAAGCTCGAGAATCTGTCGTTCGTCAAGCAATTTCCTGACCGCCTCGAACACTTCGTCTGGCACCTTTATATCCTTGGTCATGCAATCCGTAAACTTAAGCACTGCCCAATGCTCGCTCTTTAAACCCTTTTCACCATCCTTGCCGACATATCCAGGCAGGATTGTTCTCACAGTTTCCAAGCCTTCAGCACTTACACCGGCTTTCTCAAGAAGAGGTGCATGGTGCATCCATTCAAAGGCAACACCATTCAGAGCCCCTACTCGACACATGGCCAGTTCCATTATGTCCAGTGGCAGCGTGGATTGGTTCCTGATGGCGCCAAAGAACTCGAGGAAACCTTTGAACAAAGCCGGAGAGTGTGCTAGGGTCTGGTATAGCGGCCCAACCCCGTTTTTGTCCCCTGAGGCCTTCAGTCTAGATAGGAAATCCTTCACTTCCTGATCGGATGTCTCCGAAGGATTTCTTATATACTTCAGTCGCATTGTGAATATCTAGCGAACTTCGTCACGGGCGTGTAAAAAATTGTTTGCACGGATAGGCGTATTTCTCTGGGGTATACTTGAGTCCAAATCCAGTATCTACTGTACGCTTTCGTTGTGGACAAAGTGGCAGTATACGTCGCTCAACCTCGGCTCAACTGGGATCTTTTAGACAACCCCTCGAACACTGATCGCTTCGCAGACTTTTGACTGGGAAGACAATATTGTTGCATCGAAAAGCGTACCCTGTTAATGTGCGACTTGAACATTTGTTCGTATCACAACTTTTTCTCCATTGCATTGATACAAAGTCATGATCACAGTTCCCTCTCTAATAGCTCTCCCTTACTTTCCACTAGCTATTGATGGGCGGCACGAGTTCTGGACTCCAACCATTTGGATTCTGCGGCAAAATCTTGCATCACAAGCAGCGGGGATATGTTATTGGATAAAATCATCACCGTGCAGTCGCCCATTTGAACTTCTTGCGGTTCCTGAACAAAGCTGAAACGTCATAATCATGGTCGAAGCATGTTTCTGATAATGTTTGCGAGGACTTAACTGCTCCCGGAAACCCACGTTTGTGAGATGCGTTTATTAAGCTTTCTAGAGTAGGTCAGTAAGGATCTATGTTATGTTCTCTGGTGGCATATTTCCCGAGGTTCTGGCACTAGTTCGTGACCACGCATCGCCAAAGACTAAGTACATGGGTAACATATCTTCTCCATTTATCTGAACTACCTAATTAGGCAAGGCGTCCAACGTGATCTGGCGATCCCTTCGCGCGCATTGAACTTCCCAAGGGTCAAAGCAAACCACTTGTTACGAAGAAAACGCGTCGTAAAGCCGCAACTTAAAGCGAAATGATATTTTGAGCCTGATAGCAGCCGCATTGTCTTCCGCCACCGCCTCGCCGCTTGCGCGGTCATGTCGCGCCGTACTTGCTACCATTGCGATGTCTGGAGCAGGATCTCCACATGTCGCGGTGGCGCACACAACTGCCATCACGCCTCCGCAACGCAAGCGCAATTACGTTCCGAATTCGAGGTCGTCAGATTCACTTCCAGAATTGGATGAGATATTGCCCGCCAGGATCGATGCTCGCTTGAAGATGGGGTCAAGGGCATTGGCGCTGCCACAAAACGTATCGGCGGGGTTGCAGAGCACCGCGACGCTTTTGCCATACAACATTTTGAATAAACATCAGGATGAAGATAGAAGTAATAAAGCCTCCAGGGAATGCACAGGGAAGAAGGCGGAACCGAAGCTCGATGCAAAGTCAAAAGACTGCAATGTGACTAGCACGAAAAAGAGGAAAACAAAGGAGAAGGCCAATGCTGTATCTAGGAGATCCGTGAGCGAAAGAAAGAGAACACAGAGGAACCAAAACTCAGAAACTCATGGGATGACGGTTGGAAATCACCTGGATGAGTTAGAGCGAGTTGGGACTACAGGATCGGCTAAGTCCACAGCTAAACGCTTAGCAAGAACTGGATTAAGCCGGAAGCGAAGAAAATTAGAAGACAAAGAATCGAACATGAGTGAATTTGCTAAGAAAGTCAGTAACTGTCCCAAGGATGGGAAGGAAATACACACGATCGAGGATAAGGAGGCCGTCGACGACCATCAAATTCTTCTTTGCGCTGCTAAATCCCCAAAAGAAACGGAACACCGTCAAGGCGCAGAAGCAAACGGTGAGCAAGAGTATGTGGAAATGTTTCCAGCCGCAAATGACTCGCCAGTTAGGGGGAAGAAGATTGTGCAAGCATCCTCGCAACCTGATAAACCAGAAATTCCAACTTTTGACTTCTCGCTACTACATCAAACTTTTAGTTATGAAGATTCAAATTCTGTTTCGCCTCGCCCCAGGGTACAATCTACCACGGTCCCAACATCAAAACGAAACCTGGAGCTTATCCCAGACACGCGACCTGAAAACTTCACTATTATCATTGAGCAACCTGGACCTGATATCTTTGTGGCAGCGGAAAACGACGCATCAGCAGCAAAGGAAGCAATACCATCTCTTCCACGAAATGAAATCAGAAAACAGTCTCCGAAGAAGGGCGCGACGTCGATTACGGCTCGTTCCATTGCACGTTACGCTCAAGCAGAACATAGAAGTCTTGGAAACCCGGTTCTAATGTCGCCATATTTTGCTCCCATTTTCCACCCACCTGAAACAGAAACGAGTACCGAGCCAAGACGAGCTTCTTTGGCTGCTAACGCAGCGAAGCCTCGCAAGCGAAAATCGAATGCCAAAGGAGAAAACAAAGCTCAAAGGGAAAGAAGAAAGAAAACAGTTTCGAAAAGAAAGACAGTAGCTTTCATAGCACCTCCAAAGCTGATGTCGCCGAAGCAGCACGAAGCAAAACTAAAACGGCAAGATCTTCTCTTTGGCACTTCTAGTCAACTAAGACAAGACGGGTCGCCTCGATATATTCGTGAGGTGCAGAAGGCTCTTGAAGAATCGGCTATTGATTCTGAAATGCCGGAGGAGACAGGTTCGTCGCCAATACCGCTGCGGTCTACCGAGGCTGTCAGAAGGACGAGGCGAAAGATGTGGAACGAAAGCGCGAGTATCGATATAGATTCTGGATGGCGTAGCATTTCGGATATAATAGGCGACGGAAGTCCCCAATCAAGGTCTGCAGAACATAGCCAGCATATTGGCCCTGATGAGGCTAGGTCTAGCCAAAGCCTCTCGACTGGATTCATTTCTGATCAGGACGCTTCGCGAAGTATATCATTCCCAGAATCATCACCCATTACCTCCAATGGCTTCTGGCTAAGCAGGTCCACGACCTCGTTATTAGGTTCACGGCCTACAAGCGTCAAGACCTTTCCTGCCATAATCAACATCTCTTCGAGCCCAAGGAGTTCTGTATCTCCGCCCAGAATGGCTCTCATGTCGATGTCAACGAACACAAAATCTCCAACAAAAAAGTCACAGGATGAGAAGGCCGGACCTGACCGCAAAGCTCGTCTCAGCAAAGATGCCCAAATCGAGCACCATAACAACTCGGCAAAGTCCCTGGCTGGACCTGGAAAAGACGTTGCGGCATCTAATCGAACGACACGAACACCTAAAAAGAGAGGTCGTCCACCAAAGATTCGCGTCGCTCGAGATGACGAGCATGGTTTCCAGCACATTGATGACATAGAGGATTCCGAGCCGGACCTTACGCCTTCTCCACCACGAAGGTGTGGTTCGGTCAATTGTAACAACAATCGGCCATTACCCCTCACCACTCCCGCTACCACAGAAAAGGAAGCAAATACCAGACGTGCTAACACAGTTATTTTGAATGCACAACATGCTCGTTGGCCGCAGGTGCGAGCGAAGCTCTTTCCCGAGATCACAGCTGTAATCAAGTCCGCACCACCTACGGGTAATATCAAGAAGCCAAGCTGGCATGAGAAGATGCTCCTTTACGATCCGATCGTGCTTGAAGACTTGACAGAGTGGTTGAACGGTCAGGGTCTTAGAGTGGAGGGTAAGGACGGTGAGTTGGTCGAAATATCGTGTTGGATGGTGCAATCTTGGTGTGAAATGAACAGCGTCTGCTGTCTATGGAGAGAGGGTCTCAGAGGTGGAGTCAGGGTAAAATACTAGTCGCAAATACACGTTTGATGTTACGTCAATATCGTTCACTCCTAATATTTCTTTTGGATGGATATATGTCGTTGCGGTGTTGCACTGTCCGTTTGTTGTCACTCCATTCTGAAGTAGTCTAGATAAACCCTTTTCAGCCACGGCTCATGGATACGAACTTGAGCGTATATCTATGTGTTCTACGTAAATACGTCCAAGTTTTCTATATCCTGTGTGCATTGAGTGGCCGGCGCATCAGCGGCAGGAACTGGTCTACACCGATTTTTCCATCGTTCTCTTCAGGCTACCTGGACGATGTCAAAATAGTTGGCAGCTCCAACGAGCTTAG
Organism: Verruconis gallopava; assembly: GCF_000836295.1. NCBI lineage: Eukaryota > Fungi > Ascomycota > Dothideomycetes > Venturiales > Sympoventuriaceae > Verruconis > Verruconis gallopava. The sequence goes on along the minus strand of NW_015622137.1, from coordinate 324,602 downwards.
TATCACTTCTACAGGTAGGTTCCCACTGTAATTGTGGAGCCTTAGCCACTACAGCCAAAGCGCAGCGCAACAAAGTAACTGCGCTGGCCCCGCCTTCTTTGACCCCACATTGGAATTTATCACGTGAAATCATGTCAGAATGCTGTAAGTGTTTCTTTTATATTCCTCTTTTGAAATCAGTTGAGAAAACGCTTGGGAACTCACGCTGTTGAATTGACTCGCCTGAAATAAGAGTTTCGTATTTGGACGCATCATGCCTTCCGCTCTTATTCTGATCACCGACGGCAGCGAGGAGATCGAGTTCGTAACGCCGTATGATGGTAAGAACGCAGCCCCGTCTTGTCCTGCTTGTCAATTTTCGGATCAAAGAGCATCTCATTGCCCCTCAGACCAGCACCGTTCCATGATCTGACCTGACGTAGTCTTGACCCGCGCTGGTTTCAAAGTCACGTCGCTCGGCATCAATCTCAAGAACGATTTCGTCACATGCACACGAAACGTGCGCATCATCCCAGACACCACGACTCCGCCTGAATCGCCTGAGCATGACATTCTCATCCTTCCCGGTGGTGGTCCCGGCGCAAAGACCTTCTGCCAGTCGGACGTTGCTCAGCGGCTTATCCGATCCTATCGTGACGCTGGCAAGTACGTCGCGTTCATTTGCGCGGCGACGACCGCGCTTGTAGCTAGCGTTAAAGGCGCCGGGAAGACTGAAGGTTTAGAAAGTACGAAAGCCGTGAAAGTAACCAGTCATCCCAGTGTGAAGAATGAAATTGTGAACGCAGGGTGGGACTACGCTCCTGACAACGAAAGGGTAGTAGTGGATGGTAAGGTGATCACAAGTCGAGGACCTGGCACTGCTATGGGGTTCAGCCTCAAAATTGTCGAAGTCATGCTGGGCAAGGAGAAATGCAAGGAGGTTGCTGAGCCGATGATTGTAGCACCAGACCTTTTGGCAAGGCTGCTCGGATAATACAACGTGAGCTACGTACAAAATACCTTCTGTGACATAGCGAGAGTGCTGGAAGAAAAGTTGTGTGGTCATTGAATTTGAATTCAGATGTCAAAAACCAGTCAGACTGCTGAATATGGCAGTGATAACGGGCTTTTTCTAGGTCACTCCTTGATATTCATGTCCGGCAGCAAAACTCTACCGCGACGCTTGCAAGCGCAACATCTGCACAAGATGATGGACCTCACTCTTGAGTTTCACCGTCGTCATCCTTTATTGTAATATCGATTCCCGTGCATTGCTTGCACAATGGTGAGAGAAACGGCAAGATAGGCATTTCAATTGCAAAAGAGTTTGCCACCTTTCGATTTGACCTGTGCTGTGAATATTTGTATGGATACTAAAAAAGCAATCTTTTCCGTCATGTCGATCCAGTGAGATTTTCTCCGAATCATGTTCAAACCTTTTTCGAGGAGCTTTTGAACTGTCAAGACGCCCACCAGCACTAAGCCATGTCTGAAAACCAGAAGATCCATTCATAAAGAAGGCGATCCATTAGCGCATGCTCAAGCCGCTTAGGAGGAAATGATCAAATTCCGTGCGGCGTAGCGCTAGCAGAGAATCACGAGCGTGTGCTGTGCCTGCCTGCGAAAAATACTGGTTGAGTTCAATCTCAACAGGCAGCCTGTCGCCGTTGTCGTCGACCGAATTCTTGCTGATGACCGCAACCTGAAGATCCATGAGCTTTTGAAACATAAAGCTACGACTGGCTTCCGTATCCTCTGTGTCATGGTAGTCAATCTTGACATTTTGGAGCTCAGGGCATGCCTGAAGTAGGTTGATCATGAGCTGGATGCGTTCGCCAAAGTAGTAGTTGAAAAAAAACATTTGGTCCCTCTCGAGCTTTTGATCCGGTGGCGTCGATTTCGCTCTCAGCCATTCGCTGTCCCATGTAATGACAAGGTTGACTTTACGAATTTGTTCGAGAGGTGAGTAAGGAGTCCTAATGAGTAAGTCGATTGTTTCTTGGAAGAATGAGAAGTGTTGGAAGCCCTTGTTGACATCGATGACGAGGACGGCACGCTTGCGGTAGAAACTGCGTGCCTCGTCGTGAATCTGCTTGCACGTCCCAAGAAGTCCTATTGGCGGCGGGCAATGGCTGAGCTGTAATATTGGTAAGATGTGACGATACTTGGTATTGCGTCCATTGTCGCTTCGAGAATTTGGGTACGGAAGCACTTCAGTGTCATCGAAGTCGCTGACATCGTCAGAACTGTTTGTTTCATTGCCTCCGCCATCTTCATGCAAGCTCTCTTCTTCATCAATCGAATCGCTCAGAGCGTCATTATCTTCCCACCCCTCCTGGCCGTCTTCGTCCACTTCGTCCTCGTTGCCAATATTTGCCTCGTCTAGATGAGGATCGTCTGTGACAATGGCTACTCCACTCACCGGAAGAACGACTTCTGTGGGCGGTAAACGGGGGATGTCAGTGTCAATTTTCTCAAAAAACTCTTTCAGTATAAGATGTGAGCCGGTGGGGCGCACACTTGCCCAGTCATAAATGTTTTGACGGATCTCAAGGGGCAGGGAGAGAATGAGACAGCTAGTCATGGCTGAATGTAGTGAATATGAGAACTTTGCTTAAAGTTCGATGTTTAGTCTTGGACCACTCTCGTCAAGTGGTCAATGGATAGCCGAATGAGGGCGTTCCGTAGTGTGTAAGTCGACCAGCCTGAGTCTGTAATGACAACGTGAGCTGGCAATTTTCCACGGCAAGATATAGAGCAGAAGTGGTAGTGTCTTTTGAAAAAACTGAGGGTTTGGTATTCTGGAGGAACATGTACTTTTTGAGATCAGGCTGTGTTGCCTAAAGTTGGAGACCGTAATGGAAAGGCACACTTGCAGCCTTGTGCTTGACTGGAAACCTCAACAAAAAAGGGTTTACACTGTATATAACTATTTCTCTTTTTGAGACAATTTACGAGCATTTGAATAGTTTGAAGAATTTCAAAGGCGCAAGAGCTTGATTCTTCCTTGAAGGTCGTCATTGACTTTTATCAGGCATTGCTTTCATTGTTTTGATTGACTCCAATCAGCAAACACGATATCGGTACCCATCAAACGTAAATTTCCGACTATGCTGCCTTATTTTAATAAATAAAAAAAAAAGAGAGAGAGAGAGATTGAAGCATTCAAATTCAATTCAACGATCCAACACCTCGAAGCTTCTGCAACTCCCAAATGGGCTTGCTAGGGCACAATCGTTTGACAGCGTCTTCTCAGACCGCACGGAAACTTCCGCGGAAACTGGTATTGGGTATCTAGATGAGCATCTCGAAATATAAACGCCAGCCAGGTACCAATTGAACAAATCACTTTAGGACGAAGATGCGCCGCCCACAGGAGGCGTCTCCCAGTGCCGCAACATCTGATTAAGTGCATAATTCCACTCGCTCGAAAACGCCGCCGAAAGGGCATCTATACCTTCCTGGGATGGAGATTGACCGCCCCACATTGCTGGCAAAGCAGCTTGCTGTTTAGCGTACCACGATATAAGATTGCTGCGACTATGTTAATGGATCAGGATTGAAGGATGATACTGATTAACCAACTCGCTCTGGACCTTGGTCAAAACCAGCCAGCAATAATTCCAGCTCCTATTACTGTTCGGATCAGCAAGTACCCGTCGTTTGGCTTCATCCAAGCAATCAGAGCTGCGAAACGTTAGCTTCGTTTCGCCCGATGCAGAGATTCAACGAACCTGAACGGATAGTTTTTGGTCAAGCTTCGAAGCTCGGTAAGCAGCATGTGGGAATTCACGTAATATTGCCCTTAGAAAAGCGTTAGAGATCGTTGGCAAGGCTTCTCACGGTAGGTCATACATGCTGCAGTCATGGGCTCTGTAAGATCCGAGGTCCCCATTGTTGCAAATACCCGTTCAATACGCCGTAGCTCAGACAGAGTGTTGATGCTATGCGTCCTAAGCGAGGTTATCATCTTTTGTTTCTCAGCCTGGTTTCAGTCTGCGGTTAGGAGGAAAGAAACGAATGCGAGGATATTCCGGAACTGTCCAGCTTCTTGGGCATATTTTGTGCGAACCTACCTCGTTCAAAATGACCGGTTGTGCCATGATGGAAAGGAGTGATTTCTGAGACCTTAAAGATGGCCAAGGATTCGGGTAAAGATTTAGGTAAAGGCTGCGTCTCCCCAGGAATCGAGATGATAATTGAGTATCTTTGTAGGCACGTTTGAAAGTACTTGAAATTTGTTTCTTTAGGGATATCCTCAAGCAAAAATGGATGAAATTTTCTTTAGACCGTTCACCTCAGCTAGCATTCGCCGGCTTATATAGCGCTTGCCAAGTCAATTCTTCCCTTCGAGTAGCCATTTTGAGAAAGTAGGCTACGCAATGATACACAGCGGTGCTAAAAATTCTGTCATTGGCAGCAACATCCCGAGTGCTCGTGGCTGGCTGCGCAGTGACTCCGGATGGGAAGCACACTAGGCTTTTGCCACACTGCTCTTCTGTGGCCAAGCTTCGGTTGCTGGATGGTCAGACCCGGAAGTCGATTTCTACAGTCTCCTCAGATAGAACCGGATGTCATCGATTCATGGGGCAGCGAATAGTTTCAAAGAACGAGGGGAAATCAGACGGGCTTAGCGTACGGCCGGGAGGATAGATCAGTTCCGACGAAGTTGTGAATGCTCGGGAAACGATTGTCAAGGGGTTGAACAGAAGAAGCGAACAAGATCGAAGGAGACCGAGAGCGTAAGCACGCAGACCAGATGAAGAAGCAGCTTGTAAGACGAATTCTGGCCTTGTCGGAAGGCAACGTATGGGTCCCAATTGGATGATGGCGATGCGAATCTGCGACGCAACAATAGAGCAGGCACGGGCTTGCTACTGGACAAGTGGCATGGAACGCAGTCTACGAGAAGGAGTAAGCTCTGTTATTGCAGCAGCGCATTTCAGATTTACGAAGTCAGAGGTGAGAAGCCACCTTGGATTTCGACGAAGGGATTGATGTTACGAGGCATCGGTGGATGAGAGGCGTGCCGTGGGCCTGGACCACTTCGCGATAATCGCTTCGATTGGAGATTCAGCCCTACGAACGAGCCATGTCGTGCCTTACCGCTCCTTGTTCCGTTTGCAGACATTAGGGGAGTGGGTTGAATTGTTCGTCGAGAAGGCGTGGGCTTCCACGCGGGTTGTGGAGGTGAGGGAGGCTCAGACGCTTGCGTCCTGTCAGATTCCGCGTTCAAAGCCCTTCGGCAGGATTCATTTCAGGTAGGGCTTAGTTCTCGCATCTGGTAAACTGGTATTTGGGAGTTTTGATTCGTCGTTATTTGCTGACATCAACTTGGCTACACGCTTCGTTCACTTGCCGTCGGAGCAAAGTCAAGTCCGTGTGCTTGTGCCTCAGATGATCATTACTGTACTGCGGTAGTATCGAATGCGGCCATTGCGTCGAATCTTCGGTCAACCCGAGCGCTCACCGATCTTGCATCGTTGGATCACTCTTTTCCGGCCCATGAACGTGGGGAGAGACATACTTTGGTATGATTCGCGGCTTTCGTCTTTGCCGCTGGGCGAAAAATGCGGAGCTCAATGGCGAACTTACGTGCAGACTTCACCACTTTTCCATCATTCATGCAGGCATGATCTACCATCGTATCCACTCTTTTACGTCTAGACTAGTCAAGAGCACAAGGTATGCGCAAGGTTTGAATACCTAGGTTTTCGTCTGCGCATATATCCTCCAATGGTGCCACGGGCACAGCTCAAGTTTTGGGGAACGTCTGCTTCTGCAGCCATTACGAACGCTCATCTAGTCTCTACGAGACAAGGGATCATATAAAAAGGCCTTGTTCAGATTCCAACGCATTCTTGCTCCCAATATCACGTGTATACGAAACTACATATACCGCGAACTAGCTGTGCAACATGTCGTAGATGCTCTACAGCCGATTGCGAGGAACCAAAGGTGCGGGTCAAACCCAATCTCTGATCTCAATTGAGGAACGGCTATTCTGCTAGGTGGAATGGTACGCATCGCGCAGAAGACCGCAAGGTCCATCAGCTTTGCACCTTGACACTCTCGGCATACAGCCTTTGCAGCACAGAGTTCTCCAAGATTCTTCCTTTCTCGACTCCTTCACCTTGCAATTCCTGGCCATCGCTAAGCGCAAGGTCCACCAGAACTTTCCCAAGCTCATTGGTTGGCGACACATATTTCGGCATCAAGCGCAAGAGAGGACGCAGTGCGGGCACTAGCTTCTCCGCGAATGGTTTCCTGCGGTCCTTTAATGCCTCCTCGATCTCGGAGTGATGGCTAGGATCCACAAAGCATGGCCTGGCGCTGTAGACTTTCAGGGTTGGCAATTTAGTTTGAAGATCTAGGAGTTGAAGCTCTGCGCTGCCCTTGATTTTCCCGAACGGCTGTGTAAACATGCCGGGATTCGTGCTGGCCCCGTAGCCAGAGACATATACGAATTTGAAGTTGTCCGAAAGCGACGCGAATGCTTTGGCCGCGCAAAGAGGATAGTCTATTGTGATCTTTAAATATTCACTAGCGCAATGGTCAGCAAAGATCGTGATTGTTGAACGGCGACAAGATCTGGACCGTTTGAAACTGTTTCGACCATTCTGATCTTCAGTTTCGGTTTTAACACGACATTGAAAGTGACGCGCTGTTAGGAAATCACCTACTCTCGTGGTACTTGAGTGATTGAGATGCCTTGCGCCCAGATCACGCCGTCAGCGCCTTTGAGGTTCTCTAGCAACTCACTGTCATAGCTGGTAAATGACTTCAGGATCACAGTTTCAAAGCGAGGGTTATCCTTGATTATAGGAACCTCTCTTCTACTGAGCACTGTTACTTTGGACACTTCGGACGTGGGCCGCTCGATCAAGTTGACGAGGACAGCGGATCCAACAAGTCCTGTGGCACCCGTCAGAATAAGGTGGGCCATCGATTCGAGATTCCTGCAGATGTAGACAAACTGCTTCGCGTTCTTGCCCAGCAGTTGTTGAAAAACAAGCTCTTTTCGCTTTCTGGCAGACTTCCAATCGGTGAAATATGTAAGCTGAGAATACAGGGGGGTGTAAGCTGGGTGAATTTGTCCTAAGGGTGCGTGCTTACGTCTTAGACGCAGCGACTCTTGCTATGAACACAAGTTGCCTCCTTCTAGGTAAGCAATCTTTTAAGATCACTCTCACCTTGAGATGAGACCATCTGTTGTTTTTGGAAGTGTCACCAGAGCATCTGAGCTGGGCACGCAACCAGAATATACATCTGTCTTTCCCATAGCTAGCTGTTCTGGGCTAGACAAGCATTAGACCTGCCACTTCATTTGCCAGATGTCAATGTCTGTGCGGAAGATCACGGGAACGATGAATGGTGCATAAGTGAGATCGTAAACCTGCTTAGTTCATTCTATGCTGTCTTGACTGATTGATTGTCTGATTGTTGCCCTGTCCCCTACCCCTGGCTCTCCTCTCTTATCTAGCCAGCGTTTACTTATGTCACGTGATACTTGGTATGTGCTTAGACTGACACCAGACATATCGCTTAGTTTCAGCCTTGCGTTGGCTGAATGGCAACTTTTCACTTCCTCTAACATAATTTTTTGCTCAGTTCCCGACTCCTTTGAGACGCTAGTTCTTTGGGTATACAGAGACTACTCTGCAGAATGTGTCGATTAGCTCTGGATTGGAGCGAACCAGGCAGACTCCATGAGCGCCAATCTAGCAAACATCGCCTGCCATTAATACTTGTCCAAGATTCGACGTTCTAGAAGGGATTTCACAGCACGTATGCAGGATTCGATCCCGGATATCTCGCAGATCGAGGCTGGTAATTGCTTGCACAGACATATATCCGGATGGAGAGGGTGGATCACTTCATCTAGAGGAAGGTCCGCAGTCCAATTTCGCATGCCAAACCCGATCAATTTTTGAGCACACAGAGACAATTAGCAAAGGCAGAAAGAAGAATGACGCGATTACATTCGGTCTGTATCCGTGATGTTTCCCATGGCTGAACGTCGCTACGGTCTCATCTCCTTCAAAATCCCCGCTTCGAAATTCAAGCCTGTTCTTTTGCTTGTGCAGAATAGTGTCGCCACATTATTGTCATCTAACCTACGGCACAATTCTAGCAATGGTTGAGGGCTGTGATTTAGTATATGCGCCTATGATTGGATCTGAAACGGGTAGTGAAAGATCAGAGGCGAGCCTTCATCAATCTGCACGATATTTGCGTCAGAGCATCTTAACTCCATAATCTCCGGATTCGTGGCAGAAATGCAGAAAATCGACCACCTGCAACAACACCGCTAAAGATGGAAGATCGCAGAGATAGCTGCTGCTCCCGCACAGTCTCAGAATCGAAGAGTAGTCCCAAATCCCATGGTTCGCCTTCAGCACGCTTAAACATTCACCCGGAAGATGGCGTGCCGAAGGACGATGCCGAAACCGCTCTCCTCATCATCGCTGGACACGGCTGAGCGAGCATGCTGATGAACTATTTTAAGAGTGCAGGTTCTGTAAAACCCTGTTCGCACCTCAAATACTTTGGAATTTTGCCTCACTTCAGAATGACGACCGATTCGAAGATCAAGGTTGCAGTCCTTGACGATTATCAGAACCTCTCCAAGTCATACTTCTCCGCCGTCGCGCCCGACAGGCTCGAGTTCACCTATTTCCCCAATACTCTCCATCCCAAGCACAGTGAAAGCGACCATGCCGCGCTCGTAGAGCTTCTCAAGCCCTTCCCAGTCATATCCTCGATGCGCGAACGCACGCCTTTTCCGGCTTCGATCCTCAAAGCGCTTCCAAATCTCAAACTGCTTCTAACCACGGGCAAGCGCAATCTCGCCATCGATTTAGCCGCAGCTTCAGAGATGGGAATTGTCGTTGCGGGCACGGACGCGAAGCACAGCATTCCGCCCTCAAAGTTCAATCGCATCAGACCCGACAGCACCACCACCCATTGCTGGGCCATGATTTTGGGCCTGTCCAGACACATTGCGAGAGACGACAGGAATGTAAAACAAGGAGGCTGGCAAGGCAATACGCTGGCCGTCGCTCTGCCGGGAAAAACGTTGGCTCTGTGTGGGCTCGGCAGGTTGGGCACAGCAGTAGGCCGTATCGCTGTGATGGGCTTTGGCATGCGTGTGATTTGCTGGTCAAGCAGCTTAACGCAGGAGAAGGCCGATGAACAAGCAAGGAGTGTAGGGCTGGAACCTGGGGAATTCGAAGTCGTGTCGAAGGAAGAGTTATTCAAGCAAGCAGATGTCCTGAGCGTGCACTACGTGCTCTCTGATCGCTCCAGGGGCATTGTGGGCAAGAAGGAGTTGGAGCTGATGAAGCCGGAAGGGTTGCTGGTAAATACGTCACGAGGGCCGCTTGTCGACAACGACGCACTGTATGATATTTTGGTGCAAGGGAAGATCGCAGGAGCAGCGCTAGATGTGTTTGATATGGAGCCTCTACCTCTAGATAGTAGGTGGAGGACCACGCGATGGGGAGAGGATGGACGAGCCGAGCTGCTGCTGACGCCTCACATGGGGTACGGAGAGACTGAGACTATTAAAGGCTTCTATAAAGAAAGTGCCGAGAATCTTGCTCGATGGTTGAGAGGCGAAAAGCCGACTATCCAGCTCAACTGAATCAAAATTAATCGTTGTGCTTTCTGTTTCTTGGTATTAATACGACTTGCCAATGCTACCTTATTCCTCTCTGTATAGAAGACGCAGTGGCCTCAAAATAGTATCAGGATAGTAAGGCACCACCGCGTCAATTTCTGCCTCCCAGATATCGCCAAACTGAAGCAGATTTCCGTCAGCGTCCTGTGGTCTGATCTTCATGTTCACACCCGTTTCAATCCAAGCCGCTAAATTGTTGGCCTGCTTCGTTGTAGTGAGAGATTGTGCCTGTCGTAATACCACAACCTGGATCGTCTTAGGCAAAGGGTACTCGTTGAAGTAGTGGGCACGGAAGAACCAGTGCGAAATCCAGTGGCGAACGGAGCGTTGCTTCGAGGTGGCGATGAGACGCTCGCGAGGATGGAGACGCTCGATGATTTTTTCTATTTGCGAACGTGAGTAGGGGAGGTAGTCCTCCCGTTTCGAATTTATGAGGCTGGAATGCCCAGAAAGAGCCTCCTCGCGGAGCGCAGCTTCGACCTGCCAATGGACAACCATGTCCCCATAACGTCGGAGGGGACTGGTAGCTTTGACGTACGCGTCCAATCCAAGGTTTGGATGTGGACTAACCGTAGTCATCATCATGCCCTTCCCAGCCTGCTGTAAGAATCGGAAACCTGCCCCGATAGTTATGTGGCCGTGCTGCTCAATTGAGGGCAAGATTGTCGCGGCATATGCTTCATGGTACGATGGACCTCCCGGTTCGCTCTGCATAGTTCTATACATGATCGGAATGCCTCGCTGCTCACACCACTTGGCAAAAGACTCGCCTGCGAGCAGCATCATCTCCGTCACGAGGATGTCGGAGCCGCAGCTCATGTCGCTGAATGGATTACGAAACTTGCGGGGATATATGGCTATAATAGGATCACCCTCTGTTCGGATACCTATAGCTCGGTGTGGGTATGTGTCTGGTAGTCCTGGCTTATTTGCGCGGGAGTGAACGGATATCGAAGGTTGACTGAACGCATAGTTGAAGCCGCCATTTTGTTGTCGAAGTGCAAAGCGCGCTTGTGCGATTTTGTAAATCAGCTTCAAATCATCTTTATGCTCGAGAGGAATTTCGGGTGCATGACGTTGACAGGAGGCTGGCAGGTCTCCGCCAATCACCAGAGGCTCCATTTCTTTCGTCTCATTGACCTCGAGATCAAGTATCGCTGGTAGTTGTTTGTAATCCAAGTGGACCACCTTGCCTAATTTTCCGTGCTCGATCTTCACATCCAAGACATTGCCATGTTCATCCACAAGAGTGCTCACCGTTAGACAAGGTCGACCCGACGTCAAGCTGAACATGTCATCTGTCAGCCATGATGGCAACAAGGGAATAGTGCGCTCTGGCGAATAAAATGTTTCGGTTAGGTGGGCAGCCATCCGAGCGAAAGTACTGTCTCTAGATATGAATGCCGTAGGGTTGGCAACATGGACATGTATCCATACTCTGGAGTCCGTACCCGTGATCCTGGAGACAGAGATCGCGTCGTCAATTTCATGAGCTCCTGCATCGTCAATGGCAAATGCGACCGTGCCATTCAGATCTTTACGGAGATCTGCGAAGCTGTCCTGCAAATCCACGTTGCTTGCCTTCATCTGGCTCAGCGTCGAAGCAAGCTGCTGAAGTGGTTTCGAGTGCTGCGAGTTTGGGAGTAAGAGGTTTACGTCGTAAAGAGTGAGATCATCATAGGGAGCGAAGACACCGATCTCGAGGAGAAATGAATATATGGCTCGTTTTCCAAGCTCCACATCATACGGGGGCTCGCTGTACATGCCAGTGCCTCGAAGAATGAGTGGTATCAGTGAATTCAAAGGCTCATCATGTTCAATGATGCATTGAACGCTAGCGTATTCTAGCACGCGAATGAGTACACGCTCGCTCTCGGTAAATTTGACTGTGGGTTTGAAACGGATAGTACCCTCTGGGGAATTGATAGGAAATCGTTCGCTAGAGGGGCCGACAGCACCATAATCGACATATTTGGCCGACCTATGCTTACGAGACTCGATGATCGCCTCTCTGGCCTTGCGAACGAAGCCTTGGACGATTCTGACGCCAATTGTGAGCTTTGCATGACCGAGTCTTGTCTTCTCAGACGTCTCATTCATAATTCTGCTGATCTCCCACTCCTGATATTCTCTAAGCCATTGCACAGCCTTGGCCACGTACTTCAGCTGCTTTTTTGATCGTATCTGAAAAACGCCCGTGGTTCTGTGGCTTCTACGATCAATGCCAAAAGCCAATCTCGCCGTAAGCAGTGCCTTTCGGACAGCATACATCGCCGGCATTCGAGGTGCGCTGGAGTCTTTGCCGATCAATCGGTCTGTGACACGGTCCAGAGTGCCGAAACGAAGATCGGTAGGATGAGCAAGCAAATCGTGCGCATTGTCCAACACAGAAGCGTGCTTCCGGTACACCTCCTCACTCTGTCTACTAAAGTCGTTCAACGCTGTGACCACAGGTGCTGTGATGGTTCTCGGCACGCTTGGATCGAGAATATGGGTTTGCCCAAGCACTTCTTCTATGACCTCGGCGTCCGGCAAGTAAGGCACGATTGGCTCAACGAGCTTCTTGTCGAGGAATCCGGGTACAGAAAATCGGATACTCGACTCTACCACAGCCAACCACTTCCCGCGCATTGTGATGAGTTGGATCTGTTGTGAAGACAGCCTGCGAACGAAAACACAAATTGTTGGTGGGGCATGGGCACGGCTTGACTCGATCTCGACCAAGTCTCCCATCTGTAAAAACATACCGCCATACTCAGATATTGCTTGATCGTATAGCGACGGTGGTAGATCTTCAGCGTCATTGTCCCTGTCTGAATCTGCCGACATCCCTTCTTTGGGTTCGCCGTATGTATCTGCGACCACGTTCCTTACGCCAAAAGCTTTGTCGAGTCCAAGCAGATCGCTCATGGGGTTCCCGTTCTCCTCTTGCCATCTTGCTAATCGTTGTCTAATCGGGAGTACGACATCGGTAGGTACGCCACTGGCTGGATTGGAATCTTTGGCTGTTTCGAGCTCCTGTCTTCTCTATGCTCTGTGTTACTACTATGATGACCAATGATACAAAGGTTCTCTTACCACTCCGCCATGATGAAATGCTCGAACATGGTTTCTATGGCTTCGCCCTGTTGACAGCCTCAGAGCATATCGAGGTAAGCGACCGTGCGATATATGGCCCGCCGCTGCTATACTCCGCACGTTTGCTATACACTCCCAGCACAACCGGGTATATATGGAAGTATGCCTCACTTGGGCAGTTTTCGAGGGCATGGCAAGATGCTTGCGATGTCAATGGCCAGTTGTGCTGGATGGGAACTTTTTCTTTTAACACGGAGGCCGAAAGGGGAAATGTCGCCGCAGAGCTTTGGCCAAGACCTGGGCTTTTCTTAACGCCGTTGAAAATTCACGCTCCATTCAATTCTTCATGGTTCCCCACTAGGTTCAGGCTTGCGAGCGTCCTTGTTGTCTGCAGCATTTCAGGTACGTCTAGAGCACTCGACGCAATCTTTAGACCATCAAAGTCTCGATGATGAACGGAAAAATTGCATGTATTATCCGAGACGTCGACTAGTCTTCGTCGCGGCGGAAAAATGTCTCATCCAGTCTGACACGATCTTGATCCTCGATCCTAAATCATACTCATGTTTTGCGAATTGTATGCTGACGATATGTAAGCAGTTTCAAAGTCTCTCAAGAAGCATGGCGACCCCAGAGGCAGACTTTAAGATTCTGTACTTCGCCGCCGCATCGTCGTTTACCAAGAAGCAAGCGGAAATGTTGCCGGCGCCCCTCCGACTCTCTGATCTATTCGCTGAACTTGACAAGAGGTATCCTGGTATCAAGGATAAGGTCCTTGATAGCTGTGCCGTAACCGTCAATCTAGAGTACGTGGACGTCGTAGAGGAGGGGTCGGTGATGATCAAGGGCGGAGACGAGGTCGGAATCATCCCCCCCGTAAGCTCCGGGTGAGGAAAAAGCACCCTCACGATCTGGCAAGTTTGTTTCGATCTCAAACGCCAACTCCGCGATCCTGGTACCTTCGAGCGTTTTCACCCTGAAGCTGCCGACTCGAATCTCACGTCCGAGGCTTGTTTGTGGCAGCGCGATGGATATCCGCAGGATATCGCACATGTCTTGACCCGCGGCGTGCCTTATAGATATTCTGCACCGTCGCCGTGTTCGGAGTCGTGCAAGGACGTGCAGCTCGCGATCCAGCAGGTTGACCGCCGGAAGCAGTGCGCTACCCTTTGTGCTGGGAATGCTTCCAAGTCTCGACAGCGTGCATGGCTTTCAGGCCAATCATATGTCTACAGAGTGTCCATTCTCTCGTTCACTTCTAACAAGGCTTACGCGGACCTTCATGTGCGTGGTGGTGCGCTCGTCGGTTCTCGCGTAGTCACCGCCTCGCATTACGGGGTGCTGGCAATCCAACTATTTAAATACGCTGTTCATGCAGAGATTGCAGACTATAACGGCAGCTCGCAGTTTAGCTTGTATCGATTCATCACAATTGCCCTGTTGCAACCGTCTGTCTCTGGAGCTAAGAGAAGGCTGTGGCCAAACAAGCTGCCACCAACTAGTGATTGTACCCTGATGTCTCCTTTTCAGAGACCAAATACTCTCCGAAGTTTGCCGATGCATCAGAATCCCGGCATAGGGTTATGTCCAAATTCTGGACTGCGTAAGGGCACAGAACTCGATGGTTCCCATGTAAATGGTCCTACAATGTCTCTTTTATCTTACTCTCGGAAGAATCAGGTCGCGAGATTTGAAAGAATGGATTTGTAGATTACTACTATTTCCTCATGTATAAGATCAATACATTAAATCAGACCGTATGCAATCGTCAGATATTTGTGGCGTTGGCTTAAGCCTTTGCCTGCGCAACACTTGTTGGTGGACTGGCCTGCAGCTTCTTCTTGCTCACAACTCTTAGGCCGCCGACGGCCAAGATCAAGGCTTCGAGGCCAAGGATAACGCCGAGCGTCACCATTGCTCCAATGACGCCGGCAACGGCCTTTGAAATGCCACCGCTGCTGCCACCCGTTCCAGAGGCCGTGCTCGAACTGCCGTTCACCTCAGTCGCGTAAGCCGCGCATGTTCCCGTCGTGTTCCCACAGACCTTGCACCAATCCTCCGTCGTGCCAACTGAGAACTGGCCCATCTTCTCCGCGAACGTGTTCCAGGGGATGACGAGGTCGGAGCCGCCAAACAACGGGAAGGGAGTGGGGTCCACGCTGGTTGCGCTGGTTCCGTTGTGGAAAAGGAAGCGAACGAACAGTTCGTCGGCCGAGGGCATTGTGCTGCTGGTGCCGTTGGCAAAGAGCTCGAACACCATGGTGGACGCGTAGTCGTTGACGCCGTAGAAATCCTCGCTTGCGGCAGTCAGGTTGGAAAGACCGAAGAAGGACAAGAAAGTCCCGTATGCGCCAAACTGGATACCCAGCTTCTGCTTGCCACCGCTAGTGATGGTGCCGTTCAGGTAGTCGACAATCTCGGCTGCGAGCTGCATGCCGGCGATAGCGCGAGTGTTGTCAGAGGCATTGTAAGCGAGGCCGAACTCGTGGTGATCGGCTAGCGTGCGCAGCTGGAACAGGGTGCTGTTATCAAGTAGGTTTGAAGAAGGGATGGTCTGGTTGTGGATTTCGGCCACGTTGATGTAGTCGAAGATGGTGTAGGCATTCTTGAAGTTGATATTGGCCGCCGAGAACGTGCTGTTAATGACGGGGGTAAGTCGTTTGTAGAAATCGCTGGTGCTCGAGAGCAGAGATTGGTACTGCGCAGAGAGGAAGTAGTTGTTGCTGCTCTTTACTGCGTTACCGCAGCCGGTAGCATCCTGAAGCCAGCCGTTGTCCTCACTGCCGCTTCCTGAGCTGGCCAGATTGATTGGGATGATCTGGTAGCCACCCATGGGGGCATCTATGGTGGTGCCGTTCCTCAAAGTCTGGTTTGTCTCATACGGCGGATACAAGCCCTGCAAGAAACCATTCGCAGACGACTGGAGAACGTTGTCCTGCGGGGCAGAAACAGCGATCTGGGAGAGTTTGACGATATCGGTGTTGATGCCAGCGATTTTCAAGCTCGCCTCGGACGCGATGTACCTAGAACGATAGTACTGGCCACGCTGGTAGACTTCCTGGTAGCCGAGCTGGGTGAGATTGGCGGGAGGAAGAATCTTCGGAGTGCGGTCGCCATGGCGAGAGAAGATCTAGCTCATGAAAATCAGTTTCTCTGCTTTTTTTCTCTCATGTATTGAACAGGAAAGACAGCGTTCATACGTAAACTCCGTACACAGTCTCTTGTGCGACGGCAAGTGGGAGCGCAGACAGCGCATACAGCGTCTTGGAGAGCATTGCTTCCTACCGAGATCAACGCGACACTGGCCGACCTCTTTTCAGTGTGTGAAGTACGCAGCAGAGCTCAACGGCGCAACAGGGCGGAATCAAGTTCGGCCGGACGACAGAGGCGTTATAAGAAACCTAGCTCTTTGGAAAATAAGATCTTATCTGAGTGGGTCTAAAGCGGAAAGCAAAACCACGTCCGAGAATTGTCCAGCGTCCCAGGCCCGCGGAGAATGGCACGGAAGATATAGTAAGCCCGTAGAATGATGCCAGATGCAGCAGTATCTTTTCTGCCCAATGCACCTCTGCCCAGAGCGGGGAGGGGTGGCTCGGAAAGCTCTGACTGATTTTGATCAGATCAGACCGTCGACCGGTCCCCACCACCGGGGCCATTCGACGGTGCCATGGCGCTTCCGTTATCGCAAAGCTGGTCGCCTTTGTCCTCGAAGGTTTGCTTGCATGGAGTTAGAGGCCATTGGCCAATCGCACTGCGCCGACGGGGGGTTGAAGTGCAGTTGTATCGGCAGGTCTAGCTCGTAGATCCTGGCCCGCACCGCGTTGATCCCGCGAGGGGTGAATTGCCTTACGTTTTTTAATTCGCACTAAAGGTCCTCTCGTGCTTGACGTAGAGATGAGGTCCAGAAGAGGTTCGGATCGGAGCGAGATTGACGTCGGTGCTCGCCGTGCGAGGAGCATTGTTGGATCCAAAAGTTGGCCCAAGCTTCCTTCGAGCCACTTGGGTCAACTTCAGTTCCGAAGTCGCGTATGAGGGGCAAAGCGGCGTGGGCACGTGACTTTCATTCTCTTACGCGTCGCTACCTCGTCGGCTGTCGCGGGTTGGTGATCAAGAGGATAAACTTCGGCAATTGAGAATGGTTTTTTTGGGAAAAAAAAGAATGGAATAGTGAGGAGTGATAGACACGAGGGTTTGCATGAGCCGCATTTTCACGACTCGTGAGCACAGAATCAAAGATGACATTCGCGGTTTTTTCACAAATGTACTGCTATTTGGCACCAAATGAAATGATATGGAAGAGCCAGTTCCCCAATACAGGGTATCTACATGTGAAACTCCAAATCCCTGGCTTGTGTCCGTTGAACCAAAATGCCAATCCAAACCCATAAGATCCTGGATCTCCAAACCGAGTACATTCATGTACCACGGCAAAACCCATTAACACGCCCACAGGAGAAATTTGGAACCCTGGAAGCCTCATCAAACAATTCGAAACAAGTATGCCCTCGTTCAAGACGACGCTACCGCCGTCAGAAGTCTACATCATTACGCACTTCTCGTCTCTGGACGATGGCCCGCCAACAGGGCTCGCCGGTCCTCCAAGCCTGCCTGATCCTCTTAACTGCGCGTGCTGCTGCCACCGCTGCTGCAGATGATCTGGGATTCTATCGATCAAAGTCGTTCTGCCTCCCCCGCTAGGCACTTGGCCGCTCGATCTGCGCTGACCCGACCCCGGCAGATTGCTCGTGCTAAACGACCCGCTGTGCTGCCTGGCATTTTCCGTATACGCGCTGCTGGAACCTGTCGCGGCCGTGATGGGCGCGTGAGGCGAGGCAGGATGATCGTGCGGCGGGTTAAAGCGCCGATCCTTAGAGGCGTCTTCATATGAGGGTGGCGGTGCCTCATCAGAGTCCGAAACTGGCCTGTTGGTGGTGAAGTTGCGGCGGCCTTGGACGAGCGGTCGAATAGGAGTGGGTGGCGCGCTTTGGTCAAGCACTTGGGAGGAGAGCTGTCGGGTACGTCGGTCGCTCTGTTCGAGACGCTGGCGCTCTTCCTCTTCCTCTTGCAATTGAAGAGCGAGCGCTAGGTCTGCATCTTCTTGCTCGACGCGTGTCCTTTCTAGATCGGATCTTGCTTCTTCTTGTTGACCTAGTCTCGACGATGACGACGAAGCTCCAATGGTTCCCGTCTGCTGACCACCCGCAGAATTCCCCACACCTTTTCCGCGCTTCCCTTTCTTCCCGGACACTTGAGTCCAGCCTTGGTCAACGTCGAGCATGCTTTGCACATTCTGAGAGCCGAGGGAGCTGTTCCTCGCACCGACAGACGGCCCAGACGAGCTGCTTTCTGGTGGAATGTTGTGACTGACGGGCCTGAAATCTCCCGAGAACAGCTCTGTACGCATTCCGTTTATGTCGACCAAACTTTCCCAAACAATCTCGTCGTGCGATGCGTACCCGGCGTCCGTGACAAGTGTCAGCAGGGTATTCGATCTTGGTTGTTTGTACACTGTGGAGAAGTGATCATTCCTGAACAATATCGCAAATTGACCGGGCTTGAGCTGCTCTTGTATGATGCTCAGACCGTAGTCCGTCAGCTGTGTAGGCCATGTTGTGAGGAATTGCTTGATCGAGACTAGATCTTCGAACATGTGCTGTTCCTCAGTATTCAGCCCACTCGAGCTCAACTTTGCCTCCAGTTCCTCTTCGTAAAATTGAATATTCTGCGCGTCCTCATATGTCTTCGCCGACCGCTCGAAGGCGGCGTATGCCTCCGAATCGGCCTCCGGGATCCACCCATGCAGGAGAGGTATATTGAATGTGCCATACAATCTCATCTCCTTCGTCTGCTCAAACACGCCAACTTGTCGTTGTGCTAAGGACCCTTCTGGAAGCGTGAATTGCGGGTTGACATTCATGCCTGTGTGCAGTGCGATCAAGAACGAATACAACTCTCCCACGTCAGGAAGTTCTTGTGCACTGTCTCCTCTCCGACCAGACATAAGCTCCTCAAACACAGCGTCCAGCAACAGCCCCAGGCTGACCTGTTCCCGTGACCTCAGCGTCTCCACAAGTCCCGTATCGAGATCCCTTGGTGTCGATAGCGTGAGCGCATTCACCAGCGCAAGCAGCGGACATGGTCCGTTAGCGTTCTGAACCAATATCGGCGAAACCCTCACATCTCGTACTCTGTCATCAAACCACCGCACCTTTTTTATTTGATACGTCTGGTTTCTTTGCTTCTTCATGGCTGCTGTAGGGGAGTCGGAACGCTGCCTCGACGTAGCCTCGGCTGTACCGACCGCATCGGCCTCAGAACGTCGGGGTGGCATGGGTGGTGGCTGCTCCGCTGTACCAGACCGCATTGGCAGCGGAGGAGCTGAGTCTTCAAAGTCGGCCAACAGATCAGCAGTAACTGACTGACTCTGCGACTGGTCAGCCACATTTTCCCTCTGATTGTCTCCCTGATTCATCGCCTGGCCCTGCCACGCGTTCGGCATTCCCGTCAGTCCCTCCTCAGGGATTGGCCCGAACGGATCTGACGTCGACACGGGCCTTTGGCGAGTCGTATCCTCAGCGTTGTGCTGCGCATCTGGCACGCCGGGCATCAACATTTGATGATGTTGCTTCGAGCTATCCACGGGCGACGAGACGGCAGGCAACTCGCTGATCTCCACATTCTGCCTTTTCTCCTCTGTGGGACTCATCACTGCAGGCAACTCTGCAACAATGCCGCCTGCATGCAAGGACGAAGCTCCGCTCCACGCTGCGCTCGAGTTCTGATTCCCAAACAGCGCTTCCCCAGTGTTCTGCGGTCTTAGGAATGGTTTGCTGGCATCTGACCGCGGCGGCGATTGGCTGACGGATCTCCAAGGATTGTTACTGCCAACACTATTGCCGGCCTCACCGTTGCGAGAAGCAGTCAGGCTTTCCTGTGACACATTCGCGGCTGCCAGCGGAGGAGGAGGTGCTCCTCCGGGGGGGCCGGCTCTCAGGGCATCGGGGATCTGCTTGGCTTTGCCTTTGTCGAGTTCTTGTGAGGGCGGTCTGCTTATTCGTAGCGGTGCCGGAACCTCCGCTTCCGGAGTGAGCTTGCGCTCGTCGTCGTCGGTCATCTCCCGTTCTTCCTCCTCTGAGTCGGACTTATCCCATTCGTCCTCGTCCTCATCCTCACCGGAGGAGTCCTCTGGCGTGGCCTGTTTTGTTGCAGGAGATGGCGTCTTGTCGTCGCCGTGAGGAGGGGGAGGGGGCGGTGGCGGAGGATGCAGCGGAGTAGCAATTGGCGCTGCATGCGAAAGCGTGGGCGAGGCAAGCGGTGTAGGCGCAATCACAGTAGGCGTTGGTGGAATGGGCGAAGGCACGGTGGGTCCGGGTGAAGTCGCCACCGTTGCAGCAGCCTTATAGCTGCCAGGTACGGGTTTTCTCGTCACCATGGCCAGATGCGAGAGAGTGGACGCCTTGTGAGAGGACAGGAGAAACAAAGGTCATCGAGCGGTGATCCTTTTTTGCTGAGTTTGAGAGACAAGGCAAGTGATGCCGCGTAATCGCTCGCGTGCTGAGAAGGGCGGAGACGTAACGACGTGGGTAGTGGTGGACGGGAAGCGGAGTTCAAGGCAGCATGATTTCGCGCAGTGTCTAATGCCGTCACTTGCAGAGCACAAACCCTGCCAGTTTCATGTGCGCTCGGGAGAAGGGGGACGCCGTCGATGGCGCCGAAGGCAGTGGAAGATGCGACGGGCGGCTGCTTGGGCGTGATCAAATGAAGAGCGAAGACATGGAGAGGTGAAGAGAGGTGGTTTTGTTGGCGCGGTCGGCATCAGGGCAAAGGTTCAAGTCGAAAGCGGACGCTGGAGGGAAGCGTCAGAAGGCTTGCGTACGATGACGGGGCGGGCAGACCGGGGAAGGGGGGGGGGCCGGGCTGCTGAGGGCCGGTGGTGGCAAGTAGTGGGTACCTGTCGCCGGAGCGCCTGGAGATGGGGGGGCGACCCGCCGGAGCTTAGTGGGTGCAGCGCCGGAGCCTGGGGGGCACAGCAGTGGGCTGCCCCGCCACCAGTGGTGCAGTCGCTGACGCACGCGGCTCTCTGCTCAGCGCCACACCGAGGCTGAACGGTGACCAAAGTTGGGCACGGACGCCTTGGCCTTCTCGTCGGATGCATGCGGGAGGAAAAACGTCGCGCGAGCATCGACAAGCCCGTGCTTCGTACTCTGTTCTACAAGCACGTCTTCGATCGATGCGCTCGACAAGGCTGCAGCGTGTGCAGTAAGGCGGTCGTGTCCAGACATGAGCCTCTGTGATGATGGCGTGCGCGTGGGCTGCGGCAAGGGCTGACTGGTCCGCCTCCCAGCCTGCTTGCGACTTGCCGCCATGCAGCCAACGTTTGCTGATCCCAGGCTACCTTTCCTACGGCCAGGCTGTTCCCCCGAGCTTGACCACTTGGTCAGAGAAATCTGATCCCAAGGCTGCAGCCGCTGAAGCAGGTTCGCCTGCCCGTTCAATGTCCCGTCCAGATCGTCGCTCACGCCACTCTATCCTGTAAAAGTGCATCCTCCCCAGCTGACAAAAGGATTGCTGCAAGGCTGATCATGATCATGACTAAGTGGCCATGACCTCTTTCGACGGAAGTGTTGGACAGAGCCATTGCCATCGCCCGCATGGCTCAACGCAATCGACGCTGAAAGACTTGCCTCGGCGCAAAAGCACAGCGTGTGCCTGAAAAAGTTCGATTTGTTAAGAACGGCTAGACTATCTCCCCGCCACTCAACATCCCCTATAGCGTCCCATCTTTAATCTATCACTGAACACGAACCAAGCACAAGATGACTGAAGCAATAGCCCTGCGTAACTGCGCCTTCGCTCTCTCATATAATCATTCCTTTGCTAACGGTCGCGCCGTCCGCAAGCTCAAGTGCCCCTGAAGAGAAACTGCAGGTCCTCAGGCGACAGTTTGTCCATGGCGACTTTGTCGTTGTTGATTGTGCCGCTGATCATGGACGCCTTTTTCTCTTGCAGCATGACCATGCGCGACTCGACCGAGTCTTCGATGACGAGCCGTGTGATGACACAAGGCCTGGTCTGGCCGATGCGATGGCATCGATCGGCGGATTGCCATTCCGCTGCGGGATTCCACCATCTGTAGCGTCATAAGTAAACATACGTGGGCATACTGACGGTGAGTAGAGGATGACTGCGACTTACGGATCAACAATGAAGACTCGAGACGCCTCGGTAAGATTGAGTGCAACACCACCAGCCTTTAGGCTCACGAGAAAGACCTCCACGTCTGGATTGTTCATAAAATAATCGATGCTGCGCTGCCGTTGAACCGGCGTCATGCTACCGTCTAGCATGACGGTGTTGAAGCCTGCGCGTCTTAGTCTCCAGTCGATGAGCTGCAGCATCGACGTGAACTGAGAGAACACAATCGACTTCAGCGTTCGCTTTCTGCTGCGCAGTTTGTACAGATCGTACACGAGCATCTCGATCTTGGTCGACGACGTCCAGTTTTCCATGTTGATGCGGTTGATGATGGACGACTTCTTAACCTCGTCCTCGTCCTGGATGATCTCCGGCTGCTCCCAGTCCACCGATAGTGGGACATGGCAGCGAGGACAGTCAGCCTCACTCCCGGAAGCTTCGCATGTCTGGATATAGCTTTTCACGCAGGCACGGCAGAAATGACATTTATTGCCCTGGCAGCGCGATTTGATTGCCTCTTCGGCCGGCTCATCGCAGATGGAACAGACGAGGACGTTTTGGCCACCTTCAGCTGACTTACGGGTGATGAGATCGGGGTGGTTGGCGACTTGACGCATTTGCATGATCAGTCCAAAGATATTGGCGTAGTTGTTAAGCATAACACCTTGAGCAACATACGTATCGAACTTGCGAGTGCTGTTCGTCATGATGCTGGACGAGAAATCGCGCTCTATTTCGCTGAAGAACTCGTTGTGAATTACAATTTCCTTTGGCGGTAGTTCCATGGACGAAGTGTGGTCTCTCTTCATGCGTCGAAGCATGACACGAGCAGTAATCATGTGCAACTTGTCGAGAGCTTCTGAACGCATGCTCATCGAGTCTCCCGTGATTGGGTTCAGGAGCTCCTCATTGAAGACGGATCGATGCTCGGCAGCAGAATGCTTGCAATGAGTGCACATGTAGTCGTCGCCAACGGACCAGTGTAGCTGGGCACACGGACATTTTTCGCAAAAGTAGTCCGCAAAGGGGCGCACTTCAAGAAATCGGAGCAGGGAGAAGAACTCGCCAATCCGGTTCTGGACTGGAGTGCCTGATAAGCACCATTTGTACCGGCTTTTCAGCGCGAAGCAAGCCCTTGCTACGCCTGTTGTACGTTGTTTGATGCTGTGGGCCTCGTCTAAGATGACACGGTGGAACGTGATCGCATGAATGGGAGAGTCTTCTTTGATGATATTATCGCCACGAGACCACCCTTTCTCCTGCTTGCGGAACATGGATTCCAGGGAGTTATAAGACATGATGACCACATTATGAGCGCGGATAACTTTCGTCGTCAAGTTCTTAGATTTGGAATTCGTATTGTGCACGATCAAAACCTTCAGCTTGCCGTCTGTGTAGTCGTTGATCTCATTCTGCCATTGCATAAGGGCCACTGGGGGAACAAGAACAAGGGTAGGATCCTTGGCCGGGAAATCGGACATTATGAGCGATACGGACTGAATAGTTTTGCCCATGCCCATCTCATCACCAAGGAGCCCACCTTTATATCGTGACTTCTCTTGCTTGATCATCCAGTCAAGGCCTTCGAGCTGGAATGGCTTAAGACGACGTGTTATGGCCTCGGGCTGCGCAGCTTCGACGGGCTTGATGATCGGAACTTGCTCGAGATCCGTCCACATAGTCTTTATCTCGGGATGTGCTTTCTCAAGCTTTGCACGGCGTGCTTCCTTGCGGTCATATCCACTTTGAAATCGGCGGGCTCGCATTCTGGCCATGCGGGCTCTACGTCGTGCTGCCACTTGTGCCCGGCGGCTCGTGTACGTTTCTGCAAGCTGGTCCATCGTATCCTCAATCTCTTCGTCACCTGATGCAGTAGATCCACGACGATTCGTAGGCTGATCGTCATCATTATTGTCAGGATCAAACTCAGACTCTTCTTCGTCTTCCTCATCATTGCCATACGTCGTCGTAGGTGTAGAGCTAGCAATCCTGGTCCGAGCGAGATGACTTGCAACACGCCTCGCTTGGTTATTCCTGGTCTTGTTCGTCCGCAGCCGTTTAGATAGTGGCTCGTCGAAGCCCTCTTCTGGCTCAGAGGTTTCGTCATCTTCGACTTCGTCTGCTTCAGTGTCGTCGATCACAGGTCGTCGGCTTCGCGACTTCCGATCAGAACCTATCGGCAAAGCCCCGTATTCTTCCTCTTGAAGCCTTAAAGCTAATTCCTCGTCATCAGCGATGTTGTAAGTTCCAGATCTCGATGGGCGACCTCGCTTTCGCTTTGAACTCTCCATGATCGAGGCCCCGCCAAGGCTGAACTTCGGTCCCCTTAGAGACAACGAGCCAAGTTCACCTCCTGGTGTATTCATCGCAGTCGTGTTCGGAGTTTCATAAGCGGTGGAGCCATCTCTTGTGGAGACAGTCGAGGCTGCCGAGGATTCGCTGGTAGCAGTGAGGTGGCGTCTGCTAGCTCGTGAGGGCATCTGTGAAACAACAACGCCTTCCATAACACGACGTCGAGAGGAAGATTTGGTAGATACTGCAGAGTTCGGGGCGGGATCTGACAAGGGATCTTCAGACAGGTTGTCGTCGTCACCGTCGTGATCCGAGGAGTTGGCGATGAATCGTCGCGCGGCTGAGGCTCTAGACGTTCTTGAAACAATGCGATCGCTCCCAGATTGCCCTGGAGCTTCGAGTAAATGTTAGCTATTTTAGCTCAGTGAAGAAATGGAGCTGTCGAAGATTCGAACAAGGCTCATGGCGATTGAGAAGATGAGTTGGCTTACAGGGCGCAACACGGCTAGCCTTGGCAAGCCTTGCTGATCGCGGCATTATGCACTACAACTGCAAACGAGCAGGAAAATGGACCGAAAGTAGTATCGAAGATAATTGAGATAGTAGAGTGCTCAGGAGGGGTCAAAAGTCCGGTTCTCACGGCAATTCGAAGTTGGACGCGACGGTGGCCCCCCCTACCGCAGTCTTCAGGCTAGTGGCAAAGATTCGTGTGACCGAGAGTAATCGATAGCGACCGAGGATCAACAGTTCATGTGCATCAAGTGAGAGTAGGCAGCGCGCAAGCGGTGTCTTCTGGGACTTGTTTTGATAGCAAAAAGAAGACTGGCAAGTCTCGAAATTGACGAAGTATCATCGCGGCCCTTGTCCAGTCTCTTCACGCGTGTTGAACGGGCGGTCAGGTGATTCTCACGCTAGGCCAAATGTGTCGTTAATTAGTATGGATGCCTAAAATGTCTTTTCCGAGTCCCCCATGCAGTTCAGCTAACTTACTGGAGAGGTAGAACTCGTCTCTCAACGAGAATATTAGACTGATGCGGTTTCAGCTGGCTTAACCAAGGCAATCTTTAAGAGTTCTACAATTGCTATTCTCAACATTCAATATATGATACACTGCACGAATCTCAGAGGGGACGAGCTATCTCTTATTGAGAGAATTTGCCATGAAACGGCACTCCGAGGGCCGTCAACAGCAGTCGAGCTTCCTTGTCCACCTTTGCGCTCGTTTGAACTGTGATATGCAAACCAGGAATCATCTTCTCAGGGTACCTACAATTATCATTAGCACAATTCTTCTCTCGTTCCGAAGCTCGAGCGTGGAACATACGCATCGTAATTCGTCTCAATTTCTGGGAACAGGGCAACAGCCTCCGGGTCAAACCCAAAGCTCACATTTCCCGTCTGATCGCCACTGCTCCAGCTGATGCCCTTGTAATCCTTCACCTTTGGCATAACGAGCTCCACGACCTTTGCCAGGAAATGATACATGTCTTCTCCTTTCAACTCGACCGTACAACTCGTGAATTTACCCTTTTTGAGACCCCATTGCACAACAGAATGCCTGGCTTTGTGTGTGACGGCACGCTGATTCGTGATAGACTGCAGCACCATTCCTGCGACGTGGAGATATGCGCTGTCCTCGTTGGCATTGGGAACGAATGAGTGAACGACAACTTTTTCAATGCATGGTATGTTCCGGAATGTTATGCGCCTGTGTACGGGACGCAGCGGGTGACCACCCTTGGGTCCACGAAGAGGTCTGCCGGAGAAATAAGGGGAATCGCCTTCCCACGTCCGTAGGCGCTGTCCGATGGGGGGCTCTTGCACACCAGGTGGCAGGTGCTGGTAGGCGGCAGTCATGATGTCTTGCGCGATAGTGCTTTCATACGTTTGTTGCATGCGTGGTAGAGTGAAAGGCCCGGGTATGAATTCGCGCGACGCTGGATCGGATGGTGGAAGTGGTTGATGGGGATGCAATGGGCCACGGTAGTATCGCGGTGATCGAAACTTATATCTGCCAAAACGCTTAGTATGCACTCACTAGTGGTTATCCAGGACCACTAATGACACTGACCTACTAGAAGGCAATGGCTTCTCTCTCTCCTTGCTTTGCTTCACGGGATCATAGCTTTTGATGACTTCTTCGCCGGGTGCGGCGCCCCCGAAGGATGTCTGCTCAAGGTCTTCGTCAGTCGACTCCACCGCAGCTGCAGTCGCCTGCCATCGCCGTGGTTCAAAATGTCGCGTGCTCCTGCACTGGTAACATTGTTTCCACGAACCACGAAGACCTGCAGTTCTTCGCAGGCTGGGCGTCGCCATTGGATGTGCTTGGGTATGGTCAACAGCTGTTTGACCAAAAAGCTAAAGAGTTGGTGAAAGAGGACCGCGCACGGCCACTTCCCAATGAGGCAACCTCCGCACTTATTAGGAGCTTCTTCGATGAATAAACGGAAAGCAAAAGCCAAAAATAACGCAGACGATCGAAGACTTGATCAGTGCTATTCTTGCGTGTATTGCTCATTTGATTCTCAAGGGTATCGTGTCTATCGTAAAACAGAACATATGTACAAGGCTACCTCTTGAATCCTTTTGCCCAAACCGTTTCATGCACCTCGAACGTGATACGCATCTGCTTTTCACATCTTACTCTAGCGAGAGACGTACGGCATATCCCTTGAATGACCTGAAGTCAAAGCCACACTACATCACAAGGCATTCTCTGTCAGGTACTTTCTTGTTCTGCTCGTTTCGCTCCCCTCCCTCCAACATTCGACCCAGACTGCTGCTCCTCTTGCCCTTCTTTTGCTTGAGCGACTTGCTCCGTCTTGGACCATCGGCTTTAGTGACGTCCTTGTCTTTGTGTTTCTCTGTATTAGAGCCAAAATTAAAAGTGTTCGCCCCATGCTCGTCCTTCAACCCAATCTGTTCAGCAAGCTTGTCCTTGCTCACCGCCGCACGGAGCTTGCTCAAGTTCATGGCAAGTCTGTTATCGCCGCTCTGGCTGGGTGGACGGCTCCGCGGCTTCATCCACGATTTGACCATACTATTTCGCCTCGAGCTACCCCCTCCGCTGATCCAGCTCGTGCGACTGTCGTCCGGGGTGGCCGGCACTGAAGACCCTCCCATCTGCCCTACATCGTTTTCACTGCTCGCGAAGTTTATGCTGCTCCTTCTTGTGCCCTGGAAACTGGATCTCCCACGTGGAATGTCCAAGCTCTGCTTTGAATTGCTCAGCGACTGTTTGGAGGGGCGAGGACCAATGGATGGGACTGCGAGACTACTAAGATCGATACTCTTCGGCCTGGTGTCATCGGACTGCTTACTATCGATTAATCCAGTCACAGGTTCGGCTGTCTGATTATGAGCTCCAGGATCCGACGCAACTGCGTTCAATTCCGTAATATTTTCGGAAGAAACTGTGGCCGTAGCCGGTGTGGTAGTATCTATGTTGGCGGACGAGACTAGGGTGTCCTGAGAAGGAACGCTCGACACAGCTGTTGTAGTGACGAAAGACTCGTTCACGAGCTCGCTCCTTGTTGCTACTCTGCTGATATCCCCACTGCTCTTGTCCGTCGTGACAGCCTCGTCATATGTTGGCGGCAAATCTGTTTCGTTGCTATCGTCATCGATCGATCGCACCTGGTAGAATAAGAGATAAGGGCATTCATCCTTGAGCGCCTTTTGGATATCTACGCTTGCTATACGCTGTTGGGCGAGGTCATCGAAACGTAGCCATTGCGTAGCTTGACCATTGTGATCCTCTCTAGCTCGCACAAGAGCAATGTAGTGGCCAGCATCGAGGGACTTCCCACGGTGACAGATGACTGCAAGCAATGAAAGCTTAAAGTTCGTAAAGTTTGGCTCGAACCCTTCGTCGCCGTGTCCACAGTCGTCTGAAATGAAATGAGGCACAGCGATATCAAGCGGGATATCAATGTAGGTGTCAAGCCGGGAGCCAACACCTGCGTTTGTCATGGAATATCTTTTGAGACAGATGCCAAGCACTGGTCTTTTTTTTTGTAAGTGAACGACGACTTGCTCGTCCGTTTTTGGCTCGCTGTGGTCATGGGTATACCAAGCTTGTTCATATCAGTCGCTGATCATAGGAAGATAGCTAGAAACCTACGAATCAAACTGAAAAACTGCCAAGCGGGCATCAGCACTTCTCGTCGTATCGTGCTGGCTCGCGAGCGTTTGCCTCGTATGTCGATGTCATCGTGAGCGCGTTTCTCTCCACCAGAGTGATCATTCGCCAACGACCTTTGACCAAAGATGCTCTGGCCTCGCCTGCGCAGCTCCGCTGGTCGAGATGGGCCTGCCAGGCTTGGCTCGTCTATGGGCGACTCGACAAGCTCTACCGTCTCAACATCCATACCCTTCTCCGGTCGAACAGATTGCAGAGTGTTCCTGCGCTGGAGATGCCGTTTTACCTCAATTTTATTGTTGAAGTATGACTCGAGACAATCTTCGAGCTTGATTGCAGTCCCGTCTGCGGAAGGTGGAGGAATGGCAACATCTAGAAGCCGTTCTCGTACAATTCTATGGTCATCCCTGTCATCTTTTCCGGTATGGTAGACATCCATCTTTAAGGTTAGCAATGGCAGATCGAGTTTCCCAGTAATGAACCCAAAAGCCTCAGAGACATCTTGCTGTCGCAGCAGTGCAGCCTCGGGCCATCCACAGTCTCTCAGTGCCTCTTGGAGCTTTTGAGTGATATCTGTTGTAATGAGTTTGCCTGTACGTAGCATGTTGACCCATAAGCGAAGTAATGTAACCAAACGTTTCCGTGGTTCGTCTGCGAATTGGACTGACAATATGCCTTCAAAGCTGTCTGTTCTTGCGAACATGGAAAAGAGTAACGAGTCTAGGTAGCATGTAACGTTTTCGCGGTTGACAGCTCCAACCATGTTCAGCTGAGGATTTGCCTCATATATCCTACCCTGCGAAGCATCTTCGTACAGCTTGAGCAGAGTGATGGCGTTTTCAACGTTGCCATTAATGGACGGCAAACGAAGCACATCTTCGACTTGACCTTCACGTACACCTATGCCCTCCGCTTGCAATCTTTGGATGATCTCTTTGACCTTTTTTTCCTCGTCTTTGTCGCTCTTGCGCTTTTCGTCGCTCGGCGTGTGTAGTAAGCGGCTCGCATCTTTGCTGGGCACCTAGGCTCGTCAACAACAGCCCGAGGCATGAAAGCGAATGACCGAATCCAAATATTGCTACTTAATACATGCTGGAAACAGGTTTTGTTGGCGCTCTGCGCAATACACGGTAATGTGCAACGCACGGCATATCGCAGCAAACAACGTGGGGAGAGCTTACCGCCTCGACAGTCGACTTCGGCCTCTTCTCGCGGCGGCTAAGAAATCGCTGTACTCCGTTCATGTTCATGGCGGCAGGGCTCGCTCATGACTCGGGATTCTTTGACATCTGCGATGAACGGGTGAAAGGAGCAACTTGGAAAGGTCAAGACGAAGCAGCCTGGGGCCACTGGACAGAACTTGAAGATAGTTGCGACGACAACAGGCTGCAGATTCCCGCTCGGTGGTCAAAGGTGGCAGCGCAGGGTGC
This sequence comes from Verruconis gallopava, assembly GCF_000836295.1. NCBI lineage: Eukaryota > Fungi > Ascomycota > Dothideomycetes > Venturiales > Sympoventuriaceae > Verruconis > Verruconis gallopava. Next base: position 294,805 of record NW_015622137.1, on the reverse strand, counting down.
GAGAGGCTAGGCGAGGGGGTGGGGGACGGATCAAACGCTGGGCAAAATACCACACTACAAGGCTGTTTTGACGCGTGGATTCGGCGGGCGCTGCAACTGTCGGTTTGGAAAAGATGTAACGGATCCGTCGTCGCTGCCGGAGCGTGGCACTGTTTTGGCTTTCTCGTGCGTCGTCTCTATTCGTGGTAATTTTGGAACGGCCCCGATCACCCCCCTCCTGCGCACCGGAGACGAAGATCCCCAAGGCGTGCTAGGGTTTGCCTTCCCACAGATCGGGCCCCTAACAACGAAAGCGACGGATGGCTTGCCGGCTGTCAGGTTCTGCAAGATAATGTTCGCCCCACGAGGATGTGCGGTGGGGCAGAGATTCGGTTAAGGGAAGTTAGGCCACGTTAGGCGGCAGCAGGCGGTTTGTGAGTTTAGCCCTAACAGGTTTGGCGTGCCGGCCGACGGCAGCATGGTATCATGTCTACGGCGGCGATGGTGTCAGCACCCAGCACTGCCACACGACCTTCGCCGGTCCGACAATCCACGTACGCTGGCTGTTCGCCGCGATCGAACGGCACCGGAACTACAGGTGCGCCAGCAACACGATAATCCCACTGGCTTGCCCAGCTCAATGTGCCGTCATGGAGCCCACCGCCATGCTTGGTGCGAGTAGCGACGACGAGGACTGGGACGACTGCGACAGGCCAATCCCGAGAACAAAAGCGCGTAGGGGCCCAAGCAGGCGGCAGATTCATCAATTTACGAATGTGGATGGCATAAAGTCGGGCCTGGTCAAGGCCCTCGGAAATGAGAACAATGTTCAGCGGAGCAAGGATGCTTTGAATCTCGACACTATCATACAGCTGCCTCCTCCAACCATCACGCCGTTCGAACCGGGCGAAGAAAAGGTTCTTCCGCCGTCCTTGCTTCTAGCCTCCCGGAACAAAATACCGTACGAGCAGCTGTTATCTACACAGAAATCTGTCAACTTCAATCTACCGTACTTCTTCTACGGCGCCCAGGTGTACCCGGCTGTCCTGCGCGGTACAACGAACACGAGGAAATCTCTCGAAGACATTATTCAGACCATGACACCTGCGTTGGTGTACGGTATCAAGCGCCATGCGTTACGTGGTCATACCTGGCCCGGAGTAGTGTGCACGGGAAACCAAGCCGATTTGCTCAGCGGCATGCTGGCCTTCGGGATCTCAGACGCAGCGCGAAAGTGGTTGGACGACTTCCAGGGCGGAAGCAGCGAGCTCCGTACGATGAGAGCAGACTTCGTTTTAAAGGATGGAAGAACGTGTTCTATCGATTGCGGCGTATATGTCACAAAGGAACTACCGTCATTGACTCTGCTACCCCACAGTGAGAAGATTTGGCGCGTGAGCGATCTTATGCGAGACCCATGGCACTTGCGTAATTTATCAACGTCCATGGCAGAAGAAGAATACTTGAATAGCAAGTTGCAGAGAAATTAGTGAGTGACGAACATATAAACCTCGCGAATGGTTGAAAGACGGAACTCTCCATTATCATCTTTCTTCATTTTGCTTGCTCGAAATAGTCGCCGGACCGGAAAGGTAGGGACGTTGAAGTCACCGGTGGCGATACAGAAGAGCTGTATTCTAAGTAAGGCGCCGGAGTTCCAGCGTTCGAATGGGCCACAAAATAACTGCTTCCCGCGTCACTTAGGCGATCTGGAGTTCCTATGCCTTGCTGCGACGAAAGCAGGACTGCACGAGTGTGCAACTCAGCCTCGAGGCTATCCTGTGCTCTCCAGGCTCCCACGCTCCAAATCGCGTCGGAACCGTTAACAGGCATGCCCGTGAAATGATAGGCCGTGGAAGAGCCAGCTGATAATTCACCCATTGAATTTCCATGGTCCGGATTCATTTCTGGAATTGGAGCTTGTGATGCTGAGAGCCAATTTCTCAAATCATGATCAAACTCGACGGGACCAAGCCGAATAATCTCTGTCCTAGAGTACCATGGTCCGTCGAGACCGTTTGGTTTCATAAGGAAGCTTATGGGATATCCTTCCGAGGTAGGCTCGGCCGCAGCAATATCGACCTGGTGAATGCGAGCCTCTTCTGGTGGCAGCTGATCAGGTCCTGGAATGACACCTGGAGGGAGATTTAAACCCTCCTCTTCGACCTCCATCACTCTTTGAAAGCAGAAAAAGGATCTGTGCGACTCGAACAGACATTCCCTGCGCGGAGATGTCCATAGCAACGCAAGTGCTTTCCTACGAATATACGGCCATCGACATTTCCAAGCAACAAAATGTAATGGCGGGATGATACCCATCTCAAACGAAAATCGTTTGGATAGTTCGTCAGGGAAACGCACAGAGCTCGCAACAAGAATTCCAGAAAGTCGCACAATGTCCTCAAACTCGTTCTTGAAGTCATCCCACGCCGTCTCATTCGGATTCAAGGCCGCAGAAAGCCAGATATCCATTGTTGTCGAAATTGCCTGCAGCAGGTTGCAACCAATCTTTATTTGGTCATCTTTAGTAGAAGGATCGTGCGTTTGTAAATACTCAAAATTGGTCTTCCAATCATTCATAAACGTCTGCAGCCGAATCTGCTCGGCGTACATCTCCATTGTGACACCGTTCATATATTTCGCATCGCCAACCGACTGTATGAATTTGACCGTCGCGTTTACCAGATCAAGAAGCATCGTCTTCGCTTGTTCGATGGACTTGGCAGGTTCGTGTGGAGAGAAACGGCCTGTCTTAAAAGTTGATGACGAAGCAAATGAATACAGATCTAGTGATGGTCGACCAAACAAAGATGATAGCAGATTCAGCCAGCCAAACATCGGCACAAGCTCTTCTTCGATGAAAGCCGATTCAGCGGGTAGGGAAATCATGTCTTTGAAGGCGTTTTCCCGCCAAGCCTTGAGCATTCTCACTCCTGACTCAATGTGTGTGAGGGCAGAGTCAACGTGTCCACGTAAAAACTCGAGGCAAACGAAGATGATGGCAGCCATGACAGGAATTCGAATCGACTCTGGGTTGGATTTGACGACATGTACCAGCGAATTGATGGCTTTGTTGTAGGACTCCAGAGCAAAAGCCGCATGTCCTTCCGTGCCGGCCACAGGAGAAAATCCCACCATGCCCTCGTCTTCGTACATGGCGCTGACGGCTACCATTGCGTACCGAATGGTAGGCTCGTACGCACTGATTTGGAGTACACAGCCGTTCCAAAAGGATCGGCTGAAGAAGCCAGAGAGCTGTGGAGCCGTTCGATGGAAGAAGAACTCTAGGGCACGTCGTTCTCTCGCATTTCCAAGATGAAGTTGAAGCTGCCGTTCCGGTGTTGTAGAGCGGGACAGAGTCGTATTGTCTTTGCTCGATACCCGTTTGGCCTTGGCCTTTGGGAGCTTTGGCTCTGAATAACCATCGCACTTCCGACCTGTGCTAGTGCACTTTACGCACTCTGGCTTTGTCTCATCGCACTTTACGTGGCGAATCTGTAATCACTTAGCCGCGACTTGAGAGCGAGGTTTCTTCTCTCTCCCTCACCTTGCATGTCACACAGCCGGTCTTCACCTTGGGCTTGCTTGCCCTCTTCTTCTTCTCCAAGGCACTCTCCGCTACGGTGGATTCCATGCAGTTGCGTAGGCAGCAGACATTTCATGCGAGGGGTTCAGCGACAAAATGTCGCCCACCTCCAAAAGACGTTTCGATGTCGCCAAGTGCGTGCACGTCCTATTGGGCGTCCAGACAAGCCTAGAAAGCCGCCACCATGCCACGCGTGGATCCTTGCCCAGTTGCGGAGAAGAGATACTGGACGTGACCATGCTAGATTCGGCGAGGCGTTGTCCTTTCGGGTATCAACCACGACGTTCGCACCACACCAATACGGCGGCAACGCACCGATGGCACGGAATCCCCATGTCGATCTCGGATGCCCCAATCTCGAGGGCTTCAGCGGACCGTGTCAGCATTTACGAAGGACGTTCCTCAGCTGAGGTCTACCAGCATTTCGAAATGATGACACCTTTCAGCTCCATGGGCTTCGGATTTGCCAGTGGTGGAAACCGTTCAAGCCATGTAATTTCAAGTAATTGAAGCATCAAAATGCCGCGTGTTAATGACGCTGGCACTCTTAATCAATGGTCGAAAACGGGTTTTTATTTATCATTTCGGGGCTCGGAGCTGAACCAAATAAATTACATCGTCTTTTTTTTTTCTTCTTTTCCATAGCACCTTCCAGGAAACTCCGACATGATTAGAACTACGTCCTGAATTCTTGGATTTGTTGAACCGACTCGTTAAGGCTTCTTTATTTCATCCATCTGGCCCGATGAGACTCTCAGTCAGAAGTGTCGATGAATGGTTATACATCTGTAGCGATGAAAGCCAGATTGTCCCCAACCTGTCATTAGACAAGCCGCAGTCTGATGTTCAAGGAACACGTAAATGCATGTTGGCGCTCAGGATGAATAGCGACCAGTGGTTAATATGGCCTGGCGCTTATGTTCATGACATGGCAACACGTCACTGACACAGAAACCCCATAAATCACGCCTGACGATAGGTTCGGACCGGGTCGAACGAGTTTATTCGCTCAGAGCTTGAAATGCTTTCAAGTAGATGCTATTTGGCACTCACCATACCGCTGCACAGGTTTGCGAGACACCTAGTCACCGATTTATCTCTTTCACAAAGTCGATGTTAAGGTCACAGATCTCTCTGGCCATGTCTCGGTGGATGAAAGACTCATTAAATGATTTTTCTGCAGTTGTGGGATGTAAGGGAGTATGCTCTCTGTTTTAGTCCTCCTCCCTATCCTCAAAGCTCATGCACCGAACATTTCAACCGTCAAATATTCATGTATCAACTATCAAGCCGGCATACTAACGTTCTCCTAGTCATGTGATCTACTCCTTCTAGTTCGTCATCTACATTCTGACTGCATTCGTACGTAGGCTTCAGGAAATGAAAGCTATGCACAACAAGACTCCATCCCCGTTCCTCCTGAATAATAGACTTCGCAATTCTGTAGAATTCTTGAGGTATCTGTCTACATGGAAGCAGGAAGCACAACCGAGCATTCTCTCATCAACCTCTGCCAACCATGCCATCAGATAAAGCTAGCAAGATCTTACCTCAAATATCCAAGGCTCATTCCGGGTTCCAAAGAAAGACCGATTTCACGCCGTATTGAGTGTAAGAGTTTGAATTCTGGAAAAGAGGCGGTACCTACGGGGAGAGAGCATATGCTGAAAGCATTATCAGATCTCCAGATGAAAATCATCACCTTCTACGAACTGTAACTCAACTTCAGAGCGAGACTGTATTGAGTTAGAGACAAGGCAGGATTTGTGAAATCCGAAGAGGACGTGAGCTAATCTCGTCACTCATAGAACCGTTCTCATATGAGATTAATTTAGAGTAGCTTCGGTTGAGGCTAAGCCAAGGATGTATTATCCAAAATACCAAATCTTCATATACGCAGCTTGATGTATGATTCAATGAGTGCTCGGATTTCTGAAAGAGTTTCTGAGGATACATTACCTTAATTCAGATCCCATACCAAGATTCTCTACACAGCTGAACATGTAATCCATAAATCGGAATTCCATCAGCAGAGAAGTCTTATCCAATTTCCTGATTGAAACTGATTTGACACGCAGGGGAATTGTCCCAGGCAATGCTCGAAGAAGTTTTTATACAATTGGCAAAGCTACAAAAAGGATAATTCACGAAGTCAAAGGATGGTCTGTAGTAGGTAGCTGTTTGCTATTGAAATATGAATTTAGTGCAGAGATATGGAGAAAATAGTTGTGCTCGCCATGGACCAGGATCTCAACATGAGGAGGAATAGTCAAACTAGTACTGAGGTAAAAAGAACACCAACTCTCAACTCGACTTTCTACCCTTGCTGTCGGATTTCGACCAGGACGTTCATTTCTAACTTTAAGTCCGGAGCATTTTATTTGATTGAATCATCTCCGTCACAAGAATGCTCGATTTCTTCTCAAATCTCCCAAGACAAAGGCATCGAACAAGCTCTGCCATGGAGCCGAAAGAAAAGCATGTGTGCTCCACAGGTGTAAAAACAGTCTCAGTCTAGAACGTTGATGGGACAGCCTACGCGAGATCTCATAAAATTAAACAAGGGATTTCACATCCAGCAGACGAGAAGCCTGGAGCAAAAAGCCGCCGGCTGTGGTGCAACTAACCTTTCTTGTTCCGGGTACAGAGAAACACAAATACATGTCTTCCATTGTGACAAATATGTAATGAACAACTGGGGGGAAGGTGGTATACAAGCCAAATGGGAATAAAAGAATGGTAACTGGTATTGATGTATCGAATATCGTGCGAGGAGGGCGTAACGAGTTTGGCAACGTACGGAGATCATGGGGAGGCTGATTTGCAAGTTGAAGTACTCTAATTGGAGAAAATTTCATACGATGAAGGGAATTCTCACCCACCTCGCTGGTTTTCTAGTCAAATGGCATGAAGTTTTCATGTTGTGGACCGGCAGAGTTTCGAGCCAGGATGTTATAATCTGGCGCAACCATAAGCCCTTGCACCCTTGTACGCATGACATCACACAGGTCGAAAACCAGGCTGAGGCGAACAAAGGTTTGGCTATCATTAAAAAGATGTTCCGTCGCATGGTATATCAGTGTGAGAAAGAAGCTAGACCTGAATCTCGATAGCCACATCTATATACACAGCGCGTCAATTTCGTGTTGAGAAGCAAACGAGATACTTGTCAGGATGTCCTCAGAAGACGGATACAGCCATATTGAGGTGCCAAAGCCTTACAAGGAGCAAAAGTCTCCGTACAAAGATGAGAATGCCGAAGAACCTGAGGTCAAGAAGGGTAAGTTATGCTCGTGGAATCGACTCAATCTGAATATACTGATCAAATCCTCGTTCAGGAATCCTCCACCACGCTGCTGATCCCTTGGGGCAAGGTCTGAACACCGTTCTAAAGCCCGTTGGGGCTCCGCTTGGAATAGTCACAGGCACTCTGGGTGAAGCCTTGGGGGGCGTGACAAAACCTGCCTTGGGTCCGGTTCTGGGCAGCAAAGACGAAAAGATGGAGGCACTCGGGGGGGACAACAAGGATAGCTACATCCACGGGAAGGACACTATTGGAGGACACCTGCAAACTGGAGATAACCCGCTGGGACTGAATCAGACTGGAAGTGACAAATTCAGGGACTAGGCGTGAGTTGGGGCTGTCACTTCAGGCATATATTTTGGTAGGGGCTGAATTATCCGTTACTTAAACAAAATTGTATAAATGGAATGGGTTTTGTTTTTGCCTTTGCTATGTGGCTGGGACCTTTATTTACCATATCACGAGAAGCATCACACATGTATGTCATTCTAACATGATTTTTTTTTTTAAAAAAAAAAGAAAAAAATTAGGAAGCAAGATGCGTACTGTAAGAAGATTCCAATTGCGGTAGTGAGTGGAGAAGTCGGAGATGGCCGTTGGTTGCCGTCGGACCCCGCAGGGTCTCAAGAGCTGTGGGCTGCCCAAGCTCCTAAGAGGTTGTGTGTGACAACATTTCCACCTCCAAAAAGGTCCTACTGTTCGCATCACAGATTGGTCACCATCAATGTAAAATCCTCGATGGATTCGAACGAGCGCACGCCCCTTATTGCGGTAGTGCAGGTGGCCCCGCAGCGGCCACGGCGCCGCTATCGACATTCGGGACTGCGGAGATGCTGCACTTCGATCTTAGCAGCTGTCCTTCTCATGACCGTGGTTGCCTTTCTTCTAGTTCTCTTTATAATCCCAGATTGCGACCAAAAGCACAACAAGAAGAAGCAGAATGACGTCTGCATACCGAAACACCCGCTCTATCGCGACAACAGTAAACTGCGCTTGTTTGGCGCGAAAGAGGCAGATGGGGATCTGAGCTATAAGAAGCTTTTGACTATCTTGTCCGCCACACCGCGGGAAGAAAAAGTACGGGAATGGAGCCAGTACTACACCAGTGGCCCACACCTTGCCGGCAAGAATCTGAGTATGGCTGAATGGACGAGGGATCGCTGGAAGGAGTTTGGCATCAACCAGACCGAGATTATCCCGTACAATGTGTATATCAACTATCCTCTTGGTCATCGGTTGGCGCTTCTGGAGAGGCAGAATTCCACAGAGACCGTGGACGATGCTTGGAGCGTAGCGTTCGAGGCAAGGTTGGAAGAGGATGTGCTCAAAGATGATCCAACATCAGGTCGTGACGATCGAATAATGACCTTTCACGGATACAGTGCTTCGGGAAATGTCACTGGCCAGTACGTATACGTCAACTACGGCACATATTACGACTTTGAGGATCTTATCGCTGCGAACGTGAGCTTAAAGGGCAAAATAGCCGTTGCTCGTTACGGTGGTGTTTTTAGAGGACTGAAGGTCAAGCGCGCAGAAGAGCTTGGAATGATTGGCTGCATAATCTATAGCGATCCCGGAGATGATGGTAACGTTACCAAGGACCAAGGCTACAAGGCTTATCCTGACGGGCCGGCGCGAAATCCAAGCAGTGTACAACGAGGAAGTGTTCAGGACATCTCCCAGCTTCCCGGTGATCCGACGACGCCAGGCTACCCCTCGAAACCAGACGCGCCGCGACAGAACCCCAATGGGACCATTCCCGGAATACCATCTCTGCCCATATCTTATGAGGATGCTCTGCCTATCCTGAGATCTCTAAACGGATACGGCCCCAAGGCAAAAACCTTTAACAAGTATTGGCAAGGTGGGGGACTAGAAAAACTCGGAGTTCACTACAATGTTGGACCATCGCCGAAGGACCTACAGCTTAATCTAGTCAACGAGCAAGAGTACGTAACCACACCATTATGGAACGTAATTGGTATCATCAATGGCACAATTCAAGACGAGGTGGTTATTTTGGGTAATCATCGTGATGCCTGGATCTTGGGTGGTGCAGGCGATCCAAACAGTGGCTCGGCCGCCATGAATGAGGTTGTTCGCGCCTTCGGTGCTGCCTTGGAGGAAGGCTGGAAGCCTCTTCGCACTATTGTGCTTGCGTCCTGGGACGGAGAGGAATATGGTCTTGTCGGTTCAACTGAATGGGTTGAAGAATACTTACCCTGGCTGAATGCAACTGCCATCGCCTATTTGAACGTCGACGTAGGTACCACGGGACCAAATTTTAAAGCAGCCGCTGCGCCTCTACTCAACCAGGCGCTTATAGAAACGACAAAGCTGGTTCTTTCGCCAAACCAAACTACGACTGGCCAAACCGTTTATGACGTGTGGGATAAGCACGTCAGCACTATGGGCTCTGGCAGTGACTTTACCGCTTTTCAAGACTTTGCAGGTATTCCCTGCATTGATATGGGCTTTAGCTTTGATAAAGATACCCCAGTTTACCACTACCACAGTAACTACGACAGTTTTTACTGGATGGACAAATTTGGCGATCCTGGCTGGCACTACCACGCCACCATTGCACGAGTGTGGGCTCTCCTTGCTGCACGCATTGTAGAGACTCCTATCATTCAACTTAACGCCACTGACTACGCCATTGGCCTGAAGCAATACCTGAAAAAGGTCGAAGATAAGGCGCACAATGCCACTGCAATGGGAAAACGGCTCGATTATCAAGGCCTGCCTTTCAACATATCCTTCAAATCCCTCGAGTCTGTGATTGAGCGCTTTCACAATACCTCTGTTGCGCTGGATGCCGAGGCAGAAGCTCTTCTTGATATCGCACTCAACAACCCGATTCCCTGGTGGCGATGGTGGGAACGGCTAGTTTTTTTCCGCAGAGTAAAAGCAGTGAATGACAGGTACAAGACTTTGGAGCGCCACTTCTTGTACGGCGAGGGTCTTGATGGTCGGCCCTGGTTCAAACATGTTGTATTCGCTCCCGGAAGGTGGACAGGCTACGCGGGTGCGACATTCCCAGGATTGGTGGAGGCTGTTGAGGACGGAGATATCGGTGCAGTGTTCAAGTGGATGGCTATAATTACGGGAGTGGTAGCTAAAGCGGCAGATTCAATGGTCTTGCCAAACAGCTGAACGAAAATGGTCCAAGAAACCAATGGTGTACGAAAACCAGGCAAATGATCGATTCGTGGATAGCGTTTATTGGACGTGTAATGATGTATGATGAAGAAAGTCCATAATTCTGGAAGTCTTGTTACTGCAAGGCAATCACATATCGATAGAATAGAACCAAAATAAACGTGAATTTAGTAGGACTTCTAAGGCCCGGCTGTATAGCATCGCTATGATAAGTCCGTAAGGACTTACGCTAAGCCAATATCTTACAGATCAATCGACGACATGCAATGAGTCCAATACGCCGCAAATGCAAGAGTCCCATCCAGAACTCCCCCTCAAACATGGTGTGTGCAGGTGTGCTTCGCATAGCTTTTCACCACCACATATCGTTGATACCGTCCTCGGGCCCTGGCGCATCGGCTACATGTCCTTCGCCATTGTCTGCCTTCATTCTCCATCCAGCCCTCTCCGCTCTGCGAATGCCCATCCTGATCCACTCGTCCACAACGCCGAGCTGTCGTTGGATGATCAGCTGCGTGTGTTTCCTCACGGAAGCCTTCTTCCTTCGGTGCTCCTCCTCGCTCCACATGAGCACCCGTTCGGCGATTTTCATTTCATCCTCGCTTTCGAGCCTGTACCAGACTGCCTCACGGCTCACGTATCCATATGCGTCCAGTATATTGTCGTCCGCCGCGAAAGGCACGCCCGCGATGAGTGCGGCAGGTATGCACCATGAGGCAAGTTTGGAGAGGTAGTCGCTTTCGGAGCCAAACGAGAACGCCGGGAGAAGGATGTACGATTTGGAGAGGATTTCGTATTGCTCTTGAAGTGGGAGAGCATGGTCGACGCTGAGCAGCGGCTTGACCTTCTTAGGCACATCCGGTGGAGCCCGCTCACCGAGGATGTGCAGACTGATCTCACGCTTTTCAATTTTGGTCTCTTCCTTGGTCTCAATTTTCACGCCCTTTTTCACGCGATCCTTGAGCTCGACAATCTTGTCAAATACTTCAGAATAGTTGTGTCTGGTGGCATCGAAATCGCCGTGCATGGCAATCGGGTACTGGAATGTATCTGCACCGAGGGTCGAAGACATGGCGCGTGCGAGCTCGTCGTTCGGTAGTTGCATCGGGAAGAGGGGAGCCAGATGCCGAACCGTCACTGTGGCATTGAAATCCCATGCGTTGATCACATCTGTACGCAGGTAGCGTGCTGTGTGATGGCTCAGCGCCACGAGATCCACGAGCTGAGCATTGATCCAGGGTTGCAGCTTCTCGATCAAGTTCTGCTCAACCCACCGTTCAGGCTGATGAATCACGCAGAAAAGATATGTATCCTTTCGTTCCAGGAGCTTCGTCAACGGCTCGTTAAGTGCTAACAAGTCAGCCTCGCATGTCGCCGACACTATAATATGCGGCGAGACATCATCTGCCCTGACGGCAGCTTCGAAGTCTTCTGAAGACTTGTTAACGAGAATGGGGTGCGACAGGTTGAAATTGTTTATGATTTCGCCAATTCCATAGCGCTGCTGCAACATGTATAAGCTCAACTGTGTATAGTTCTGAGTACCGAAAGCGTTGATCAGCGCTGCGGTCGTCTCTTCGTTTGTGCCTCCAGACTCCACGATTGCGACATTCACCACGTCTGGTAATGGAGGATCTGGCGGAGGAAACGGCGTCGGCTTTAGATAGGAGCCCGTGCCGTGCGGTGTAGCCGTTCCTACAGCCAGAGGTTTGGTGTTGCTTCCAGCTTCTTTTCCACCTGGCTCGCCCTGTATAAATCCCGGCTTTTTGGGGGGGCTCTCCCATTTCTGATTATCGTCGTGAGCGTCATCCTGTTTGTTATAGCCGCTGGACTGCCAGGCCTGCTCCCATGTTTGCTCAAGCGTGTCTGCCCAACTGTCGGGAATCGGCACTGGCACCGAGAGGGTCACCTCGCTCCGGCGCGAGAATAGGAACAGAGAGATAAGGGCGACACCGCAGAAAACGGCCAGAGCAAAGAACCGGCGAGGTATCATATCGATTGCCCGGCAGTCATGCAGACTGAAATACCATGGTCAAAAAGGTGCTGCTCAGATCGGTACGGCTGGATCGATAAAGTGCAGGTGGTTACTGTCAGGGGCCAAGTGCTTGGGGTGACGCAACAAACCCGCCTGGGGTTTTCCCTTTTGGGACCCCCCAGGTTAACTTAAACATTCTCAGTCACGCTCACGTGAGCACGAACCTGAAGTTACAGTCGATATTTGGTATTTTAAGGTACCACGTTTGCGACTGGATCCAAGGCCCATTTCAGGTGCTATGCCTCAAAAATGCCAATATCCGACAGTCTGATAGTTGGCCTCATCGATAGCATGCATTTGGAGCCCAATCCCGCTCTGGAAATTTTTTACTCTCGACTTCAATCGAAGGAATGGTATACAATTTCGGCCGTCCAGAATCGCGGCCATAACAAGTACTCTTCTAGGAGATGAGGGTATGGAAATGCTGAGGGCAGAATGAGTAATTGCCATCTCATTTACTCACTGGGCAACAGCCAAAACAAACGTACGCATGAGATTGCGAATAGATGAAAGCTGAACTTCGCCTAACCAGACATCTAAGCCCGTCTTTCAAGAATTAACCTCACACAGCAAAGAGTAAAATGCTCGTTGATAATTTCGTCTTGTTTCTATTATAACAATACGCTTGCAACCTAACCTTGACTGATTCAATACTATAGGGCTATTGAGCAGTACCTTATAACAAGCAAGAAACGTGACGAGTCTGTTTCAGGTGCAAATCCAAACATACATACATCATTTTGGGACGATACGCTTCAATAATCTTTGCCACCCTTTCTGGGTGCCATGACTCGTTCGAAGTCGATTCTTTACCATCACCGCCACCACCACCGGTCAAGAAAACTCGTCTCATGATTTAGCCTAGCTCATTTGTTCACACGCTAGTTCAGGGCTATTGGAGGCCACGAAATCAGCCCTCACACCACGAAGCGTTCCTAGATAAGGGACAGGAACATCCCCAACAGTCAAATGGAGCCTTTGCCTCTTATGAGATCCGTCGGCCGTTTGTACCGTGGAAAGGGAGGGTATTCGAACAAGTAATCTCGGATACTTCCTTCGATTGTATTGTCAAATTACCTGTCGCCGAAGATCGAAATGGTTTCGGGGCCTGATCAAAGGTGTTGACCAGTGAATTCTGAAAGCGCACGGCTGAGACTCGGAGTACGCGGCCACGACTAGCCTCCAGATTGCAGCATTTGCTCGTTGGAGGATGCAGGAGACTGCATGGCTTCGCTAGATCTGAAAAGATCGTTGCAAGAATCCTGGTACTTAGCCCTCCTCTGGACGCCATGTACATTCAGGGTAATCGTGGGCTTGCTCTCGAAGCTTTGGTGGCGCCGTGGGCAGCCAATTGCTTGCTGGCGCCAAGACAAATGCTTGAGCTTGACTCCCTATTTTTGGGGCTCCTTAGCGAGCGTGTGCCACCTGAGCAGCCTCGTCTGAATTTGCGCCATGTCTAGATCGATGGTACGGAACAGTGTCACTTATCATAAAGACTGAGCAATGCCCAGGTTTTCAGCCGCGATGAAAGCCTTCGGAACTAAATCTTCTCCTTCAGCCAAGCTGCGGTCTGTCTCAACCGCCGCACTACCTCTTTATAACATATTCTTGCCCGAGATCGTTGGTCCTCGCGATTGGCTCGCTCTTCAGTCTTATAAAGTCATACAACTACGCCCACCCGCCTCAAATCCGGTGTAAACATCTGACTATTCAAGATCTAGCAAGTTTGATCTATCAATATGGAAACAGATTTCTAACAACTTATATACCCCAAAAGACCCATCGCCTCGTCTGACTTGTTTCAGCATACAATACAAAGAAGATGGCACCTACTCCCAAGAGCTATTATCATTCCTCGAGCAGTAATTACGATAGCGGCTCCTCTGGTCTCTCTGCCGGAGCCATTGTAGGCATTGTCATTGTTGTACTCATCGCCATTTTCCTTTGCACCTTTGCGTACAAAGTCTACAAAGCACGTAAAACTGGTCAACCTGTGAATTACGGGACCATATTTGTTGATTCTCTGAAATGGGCGGCGTGCGGCGCTTGTCTTTGCTGTATCGCTCTTTTTGCTTCTGAAAGTGGAGGCAACGACAACAATGGAAACGATAATGGAGGCGCTGGCGAAGCCAATCAGGAATATGCTTCCGTGCCACAAATGCAGATGCCAGAGCCGCAAGCAAATTGGCAACCGCAAATGAACTGGCAGCCAGTACAGTCGGAGGCCCAAGATGGCATTCAAGTGTGAATGGATTTCTTTATGGCGGTGGACGCAAGGAACTCATCTCTCACGAATATGGTTCGGCATGACTTTTTATGTATATCGTCGTTTTATGAAACCGATCTGATTCATGTAATTTCTCCTCAGCACAATGACAGCAAAGTTCAAAAAGACTCGACTATTCAAATACCAGTGCGTAAATTTCTGGACAGCAAACCACCGGTTTTTGAGCTATTTTTGAACCTACAAAGAACTTCGAGACAAAAATTCACTAAGCATGGCCGTGCTGTCCACCATCTGGCCTTGGCCTTGGCAGTCAGTGCAATAATATCACCCTTGCTCGGAAAAAAGCAGTTTTATGAAACATATAAGCTACACCATGTTAGTCTAATCGATTAAGAACGATGATGCCCTCTCGTATCGTGACAACGGATGACTACCAACTGAGGCCCCAGGTTAAGCCTTCCGCTGTCTCCGCGGCACGAAAGCCGTCGTCCAATCTTTGTTGCAATGCTTAATCTTGGACAGCCTGTGCGCATCAAATACGTATCTGCGTACGTGAGTTCGTTCTTTTTGACGTGTTGTATGAATGCAGCAGCTGTCAATATCTTTCAATATGGTTATGCATGTAGAAGGTATATTGCTGGTACAATATGCTTTGAGGTGATAAGTATTAGGTTTGGCATAATGATTAAAGGAAGTAGAGGCATCGCTGTTATGTACTTGCGTATATTTACTTAATTTCCCACCCGATTGATGTTGTATACGTCTGCGACTTGTATGAATTGAAATTAGCATAAACTGATGCAGTGGCGTTTAAATAGCGAAAAGATTCTTGAGTTAGCGGACATGCACTTGCTGTCTCAGCAATCTGAAGTTAGAAATCGTGTCAATATTATACTTCCGTTCACTTCGATTGCCTTATTTTCATCGTCTTAAGCGCTTGCACCGAAAGCGGATTTTGAGGACCAGGGAATACCTACACAAGAGAGGATTTTGGGAGCCTCTATATTCTTCGAGCAAGTTCAAGGAGAACTGTTGGTACTTAGCACAATTATAGCGAGCTCTAGAAAATATTGTTCTTTCTAATGAGCAATTCCTTGTTGGCCAACGATTGGATTAAGAATTTAAGAGATTATGCGAAAAAGGCGTGAGATCTACGTGCTTGAAATTTTGTGGTACTGTAGAACATGATGTCTCATTAATTCTTTGCAAAATCATTTTCCTAACAAAATGGATGAGGCTTATTAAACGCATGGCCCCATTCAAAGGTCCATTGACAGGCGGCAATTATTCATTGAGAGTCAGAAACTGAGATGGAGATCAGACGCCGTGTTCAGTGCATACAAGGGTCGATCGGTTACGCAGCTACTATAAAAAAGAGGACGAGGCTGATATGAAGAATAAAATTGATATGATTTTCTTCAAAATGGCGTTGAAAAATGTGGTAGTCTATATCTTATAGATATTTTGAATTACGTAATATTAGGAATGGTTTCAAGTGATTGAGTAGAAGTGACTGTGTCTATTCACCCATCATAGATAACTATTCTATTAGAAGTGTTCATATTTTCATCACCCAATATCGACACACTCTCGAGGATGTTTTTAAAGTCTGCACATTGCGTTCAGTACATACCACCACGATGGGGTTTCGTCCAGCTGGTCTCTTCCTTCGCGTCGAGCGTATCCAGATAATGAATCCAGCCCTTCTCGTGCCATTCTCGCAGATCCAGCCCCTGTTGCCCAGCATCCAAAGACGTCGCATTGACACTCAAGTAGCCATTCTTCCCTTCTACAAAGCCTTCAGCCGGCGCCCAGACCGTCTTCGTCTCACCATCAACATCCTTATCAACAACTTGGCCTTTGCCCGTGAACGAAAAGCACCTGACCCCACATGTCTTGCAGAAGAACCAATGAATGATCTTATCTGAACAGAGATAGTCGCCTAGGTCCTTGAATGGATCCAACGGTGACAGTAGGATAAAATCGTTGGCTGCATCTGCGAGACGGAGATGGAAGATGCCCATCTTGTGACAGGTGGTGCAGTTACACTTCCTCATACGAATGCTGTCGAAATTCTTCGCACGCGTCGTGTTTGTTTCACCCGATGTCAGTGTGGGCGGGAAGCTGAGGTAAACTACGTATTTGATGAAACCACAATGGCAGGATCCCGTGAAGGGCTTGCGTTCATTTCGTACAGTCGTCATGATTTGAAACCGATTTGACAATTCGAGATTGGGCCAAAAGTTAAAGGACGGAATGAAGCAGCTTCGCGACGCGCAGGTACAACACGCTGTCACATGATACTGGAGTTGCTGCCTAAGTTCTCGAAAACAAATTTTAATTCCTCCTGCTTGAGCCAGAAATCTCGAAGAGGCCCGAAGCAACAGTCTCAGTGCCGCTTTACGCACACCTGTTCACTTCAATGAAACTCTTGATCGAGGCTTGAACTGAGCATGAACGTAGTCTATAATTGAAACAGCTTAGGCTTGTTTCTGTTTTCGAGCAGAGTGATTTATTCTAATTGCTTAATTGACGAACTCATAGCTCTAGACTAGATGAGAGAGGGAGCTTGGATTGATTCAAAACCGTAGGTTGAATGTCAAAGCAAGATGCAATTGGCATGACAGTGAAGACAGAGCCTACGATGTTCTAAGTGAGATGAATTGCAGTCTGTAGGCTCTGTGGCTTGAGTGAGAGTTGAAGCGACAATGAGACTCGCGACTCTCGTGACTAGACCTTGGACAGCTTTATTTGGCTGAGTTGATCCAAATTCTAGACTGGATCGTGTCGAGATGTGGTAGGGATGCTTGGAAGAAGCTTGATAGTAATACTAGGAACGGCGCCATATCAATTGTGGTATTCTTGCGTGCCGCTTCACAATCATAAAGGCGACATGGAAGAATTGTCTAGTAGTCTACTAGATTCGAAGATAGACGGTTAAATTTTCAACTTTTCAAATTTTCTTCGACCTCGATGTCCATAGAATTTGTTCAAGCTACTTTAAGAATGAAGTCAAATATTGTCACGTGATACCGTGGTTTTTCCACCTTGGCTTCTCAGATTCTCAGTTCTCAAGCTGCGTCGGCCGTGACACTATTTATCACCGACACAAATTTCCATCCCCATTCATGGCACATCCTAATCAAGGCAAGAGGAAAGATGGGCCTGCGCTAGGGAACCAAGGTCGAAACCACAAGCGCACAAAATTATGGGATGCGAGGTCTATCCGCAGCCAGACGTCTGATGCGGCCTTCAGTAATGGCGAATTGAACGTGGATAAATTTATCAAGGCACGTGAATTTGAGATAAAAGCTTTGGAAAATGGAATCAAGAAGGCTAAGCATGGCCTGTCTACACGTGCGCATCAGGAGCTGCCCAAAGAGCTGCGGAGGAGGACCGCTAGTCACAATGTGAAGAGGCTACCCAAAAGGTTGCGCGAGAGAGCTAAGAAGGAGGTAGGAAACTATTCTTCGCTTCAATCCTTTGCTTTCCCATGGCCCAGATAGTCAGCCTGTGTTGCAGTAATACTAACTAGGTTAAAGATGATTGAAGACAACACGCCAACTGTGACTTCTCGAAGGAGAAAACCAAGCGGTCATAAGCGATTACGTCTTGAGATCGTTGAACGACTGCAAGCTCTCAGCGAGAAGAGCAAAGAACGGAGACGGGTGAAAAAGGCTGTTAAGGCCAAGTCTCAACCCACTGCTGAAGTACCTTCGGAGACCGGCCAAGTAGTTACTGCTACTCAAGAATCGGTTAAAGTGAAAAGTCCCAAGGTGAAAAAATCGCGATTAAGAGAGCCAGCTCTGCCACCGGCAAGGTTTCGTAAGCGACAAATAAACAAGACATGGCTACCCACGCACATGTGGCACGCAAAACGCGCAAAAATGACGCCACCAAGAGAGCCGATGTGGAGATTTGCCATTCCACTTACTCCATCTATCAAAAGCTATCGCAATACTCATCGTGCAAGCGCAGATAAAGGTGCTATTGCCTGGGATACGAGCTATATGTCCACCATTGGACTCGAGGGACGCGAAGAGAGCATCGCAGGCTTGCTCAAAGCATTAGGAGTTGGCGCTAAAAGCTCAGAATTTGATCCTTGGGGCGTGTCAGGAGCAAAATGGCGCGCAGGGACACGAGTTTGGGAAGGCTGGCTTCACGAGCGCGATGCTCCAGCGACTTTAATCGCTCCAGCAGCAGTACTGTGGAATTCTAATCAGTTAGAATCAGAAGCGGGAGTTCAACCTCAGAATAAGCCAGGCAAACGGAAGTTGTTCATTCGAATTCATCCGGCTGCCTTCTTTCAATTGTGGGAGCAGGTAGTTCGCCTGGCAAAAGTGCAAAAGCCCAGCCTTGCCGTGGAAGACCTACGCTTCGAGATTGGTAGCATAGAGATTACTGGTCCGAATGCTTCAGAGGCCCTCGTTGCTGTTCTACGGCCTCTTGAACAAACATGTGGAGACGCAATATGGCCCAAGCTAGCAGCGACTACTCCCGCATCCCTCCCAAGAAATTGCTTGCTAGCAATCTCAATTACTGATCCGAGACTCCACCATCCTCCTCGGACAATAGCAATAGATCAGCTAAATGCTCAAGATCCGAAGCTGATACAACTGCTGACTAGTTGGCCGCTTGACCGCACGCCCTGTGCAGCAGCTATATTTGACCGCAACGCTCGAGCCAAGGCTACACGATCTATGCCGTCTAACTCTGCCGTGAATCGCCGTAAATCAATGGCTGATCCAGGCGAGTATCCAGCCATTCTTCCTTCTGATCCACTGATTCCGGTCCTAGCATTCGCAACCCAGTCTAGTCCGGAGGAGAGTGGCACTTGGACCGTCTTGCTTCCATGGCGCTATGTTTTGCCGGTTTGGAAATCCCTTGTATGCTATCCCCTTTCCACTGGCGGCGCCATACGGTTTGGAGGCATCAACGAAAAGAGGCAGCTTGCATACGAGAACGGAATTCCTTGGTTTCCGGCTGATTTCCCGGCTACGAAAGCAGGACAGCAGTGGGAAGCTGAGGATTCGCATAGACGAAAAACTGAATGGGACCGAAAGCCGAAAAGCCGCAGAATTGAGTTCCGAAGCATTAATCTTGGCGAAAATCGCAGAGGAGAAATTGGCGTTGGATGGTCTTGCGACTGGCAAAGACTGATTGATGGGCCACCAGTTGCAGAAGAAAATCGAATGAACACAAGTTTGGAAGATGAGGGTATATCCGAGGATTTGGAAAAAACAGCGAAAGCCCTTACAGCTTTACACCAGATACCTCAGGCTATTGCCTCACAAGCTCTAACACGTGGGAGAATTTCCAATCTCGAACCTAACGGGTTGGCAACAGTTCGGATCACCATGTTGAGTCGTGGTCGGCCAAATATTTGTGCTCGAATCTACCGTTTGCCAACCAACAACCCCAATTTGCGACAAAAATGGCTGGAGCAACAGCCTCCTCTTCGAAAGAAACAACCACATAGCAGAAATGCGAAGTTCCCATCTCGACCGAGTGAAAACGCATCTTCTGCAATGCAGAGATCGTGGCTTGCTGCAGCGATACTAGCAGACCCTCCTGAACCAGGAAGCAAGGACTACCCCGTCGTCCCAGATGAAATTGACCTGGTTGGTTTTGTCACCACTGGAAATTTCAACTTGAATGTTGGCAAGGGTGTCGGTATCGGGTCGGTACTTTTGCGGAAAGTGTTAACAAGTGAACAGTGTGGTGCGCTTAAGGATACGGATTTGCATCCACCAAGTCATGAACAGTTCCTCTGCATAGTGAGAGATGCTGGCGAATCATACGGTAGACTTGCCAAGTGGAAGCTCGTATGAAAGATGCGTGACCCTTGCGGACAAGTTCTGTTGATCCAATTCGGCACGTAATTATGTTCACCCTGATTGGCCTTCATGTACGTGCTCAGTCGAAGCATGGATGAACTCTAGCACAATAGTACCAATCGGTATGATGGTGTTGTGTAACTCCTTCATAAGCGGCCTGGTTAGCGGAGAACCCAACGCGACCCTGAATCTTTTTACAGCCGGGCAAATGTGCTGTTCATTTGCAGCCGAGGCCGTATGGTTCCGGAAGTCTAGGAAGGTCGAAGTTGCTATCCTACTCCAAAGCAAAGGTCAGTCCGAGGAGGTACAAGCAGTTGTGAAGAATGAAAAGTACATCCCAACCAGTCACCTCAATGGCCTTCGAGTGGAAAATCGCAATTCCTTCATTACATATATGACCGGAATAGTTCTCTTGCCTACTTTGGCGTTTCGAGCACGTCACCTCCTGGGTTGGAACGAGTATTTCATGTCCATGGCAGAGAGAAATCTTTGGCGGATGACAAGCATCTCCCACCTCGTGTTGCCTCTGTCCATAGCTGGCCTCAGCGGGATTCGATTTCGCCGCAGCAGCAAATGGCTCCGTCCTGTACTCTGGGCCTTCATATGTGCTTACATTCTTCTGCGGGTGTTTGTAGTCGTTGAGTTGCTTGCAGGTCTGCGCCAGTTCCCTTCAGATGTACACAAAGACGATAACTGGACCAAATATACTCCACACACTGGGAGCTGAATGAGAAGCGCTGCATCCTGTTTGAAGAGGGCAATTTTTACCTTTTTTATGTTTGCATCTTGCAGTAGTGGGCTATTAAAAGCTTTTCCATTTGAACCCGTTGTTTCTAATTTCTTATATGCTAATAATTTTTTCTACATCCCTCGTCGAAATGATCGTCATCGGTTAAATTAGGCCAGTCGCACTCACCTTTTATCTGGGTAAATTTTTGGGGTTACCAGCCAAGTAAGAGCTCCAGACGTCGTTCCACCCTATCCACTAGTCTCTCATCAGGTACAAAGCTTTTACAAGAATCTCAGTTCCTTTGTGCAGGGGAATTTGGCGCGAATGAACTTTTTGCTTCCAAATGTTGACGGGAATGGTTAGACCCAACCACATCGATCTCCTGCACACAGTCCTGAAAGTTCTCTTTTTGTGCTGCTTTGAGCTGTTCATGATCTGAAGAATATAGCTTTGATTGAGGTGTGCAGTAACCAAGACGGCCAACACCTAAACGATTCTCGACTGGATTGTGTTGGTTCAAAGTCCTGACGTGAACCGAAGGCGAAGGATGCGTGGTATCAACTTGATCGTGCTTCGTCGCGGAATATTCGACGCACGTCGGTCCTGACAGATTGTTGCCATCATATTGCTGGTGCGTTGCGATGTTGCATGACAGGTACGAGGGTTCTTCTTTGTTGACCTAGTTTGGAGGATCGCGTGTGCTTGATAGCGAAGCTTGAAGAGGGCTGTTCGCCCGAGGAGCCTGCGCATAGGGAGACTGCATGACACAAGTATGTTACGTCGAATTTGTCAAGAGCCTGGAGCTAGAATAAGGGAGAATGGATATTGGTTTGTTGTTCTTTCATTCGATCAAAGATAATTCAGACGAGCACGTGACGAGGCCTTTGTGAGTCACTCGAAAAGGTACCTGAAAGAAGTGTGTATATCATCATGAGCTGGTGCAGACACTTGGAGCGTTGGGCCTTGTTCAAATTGGGTTTCCAGCTCCTCGGACCAACTGCAGATTCTGATGGAAGCCAATGAATGGACTCCTTTCGATCTACATGAGGTAAATTTTTTATCGCGCGAGAAAGGGCGTCACGAGCGAGGTTGATCTTCAGTTCCACAAACACGACTGGCATAGTGGCACCTATTTTGTCTGCACAGAGACGACGCAATGTTAATTGTGTTTCAGCGACTCTCAGCGAAAGGAGCTTTCAGTCATGTCCTCCCAACCACTAAAAATAGCGTGAGGAGGGTATGCTTTTCCGACGGATAGAAATACTGGTAGATTGAACGAAGCAGGCTATGACTACTCGAATGAACGCTTTCGTTCATCTGAAGGGGCTGTTGGGACCAAGGTCTGCGCGTGCTTTCATACCCGTCAAGATTCCCGTTGCTATATCTAGGCAGGCATCTTCTAAATGAATAGGAGTAGGAGAAAAGTCAAACAGTGCTGTTACAAGATAGATAACGACGTGCAGCTAAATCCCTCAGTTTTCTTTTAGATTGATAAGGCTGCAAATTGAACTCAGGCAGAAGCATACAGTAGCCAAAACCATCGCTGGCAGTACTTATATGAAGGAAGCAGAAAGATAAAGCACTTTGTCTCCAGAGGGTCTGCCGACGTTCCCTTCCTGTGGTGAGGGATATGTGGGTTTGCCCCCGCGATATGTTCGTTGCGGTCGCGTCAATGCGGCGCCGGCACAGTCCGATCACGTACCCAAATTCAGTTTAGTGCTCAGACTTTGCGGCTGAAAGATGGCGAGCAAGGTCGATCGTCGCGAACGACGATGAAAGCGGGTTAGTTAGACCTGTGTCATTGAGCGGAGCAGTCTGCTGAGAATACGAACAATCATCGAATGTCAAGCGAAAGTCGACGTTGAGCATGTGACATAGCCGCAAAGCCCTGCCTTCTGACCTCCGTGCTTAAAATAGAGAGAAGCGTGCCTGGCGGCGAGAACGGCCGTTATCTTCATCATGCATCTTGGCGATGAATTGTGGCTTGTTTGTGTGTGTAACTAGTCCTTAAGTTACCTGCGAATTGGGAACCACATCGACGTGTCTTCTCCACGTAATGAACGAAGCAGTGCTCGTGCTATGATCAAGCTTCGCAGAGCGTTTCCGGCTCGGCGCGCAAGTACGAGGCGTCGTCTCGTGCTCGCCTTCTTTCTTGGCTGTGTTTGGTGGATAATCACTTCTGTGCTCTTCGCTGCCCCCATAACACCGGAATGGGCCGAGCGCGCCGTGACGCCTGGCGAGCGCGCCGATGTGGTAAAAGAGGTATTCAAGTCCGCGTGGGAGGGCTACTACAAGCACGCCTTTCCAAACGACGAGCTCCACCCGCTGCTGAACACCTACGGGAACTCGAGGTATGCGACTCGGTCCACGTCTGGATCTCAATGCTAACAGTGCTAGAAATGGGTGGGGTGCTAGCGCTGTCGAGGCCTTGGGCACGGCAGCAATCATGGAAGCCCAGGATATTGTGGACACGATACTGGATTTTATCCCCACAATTGACTTTCATCGAACAAAGACTCCAGTGAACCTGTTCGAAACCACTATACGGTACCTTGGAGGCATGCTCTCTGCATATGACCTTCTCACCGGCCCCGTGCACCATCTAGTCCGCAAGGTATCATCTGAGTGAGTGCATGCTTCTTTAAGACCATTCTAATTTATACATAGCGTGAACGCGTCGAGCCTCTCCTTGTACAGTCCCAGAAACTAGCAGAAGCTTTGAAGTTTGCATTTAAAACACCCACCGGCGTGCCATGGAAGGTCCTGTTTCTTGAAAAGCAGGAGAGCGACGGCAACCCTTCGAACTCTGCCGCGGCTGTTGGCAGCCTTGAGCTTGAGTGGACCCGACTCTCCGAATTAACCGGGTTGCTGGAGTACAGAACGCTGGTACAGAAGGCGATGAAACCGATGCTGAACCCACGACCAAAACGGACGGAGCCGTTTCCCGGCATCATCGGAAACTGGATCAATGTGAATACTGGTCAGTTCACAGACGCGTGGGGCTCTTGGGGCCCTGGCGGTGATTCTTTTTACGAATACCTGATCAAAATGTACGCGTACGACCAGACTAGTTATGACGTCCATAAAGACAGATGGATCGTGGCAGCAAAGTCGGTTATGAATGTCCTGGCCGAAACCCCACGCGGAAGCAACCTAAAATTCATCACCACCACTGATGGGAAAAGCTTGGATCACCTGTCGTCTCACTTGGAGTGCTTTGCCGGTGGAAATTTCATCTTGGCCTCTAAAGTTTTAAATGACAGCCGATATTTGGATTTTGGCCTGGAACTCACGGAGAGTTGCCATGAGATGTACGTACGTACAGCAACTCGAATCGGACCGGAAAGGATCGGATTTTCCCCTGAAGGCTGGCCAAAAAAGCAAAAACAGCAGCTCGAGGACCTGGGCTTCGTGATATTAGACCCAAGCTATCAGCTGCGACCAGAGACAATGGAGAGCTACTACTACGCGTACCGGGCTACGAAAGACCCAAAATACCAAGAGTGGGCATGGGATACATTCGTCGCCATTGTGACCCACACGAAGGTGCGAAACGGCTTCGCGCCAATTAGTAATGTTAATAGGATAAGATGGAATTGGAAATTCGGCAGGCAAGAAAGCTTTTTCTTCTCCGAGCTGCTCAAGTACGCGTACCTTATCTTTGCAGATGTAAGTCTGGGCTCACTTGATCTTTTGGGCGTCTCACTTAACGCACGTAGGAAGCGGAGTATCAGTTTAACTATGACGGACTGAACAATTGGGTCTTCAACACCGAAGGCCACCCACTGAAGGTTACGAGGCCGTGGTAAATCGATTGTCTAATTCGTTGCCACAAACGATCTAATCAGATGTCTTTTGGCGGACATGGCCTAATTAGATTCAACGCAAATGAATGATTTGATGTATGCAACAGACTCAGTGAACGAATATACTATGAAAAAAATGAATTCGATTTCCCTCATCTAGTTCGCTACCTGTGACATAGTTTTCATCAATCTCCTTTTCTAGTTAAAAAAAAATTCTCCATTGAATTTATGACGTAGATGCAGCGGTATACTAGGGTTCACTTCGCTTTGTTTTTCTAATCTTTGATTTTTCCAGCATGAGTGGAGTTCTGACGGCTTATTGTCCAGGACTTTTCACTCGAGGACAATGGTCGATTTAGGACTTGGGGATGGAGAAAACCCAAAGTCAAGCAGCGAACATTGACAATCACTTGGTTCTCCTAGAACTCATAGCGATGAGTTAGGAAGCAAACCAAGTTGCTATAACTGCATTTAAATCCGTTGGAAATAACCCCGAGTATACCGTATTTTAATCCGCAGCTTCGGTGCAAGCTGATTTTAGGGAGGTAATGGAAGGGTCGCGTATCGACGGAGGTCAAGATGGAAATGGATTAGAGTAGAATAAGTTTCAATATTATTTATACACTCTACATTGCCCACGGAAGTATTCTGGTACATGTCGGCTCGGTCAGAGTGCAAAGATGGAGCGACCTCCCTAAGTGTGGCTATCATCGCGTGTTCGTGTCGGCGAACAGGCCCCATCTCTTCCACAACGCCATGCGGATCCCCATAACCCGATGCTTTTTTGTACACTAATGAGACATGCCTTTATCGTAATGTCGGGCCGTCTATCCCAGTGGTGAGATGAGCCTGTTGCAGAACTGTTAGTTCCTACGTAGAAAAGGACATCTGGCTCAGAGATCAGCGTACTTGATGAGAGATGGCTTTGGCACACTTCTGGTATATCCGAGCCATAGAATCAAAGGAACGTAGCCACTGCAGTATTGTTAGGACTCATGTCTCGATGGATGGCGCAACGTGAGCGTGTCCGTACTAGTGAATTGCGACTCTTGAGAGGTCGATGATCTTAGCAATGCGCTCCTACATGCATGGTCAGAATAAACGGCATTGATCAAGCGGGAGTACTCATGCCTTGGATTCCTCTGATAGCTGCATTTTGGCTGGTGCGGGTGTGATGGTTGATGAAGTACAGGAATGATGTTGGCCGCAGAAATCTTGAACTTCTTTGGGAAAGGCGTCCGAGCTTCCAGGGTTTGCGATATTCTCGAGTAAGGTTACAAACCACTTTCGTGCTGATCTTTTCACCCGCGCGAAGACAAGTCAACCTTTGCACACAAGGGACTTTTGCGATTCTGTATTCCCCAGATACAGAACATCTGTCTGCTTGTATCTGCCGGACAACTTCGCCGTCATCAAACTTCCACGGCGTAGAGCTCAGGACCTGGCTTAAAGATGGCGCAAGCAGCGAGGCATTGGTACGATAGGAATCTTTCCTGTTTCATACAGATACTAACATGCTTATAGGGAGCAAGACAAAGAAGCTACTGTGTACATAGGAAACCTCGATGAACGGGTTACAGACGCGCTCGTTTGGGAGCTCATGCTACAAGCCGGGCGCATTGTCAACGTCCACCTCCCCAAAGACCGAGTCACGCAAACACACCAGGGCTATGGTTTCGTTGAATTCATAAGCGAGGAAGACGCCGACTATGCGGCCAAAATCATGAATCAGGTCAGACTGTATGGGAAGCCTATTCGTGTAAACAAAGCGAGCGCAGACAAGCAGAAAACAGTGGATGTCGGTGCCGAGCTGTTCATCGGTAATTTGGATAGTATGGTGGATGAAAAAACGCTTTATGATACATTTAGCCGGTTTGGAACGCTCATTTCACCCCCCAAGGTACGCATATACACTCCCTCTATTGTTCATTCTTGTACACTGACGCGCGTTCATCACAAAGATCGCTCGCGACGAGGCCAACGTATCCAAGGGCTACGGTTTTGTGTCTTTCTCCAACTTCGAATCTTCGGACGAGGCAATTGCAAACATGCACGGCCAGTTCCTCGCCAATAAGGAAATCACCGTACAATACGCCTACAAGAAAGACGGCAAGGGTGAGCGACATGGTGATGCTGCAGAGCGTCTCCTCGCCGCTCAAGCACGGAAGCATAACGTTGAGGTTCCACAGCAGCCTGGCTTGCAGAATATGTTCAACCCAACGCCGATGGGTGGGCCTGTGGGCGGTGTTCCGCAGCCCCCGCCTACGGTCCCCCCTCCTGCAGGTGGTATGGGGATGATGCCACCAGGCTTTGGTGGTATGCCGCCACAGCCAGCGTATGGGCAGGTGCATGCTCCTGTTCCGCCACACACACCAACACCTCCGGGGATGGCAAGGCCGGCTCCACAGAATACACCGTTACCTCCAGCTCCGGCTGGACTTCCAGCAAGACCACCACCCAGCACTGTTGGATATGGAGGACCCCCTGGTTTTGCACCTCCTGGCTTCCCACAGCAACCTTTACCACCGGGCTTTGGACCTCCTGGGTTTGGAGCACCAGTAGGAATGCCACCTGGCTTCCAGCCACCTCCGGGAAGATGATTGGTCAAACGCATCATCTCACAGACGAAGCAGATGTGAGAGGCTCAAAACATCTCAACACATCCGTCAAAGGATGAAGATATGATCAACAGTCTCGATTTCTGAGGCTTGGATTTGATGCACGGTAGCAGGTGCGGCCGCTACATGACGGCACGAACGTGCGGAAGCTCAGAGTATGAGACCTCACGAAAGTCACGGGCACGGCCTTAGATGACACGGTCTAAACCTCTCTACCTGCGCAGAACCCAACCCGCGCAAGTGGAGTGTCGTTGATGGAGCGTTTGAGACACTGGAAGAGTGGAAGGGACAAGACAATGGACTGGAAAACCTTACGCCTAGTTCGATATGCTGAGACTTCCGTCCGTTTGGAATGCAATTTAAGCTTATATAGTCCTGAATGATAACTCTTAGTGTTTGTACATCCACTCCAATAGCCATTCACTCTTAGAATGAACTTGAGCGCACGTCCAATCTCGCACCATAGAAGTTGGTTTGAGTAAGGATATCAATCCATCCGTAATGAATCACCTGGTCTTCGCGTTTTCATCCAGACCGAAAGCTGACGGTCTACATGAGCAGAGCAGCAAACGCTGCACAATTCTTCAAGGACTATGGTCAAGTTCTGGTAGATGTGAGATGTTATGCATGGATTCTTAATCACATCCAACAGCGGCATCCCTTTGATCTGTCATTTTCGTGGTTCTCGCTGTCGAAATCGAGCCGAGCCTCAAGGCCCCTTCGTCCGCTCTCCCGTCGTGTTCGTCGCCCCAGCGTCAATCTGTTCGATCTTCTTGATCAGCTCGTCCCTATGGCGCATCCACACGGCCTTCTGCGCCTCGAGCCGCGCAATCTTCTGCTCATTCGTCTCCGCAAGAAATTCTTGCCTCAGCTGCGCCGTATGAGTTCAATTAGCTTTTTTATTTTATTTTATTTTGTTTTGTTTTCTGTTTGCCATCGACCCCGGGAGGTGATGAAATACCTGCTTCTTCTCCGAATCCGTCTTGAGATTTGCACCTGAGTAGGCGCCAACCATCACAACGGCCGCCGCGCCGATGGCATAGATTAGCGAGCGTTGTCTGTTCCCCGACATGATCTTTGGTTCGGCAATGATGATGTTAATGAATCTGTGCGATCGAGATACGGGTTTGGAGAATCGGTACGTAGATCTGCTTTGCACGTGGACGCTGTGGCTTGAGCTTCTCCGTGCCCTTCAAGCCCTTGACGTAAATGGTGTTCATCACCACTTTTCGTCTGGATCGCGACTCCCGCAACATATATCCTGGCCCCGCAACAAAATGGTGTTTGTACGCGCTGATGCCTTTCATTTCCTTACGTGTCAAGGTTGTGCACAATGCGACCTTGGACGCTAATTACGCCCGCTTCAAGAGGCATTGGACTTGCCTTGACGAGACATATCCTACGAACAACGAACGTGCCCGTCGTCGCCACGGCGCGTAAAGACGTTGGCAATGCACGAGGGAATATTCTTCACGAGTTGAGGGATGTCGACGAGTCTAGATTGACCGTCCTGCCGCTTGACGTTACGGGTCTGCACGAACATTCCATCGTCGCAAGAATCGCGCCATACTGACTTGACGACAGACGAATCCAGCATAATAGAAGCCGCGTCCGTCATATCGCGGCTGCTTCCCAAGGACGAGAATCACCTACACCTCGCCTTCGCTATTCCGGGAATCCTACATCCGGAAAAATCACCCGCTCAAATCGATTACAGCAACGCTCTCGAAACGTTCAAGGTCAACGCGCTAGGACCTCTCATGCTCATCAAGCACTTCTCTCCTTTCTTACCGACGAGAAAAGACCAGCTGCCGCCCAGTACCGAATCGGACATGTACGAGGGTTTGAATGCCAGCAACGCGACGTGGGCGACCATGTCCGCGCGGGTCGGGTCCATTTCGGACAACGGCCTGGGTGGATGGTACAGCTACCGAGCTTCCAAGGCGGCCGTCAACCAGATTGCGAAAACGTTCGACAATCACTTGAAGGCCGTCGCTGGCGAGCGTGCCATCTCCGTGGCGCTGCATCCGGGCACGGTGAAGACGGACCTGTCGAAGGAGTTTTGGCACAGCGTACGAGAGGATAAGCTGTTCAGCCCCGAGTTCGCGGCGGAGCGGCTGGTGAGGCTATGCACGAGGGCAGCGGAGGAGGGAGGGATCGGTGTGCAGGGCAGGGGAAGGTGTTGGGATTGGAATGGGCAAGAGATAGCGCCCTAACACGCGACGGGAACATGTTCCTGATCGGTTCAATTTCGACGTCGTGCTATTCATTCCCTATATCTGCGGTGCTTCTCGCCACCGTTTTACGAGTACAATTCACGCGCTTAGCCGTGATCTATTTCTTGTTGAGTTCTTCGGCCCGCTTCCTTAGCTCCTCTTTGCTTGCCGGCTCGCCGATGTCTTGATTGATCACTGGCCCCTTTTGATTGACAACTGTCAGCATGGGCGATTGTGCTCGTAGGGCTCAGACATTCGCCTCTGCGCGATTGACTACTTAACGTCTACGCGGTAGAAAACAAATGTGATGAAGGGAAGGTGGGCCAACTTGACGTTTGTACGCACCTTGCTGTGGTGATCGAAGGCATGGGCTTTTCCGCCTGAGCTCGCGTGGCTATGATCCTCCCTGTGGAGAGGATGATCCGAAGCATTCGAGCTGGAAGACTCCTTTGCAACCTTGTCGGTCAGATCTGGCCAAAGTGTAAGCCCGGAGGAGCGAGCAAAAAGTGCCAAAACGGCGCGGGTCACCACGACATACTGCCCTCGGTGTTCTCTTCCTTGGGATGGTGAGGCATGATGCTTCCGTTTCAGTGTGCGTGTGATTCGAGACTGAATTTCGTATGAGATTTCTGCTCCAATCGTGAGATCTGGCGCCCGCGTCAAAAGTGTTGTGCTGCGCCTTGATAAGCGTGGTGCGGCACCGTCTTAAGTGAATGTACGTACCGCCGAAGTATGACGTTGGTCGATGCCTGGGAGAGCGGACCAAGTTTACGTCAGAAAAGGCTCGACGCACTTGTCCTGCAAATCGTTTTGCGAGGCTTCCCCACTATAGACCATTCCAAAACAGTTTGTCCACAGGCCAATGTACCCTTGTGTCGTGTTCATTTCACTACGTAACATGTACGACATTCTTGGTGAGATCGTGCTTTGCGACCGGCATTAGGCTACAAGTAAGGCTGAATGGCGTGCTCGAATTTCCCTTTTTCAACTCCCTGAGCTTGGTCGCGCAGCGAGTGGGTTATGTGGGGAACGAAGACAAGGGTAGAGGCTTGGGGAAGACAAGGGAAGGGACAAATAAATTGGGATGTTCGGCATGTCAAATTTGTCGTCGGAGTCGTCACGAGTATACTTGATGTTCGTCCACTTGAAGCAGGCAACACTAGCAGCACAAAGAACCTCTCAAGACGCCAGCAATTTAAGGTATCTCCCGATCCATCTTCATAGCGTGCCGTCGCAATGCGTTTCCGAAGTTATGCTCTCCAACACAGGGTGCTGTGATGAACCGTTCCGCTCTCCTAAGCGACAGATTGAAGAGATTACACCCCTCCTCTCCATCTTCGACCGTCTTCAAATCACCCACCCAGATAGGAATAATTTCGAAACTTGCATCCTCCACTCGATTAACGAATTAGCCAGCTCTGGCAATACGAAAACCCTCAAAGAAAAAAAAACCCACTGGATCCTTCATGCGCTCTAGGGAATCAAAAACCAAAAAAAGTATAGATTATCGGATCCGAGCATATGCCAAACTTGTACGTGAGGATGAGTGATTTTACACCTGAAGCGAGAAAAGCAACGAGAGAGAGAGAGAGAGAGAGAGAGAGAGAGAGAGAGAGAGAGAGAGAGA